>NW_024070192.1:48091194-48338451 GCF_014754425.2 Oryx dammah
GTGTGTGTGTGTGTGTGTGTGTGTGTGTGTGTGTGTGTGTGTGTGTGGCTGCTGACTCAGCAGATCAGGGCTGCCACCAGATGAGATGGAGCAGCCTGTCTTGGTGTGCTGGGTCCACACCGTCGGCAGAGGGGTCGCCCATTCATGTGCATCCCCAGGGCTCTCCAGCTGCAGCGGGAGGAGTCCAGGGGCCTCTGGGCAAGGACCCCTCTGCTTGGGGATGTCTGTGCGCTGCCAGAGTTAGGGTAGGGTTGGTCACATGAAACCTTGGCAGTGATGAGTTGGTCAAAATCGGCTGAGTACCTGCTGTGTGCTGTGTGTGCCAGGCCTCACCCGGCCCGGGTGAGGATGCCCCTGTTCTGGGGTGTGGGCTTGTCGGGACAGAATCCCACACATTCCTTCCTGGTGGGAGAGCACCCCCATGTGCTGAGGGCCGCATGGGTCCTTCCGGCAAAGCTGGTTTCTTCTTAGTGTGCTGAGTTTGCTGAGGTTGGTGTAGACAGAGCGTGGTACAATGTACTGCCTGCTCGGGGAGGGGTTTGCAGAAGGAGCCGAGTGCCACTTCCAACTCCGGGGATGGTTCTGAACTGCTCCGTGCCCTCGCCGGCTGGTTGCCCTTCTGCTGGGAGAGGCCTGAGCCCGGGGAGCTGACCTGAACGCCAGGGGCACTGGCTCAGAGTCCCCACCTGGACCATCTGCAAGCATCCATTCCACACTGTGTCCCCACCCCCCACACTGCAGGCATGACCTCCTCGGGGGTCTCTGTCCAGCGTGAAGCCTGGGCCAGGGAGGGGCGCTTTTCTGGGTGCTGTTGCCACCGAAGGGAAGGGTTCAGCCACATAGGAAGAAAGTTGGGGTCACTCCTGAGAGGCAGCGAAGCCTGCAGATGAACACTGGCTCAACGGCAAAGTAACGCAGCCCCTCAGTGGTAGTAATCCACAGAGCTGGAGCTGAGAACTGCGGGGGGGCGTGGCTGGGGCAAGGGGCGTTATTGAGAAGACAATGGCCATTGTGCTGGGACCTGTGATCTCCACACCAAAGTCAGGGAGCCTGCAAGCCAAACAAAGGCCCAGTGGCTTTCTGACAAGCTGGGGTTGTGGTGAGGTCACCACGGGGTCGTCGGCTTAGGCATTCTGTATAGTGACAGGAGACCCAGAGAGGCGGGGCTGGAGGGGCCAGAGCAGGTACCAGGGCCTGGGCAGGGGGCCGGGAAACAGCCCAAGACACCGCCGATCAATCGGTCTCAGAAGGCACATCCCACTGGAAGTGGATTCTCCGGAGTCCTTGGAAGTTGAGACCGTGTTATGTATCAGGGAATGTTAGAACTGGGAGGTACTTGGAAGAAAGAAATTGAGGCCCAGAAAAAAGTAGTAACTTTGCAGAGTTCCCCAAAGTGATGGTAGTGGAACAAGGACTAGAATCCAGGGCTATCGAATCCCACCCCGTACCTTCCTACAGCACAGACACAGGCTGAGTGCGGCACCAAGCTAGTGATGTGTAAGACACGCGTGCATCCCTGCCCCTGAGGGCTTCTGGGCTAGCTGGGAGGCTGGCGTGGAGAACTGCTGGGGATCAAGTTTATCTTTGAGAGTTTTGTGCCCCTTTGTAGGGAGGAGCTGCTATTTATGGAACGATAATTATGGGCCACTGTATATTTTTAGTGCCTACCTTTCTCTCTCTCTGAATTTTAACTCAGCTCATCAAGATGGTCCACACCCACTAGGGACTGATTATCTGGACTTAGTTTTGAATCCTGGTTCTAACCCCCATAACCTGCAGCGTGGCCAGTTCATCATAGAACTTCTCTGAGTCTGAGTTTCTTGTCTGTGAAACGGAGATAGGGTACCTACCACCTGGGGTCCACGTGAGAATTCCATGAGAGACTGTGAACATCGTCTTTCCCAGTAAACCCTAACCGTTGTTTGTTGCTGTTTAGTTGCTTTTGTGTCTGACTCTTTTGCGACCCCATGGACTGTAGCCCACCAGGCTCCTCTGTTCATGGGGTTTCCCAGGCAAGAATACTGGAGTGGGTTGCCATTTCCTACTCCAGGGGATCTTCCCAACCCGGGGATCGAACCCACATCTCCTGCATTGGCAGGAGGATTCTTTATCACTGAACCACCAGGAAAGCCCAAACCATAATTACCATCACCATTATCATTATCGGACTTCCCTGGTGGCTCAGATGGTAAAGCATCTGTCTACAATGCAGGAGACCCGGGTTCAAGCCCTGGGTTTGGAAGATCCCCTGGAGAAGGAAATGGCAATCCACTCCAGTACTATTGCCCGGAAAAATCCCATGGACAGAGGAGCCTGGTAGGCTACAGTCTATGGGGTTGCAAAGAGTCGGACACAACTGAGTGACTTCACTTTCACTTTCACTTTATCATTTATCATTATCACAGAAAGCTAAACAAGTGGTCATGGCAAGAGTCAGTTCAGTTCAGTTGCTCAGTCATGTCCAACTCTGTGACCCCATGGATTGCAACATGCCAGGCTTCCCTGTCCATCACCAACTCATAGAGCTTGCTCAAACTCATGTCCATCAAGTCAGTGATGCCATTCAACAATCTCATCCTCTGTCATCCCCTTCTCCTCCCGCCTTCAATCTTTCCCAGCATCAGGGTCTTTTCCAATGAGTCAGTTCTTCGCATCAGGTGGCCAAGGTATTGGAATTTCAGCTTCAGCATCAGTCCTTCCAATGAATATTCAGGACTGATTTCCTTTAGGATGGACTGGTTGGATCTCTTTGCAGTCCAAGAACTCTCAAGAGTCTTCTCGAACATCACAGTTCAAAAGCAGCAATTCTTCTTTAGAACTGATGTTCAGCTTTCTTTGTAGTCCAACTCTCACACCCATACATGACTACTGGAAAAACCATAGCTTTGAGTATAGGACCTTTGTCAGCAAAATAATGTCTCTGGTTTTTAATATGCTATCTAGGTTGGTCGTAGATTTTCTGCCAAGGAGCAAGCCTCTTTTGTGACACGCAGCAGGAATCTATTTCCTTTTCAGTTTCACACATTGGGGCCTTATTGATAAGAGGCAGTGACATGTTCTGGCGCTGAGGCCGGGGTACAGGATGCTACACCCCAGGAGGTGTGCTGGTCGTCAGCTCCCAGGGTGGGCAGCACATAAGCTGTGACCGTCTCCTGGGAAGTGTGCCTGGGGCCACCCAGATGTCAGGCTGAAGCCCAGCGCTCGGGGAAGGTTTGGTCTGCACTTCTCATGATATACTTACTTCCCATCATGGTCCCTGCAACCGAGGTATGGTCTCTAACCAAGCCCCAAACATACCTGGATGCAGAAAAGAGCTCTACAGTGGCCAAGGAGAAGCAAACATTCAGGCTCAAGACTCCCAATTTCTAGGGCTGAGCTGGGGAGACAAAGTCCCCATCCCCAAGCCCCCACCTTCTCCCCTCTTTCCCCTCCAAACCCCAATTCCCAAGCCAGGAGGACAGGAGGCGCCTCGAGACGCATCTTCCCTTGACCCCTCTCCCTGGGGAGGAGAGCATCTCTTCTGTACCTGAGCCCCCACCCTCCGGGCCACACTGACAGCGCTGTGGCCCCACTTGCCCACGGTGACCACAGTGTGACCCTGGCCCTGGAATGTCCGGCACAATGGGAGTGGCAGGAGGAGCCCTTTGCCTCTGTCAGCGGCTGATTGGTTACAAGGTGCCCTACAAACACATGGTCAGCAGAATCAGCTGTTTTCAGTGCTGCCCCTCCTGGCTTTACAATCACACGCCAGCATGCAGCCCAGGGTTGTCATGGCTTTGTCTCCCTCGTGCATGCTTAATTGACAATTAAGTTGGGGCTTTGAACAAGCCTGGCTGCCGCTGATGGGCCTTCATCTTTCCAGGGAGTCTCACAGGGGCATCCTTTGTTTGCTCTGCTTGGGGGCCTGGAGTTACTGTAGCTGGCTGCCAGCAGCCATTTATCTTCAGCCGGGAAGGCCTTTATCTGCAGCCCCCCATCCCAGCTCTCGCCAGCAGGAGCTGTCCCCGGTTATAGGCCCTGTGACAGCCCATTCTGAGGCCATTGAGCAGGCCCGGAGTGATGGCCCCAACCTCCATTCTGGAGCAGAATCAAGGGAAAGGCCCCCCAAAGGTCAGAGAGCAGGGCTGTGGCGAGGAAGTGGACTGGTTGGAGACTGGTGCCTGTATTGATCCGCCCGAGGAGGAGGAGGAAGTTGGGGTGGGATGGAAGCTGGGCCAGCCTTGGCTCAAGCCCTGGGATCGGCTACATCATCTCTGGTGGCCTTGCATACTGTCCCCTCTGCTCCTGACTGTGGCAAACTCGCCCAGCTGCCTCCAGCAAGGTCTCCTGGCCTCCTTGCAAGAGCAAGGGAGGGGCACAGGTCTCCATCAGCCTTCACTCACCCAACACCTGATCTTCTGTATCACCTTTCAAGGAGGTAGAGGCTCATTCTCCTGGAAATAAAGGGAGTCCAGAGGCGAGAAGAAGCCTCGCAGGATAGATGCCCTGAGCCCCAAAGCCTCTTTACCCAAGAGGAGATGCGTCTTTCTTTTGTGTTGTTGTTTCATTATCATTTTGCGTCTTTATTTTTGGCTGTGCTGGGTCTTCGTTGCTGTGTGGGTTTTTTCTGATTAAGGCAAGCAGGAGCTACTCTCCAGCTGTGGTGCAAGGGCTTCTCTGGATGCACAGGCTTGAGTAGTTGCGACTCCCAGGCTTCAGAGCACAGGCTCAATAGTTCCCTGGTGGCTCAGTGGTAAGAAAACCACCTGCCAACGTAGGAGACACAGGTTCGATCCCTGATCTGGGAAGATCCCACATGCTGTGGGGCAACTAAGCCGGTGGGCCACTACTATTACAGAGACGTGTATTTCTGTGTCTGCTTGTTCCTCCCTCCCTGCAAATGCTATTCCTCCCTCTCCTAGCCCAGGGGCTGTCCTTGTCCCGCCCCCGGCCCCGCCATGGTCAGATCAGAGCTGGAGAATCAGAGAATCCTGCCTCCTGCCTCTCCCTCATCCCATTACATCTCCTTCTAACTTGCCTGCTGAAATCAAACCCTGGGTCTTAGACTAACCAGATCCTGGGTCAGGACATCCATGTGGTCACTCTGACTTTCCCTGACAGTGGAATCTACAGAATCCAAGGAAATCTCAAAAGTGCCCAGTGGCAGGGTTGTGAGTAACTTTGAATAATCAGCTAATGCTGATTGAGCCCTTCCTGGATACCAGGCCCTGGGCTGATATTTACATCATCTTATTTAATCCTCACAACTTCATAGGATAGACACTGTCTATATCCTTACCCTATTTTATAATCAAGGAAGGTGAGGTGTTTAGAATGCAAGTATTTTGTCTAACTTCCCCAGTGGCTCAGTGGTAAAGAGTCTGCCTGCAGTTCAGGAGATGTAGGAGACGCAGGTTCAATCCCTGGGTGGGGAAAAATCTCCTGAAAGATGAAATGGCAACCCACTCCAGTATTCTTGCCTGGAGAATCCCATGGACAGAGGAGCCTGACGGACTAAAGTCCATGGGATCGCAAAGAGTGGAATACGACTGAGTGACTGAGCTTGCATGCACATAGAGTTCATAAGCGGCAGAGACCGGTTTTGAACAGATACACCCGACTTTCTCTTTGCATTACGCAGATGCTAAGCACTTTCAAGCATGGAAATCAACACACACAGGATCCTCCCACAGTTCCTTCTTCTCCCACATTCTTACTATTCCTCTTTGAATGACAAAGGGGCTTTAAGGGTGGGGTCTCCCACTCTGGCTATTTTGTGGCTTCCCCTCCTTATCCCATCCCCCACCCCCACAACTGTTGCCCCTGACCAAGGTGGATTCTGTGCCTTGCCCAGGGAAGAAATCAAAGCCCCCTCTTCTACCACCCCATCCGCATCTGGGTGGGGATTTGAACTGCCCTTGCAGTCAGCACTGTCTGGGGGCACTAAATGCCTTAACAACTTAATGGGGCTTTGGAGACAGTGCAAGCACCTCGGCTCACCTCTGGAGTCCCGCCCACTCCCTGGGCAGCAGACAAGCTGAGGGGGTTTATGAGGGCAGTTGTAAAAATATTCATCTCCGCAGCAGCAAACCTCCCCATAGTAAAGAAGCCCCATTGTCCTTCAGTAGAAGGAAGAGAAGCAAACCCTGCTTTGAGTCGTCTGCTATTTTAGAAAACATGTTTATAGAGATGTGGAGTTCCGGGCTGGCCAGGGCTCTAGTGTCCTTGTAGGGACTTTATCTGACTGCCATTTTATCTGTTGAATTCAAAGGTCATTTTATCTTGTGGGTACCACCCCATCGGCTGCCACTGGATTGGGGAAGACAATCAGGATATTAATGAGATTAAGAGGCCCAGCCTTCAGAGCATTCTGCTGGCAGCCTCCCCCTGATAGCGGGCCAGCCCTGGTCTGCATACAAAGAAGCCCGGCTGCCCAGGCCAGTGGGGCTCCAGCCTCGTCACAAAGGGGCCGAGCAGATACTAGAGTCCTATCTCTGGAGCAGCCCTACCTGCCTGCCTAATCCCCATGAAGGACCCTTAGGGAATTCAAGGACTCCTTGCTGCCTCCCGTGGGGTCCTAAGGTGGAAGGAAGCTGCCTGCAAGCACATTGCCCCCGCCTGCAGGTTATGGGAGAAGTGTCCTTGGAGTCTGTTTGTTAAAGGTTTGATGGAAACTGACAAGAACTGGGAGAGAACCGCCAAGGGTGCAGAAAGAGAGAGGCAGGGAGCTGTGCAAGGTTTGAAGCTAACTGCTTGATAGGAAACCACAATATCAAACATGAATGGGGAGGGGGGAAAAAGCATATATATGTATATACCATAATGTTATGTATGTATATTTGAAATCTAGCCGCAAAATAAAGTCAAACACATTCAATCCTGGTTATCATCCTAGCTGTTCATAAGAACTCTGCTATAGAACTTCCCTCGTGGTCCAGTGGTTAAGAATCTGCCTGTCAATACATGGGACACAGGTTCAATCCCTGGTCAGGGGAGATCCCACATGCCTCGGAGCAACTAAGCCCATGCACCCCAACTGCTGAGCCCACATGCTGCAACTATGGAAGCCCGTGTACCTAGAGCCCGCATACCACAGCAAGAGAAGCTACCGCGACCAGAAGCCCACGTAGCACAGCTAGAGAGGAGCCCCACTCGCTGCAGCCAGAGAAGGCCCACCTGTAGCAGCAAAGACCCAGTGCAGCCCCGCAAAAAGCAACTCTAGTGTTGAGCTTGGAAAACTTTCTGTAAAGAGCCAGATGGTGACTGTTTGAGGCTTTCCACGCCATACTGTCTCAGTCACAGTGGCTCAGCTCCGCCTTTGGAGAGCAAAAGCAACCAGGGACCAGGTGTGAGCAAATGCACACGGCTGTGGTGGGGATTAACTTGTTAATTTCCCATGATTTTTGTGTATCACAGAATGCTCTTTTTTTCTTTTTAAAAACCACTTAAGGATATAAAAACCATTCGGAGCTCACAGTTCACACAAAAACAGGCCGCTTTGCCCTGCAGACCACTGTTTGCTGACCTATGTTCTAGGACAACGGTTCCTAAATCTCACCGCACCTTAGAATCAGCTGGATGACTTCTAAAAACCCCAGTGCCTGGCTGTGCCATAGATGCCTGACTATCAACAACACTGACATTTAATACATGCTAAAGATACTCCAGGCTACGGTTTTTCCAGTAGTTATGTACAGATATGAGAGCTGGTCAGTAAAGAAGGCTGACTGCAGAAGAATTGATGCCTTCAGACTGTGGTGCTAGAGAAGACTCTTGACGGTCCCTTGGACTGCAAGGAGATCCAACCAGTCAATCCTAAAGGAAATCAATCCTGAATATTCACTGGAAGGACTGATGTTGAAGCTGAAACTCCAATACTTTGGCCACCTGATGCTAAAAACTGACTCATTGGAAAAGACCCTGATGCTGGTAAAGATTGAAGGCAGGAGAAGGGGACGACAGAGGATGAGATGGTTTTGAATAGCATCTTTGACTCAATGGACATGAGTTTGAGCAGGTTCTAGGAGATAGTGAAGGACAGGGAAGCCTGGTGTGCTACCGTTCATGGGGTCTGAGAGTCGAACAGGACTGAGTGACTGAACAACAACAAAAAAGATACTCTAGGGAGATGCTGCTATAAATTTAGTGGGCATAGCAACAGAATCATGAGCTATGGAGGCCAACCCGGATTCCAACCTCAACTTGGCCACTCATCAGCTGTGTGACCCTGGACAAGTATCTGGGATCTCTAAGTCTCAGTTTCTCAATGTGTGAAATGGGGGCATCCACTCATGCAGATGGTGACTGCAGCCATGAAGTTAAAAGACACTTACTCTTTGGAAGGAAAGTTATGACCAACCTAGATAGCATATTTAAAAGCAGAGACATTACTTTGCCAACAAAGGTCCATCTAGTCAAGGCTATGGTTTTTCCAGTAGTCATGTATGGATGTGAGAGTTGGACTATAAAGAAAGCTGAGCACCAAAGAATTGATGCTTTTGAACTGTGGTGTTGGAGAAGACTCTTGAGAATCCCTTGGACTGCAAGGAGATCCAACCAGTCCATTCTAAAGATCAGTCTGGGTGTTCTTTGGAAGGAATGATGCTAAAGCTGAAACTCCAGTACTTTGGTCACCTGATGCGAAGAGTTGACTCATTGGAAAAAACTCTGATGCTGGGAGGGATTGGGGGCAGGAGGAGAAGGGGACGACAGAGGATGAGATGGCT
The DNA here is from genome assembly GCF_014754425.2 of Oryx dammah. Lineage (NCBI taxonomy): Eukaryota > Metazoa > Chordata > Mammalia > Artiodactyla > Bovidae > Oryx > Oryx dammah. The sequence continues at coordinate 48,099,900 of NW_024070192.1, forward strand.
GGATGGCATCACTGACTCGATGGACTGGAGTTTGAGTGAACTCCGAGAGTTGGTGATGGACAGGAAGGCCTGGTGTGCTGCAATTCATGGGGTCGCAAAGAGTCAGACATGACTGAGCGACTGAACTGAACTGAACTGAACTCATGCAGATGCCTAAGGATTAAATGAGATAATATATGTAAAGCACCCAGGATGTAGCAGGCTCTCATAAACGGTACCTATTAGCAGTCCTTGCAGAGCTTAGTGGTTTGGGTTATTCCTCTTTCCTTCTGTTCCTCTTATCTTTCAATCTTGACTTTGAGACAATTTGAGTAGTTCTACTAGATAATCATCTTGGTGTTTGCGGCAGACTCAGGCTGGCTTCTTGGAGTAACTGGGTCTGAGGAAGGCTTTCCTGCTTCCAGGAGGGACTGCTCTGTGATAGCCATAGGGCGTTTGCAGCACCATGGGCTTCTCCAGTGACTCAGCAGTAAAGCATCTACCTGCCGTGCAGGAGACCGGGTTCGATCCCTGGGTCAGGAAGATTCCCTGGAGGAGGAAATGACAACCCACTTCAGTATTCTTGCCTGGAAAATCCCATGGACAGAGGAGCCTGGTGGGTTACAGTCCATGGCGTCACAAAGAGTTGGATGTACCTGACTGAGTGACTGAGAACACGTCCATTGCCATAGGTTTCCGTGGACTGATGCTAAACAGTGAGAGAAAGCTGAGAAGAACCATGGATGGCCATGGGGTACAGGGGGGTCATGACCATGTAGCAAAAGGTCAGGTACATAAGATGACCCTGAATTTCCTCTACCTAATAAGTCATTCCTTTCCTTTAATGAAAGATGTGAGTACCCTTGCTTGTTGGTAATTAGCCCTGGAAACTTGCCATTTAGAGGGCGTGTGGTGCTTTCCTGGTGGAGGCCAAATCTGAGAAGCTTCATGACCTTTGTTCTTAGGAAGGAAGCTCCCCAAACTTCAGGCCAAAGAGCAGTAAGAAGGGGTTGGGTGGACGCGGTTCCCGCAGTGAACGCCGGAAACCTCAGATACTCCTGAGGGCTGAATTTCTAGAAGCGACCTTCCTCTACCTGAGCCATCTGCTTTAAGACGCCCCCCTAGCACCCTCCGGTCTGGCTTCGGCAGCCCTGTCCAAACCACACCTGGGTGAGTTCAGCCACGGAGGAGCTTGACCAGCAAGGCTCAGTCTCCGCAGTGCTCTCGGGTAGTCAAGAGATTTCTCAGCACGTGTACACTTCGTGTCTCTGCCAAACTGGAGACACACTGTGCACGGAGACTCTCTGTAGTGTTTAATGACTTTTCTAAGGGAAGCCCACACCCCCCAGGCGAGCTGGTCACAGGCAGTCCCTTGTCAGGACCGTGCTCAGAGGGGTGTGTCTGGGTAGCAAGGTGTAGCACCCCAAACAAGCTTGGGCTTGAACTGTGATTCAGTCACTCTCTGGCCATATGGCCTCGAATGCGTGACTTAGCCTCTCTGAGCCTTGGTTTCTTCATTTGTTAAATGGGGGGTCATAATATATATATCTCCTTTGGGCTATCATGTGAGGCTTAAACATGATAAAGTGCATCCAGTACCCACATGGTGCTTGACCCGGAAGGAGTTATTGGGTTGACTCAGGTACCCTCAGGGTGTCAAGAGAGAGGAAGAGCTTTGGTTCTCCCTGAGTTCTGGACAAGGCTGTGGTTTGCAGTTTCACCCTGGAAGAGTTTCCCTTTTCATGAACCCTGCTAGTCATTTGAGACATCAGGAAGAATGAAACTCAAGTATTGACAAGATCTGTGGTTCTCAGATCTGCTTCCCAGGCCACATCAAAGTCTGGGGAGCTTATTATTATAAAAATACCTATGTCTGTGGGGCTTCCCAGATGGCTCAATGGTAAAGAATCTGCCTGCCAATGCAGGAGACACGGGTTCGATCCCTGGGTGAGCCCTGGAGGAGGAAAGCCATTTCATCCCACTCCAGTTTTCTTGCCTGGAAAATCCCATGAACAGAGGAGTCTGGTGGGCTGCAGGCCATGGGGTCGCAAAGAGTCGGACACAACTAAGCAACTGAAAACACGCAGACCCCCATCCACTCCTTTAAGAGTCAGAATATAGAATAAGCGGACAGGCAGGGGAAGTTTCAACAGCTCCCTAAGAGATGTGGATGGATAGTCAGGGCTGGACATCACAGGCTAGATGGGGCAAGGCTGGAGTCTAAAGCGGGTGGAGGCAGTCCTGAAGGTCTCCTGTTGAAGTAGAAGAGGTGAGAGAGCTGGTCTGAGGGCCCTAGACTAGGATCCAGGAGCCCCGAGGCACTGAGGAGCAGGGGTGACCTTGGGCCAATCGTCTAACATCTCAGAGATTCTGGCCGATGAGACCTTTCAGCTCTGACAGGTTATTATTTGGAGACTGGGGCTCCGGGGCTCTGCTGTTTGAAGCAGAGGGAATTTGGCCATTGTGATATTTTATTGTTAAGCTCATATCTGCCTCTCTCCCTCCTGGTCACCCTCGCTCCCTTTCTCCTTCCCCATTTCAGGAACTGTGTGCTTTCCACCTTTATTAGGGACCATTAGAGCTTTACAGCTCCAGCAGATTGGGTGGGGCCAGTCACAATAAACAGATTTATAATGGGTATAAACGAGACACCTATAACTGCTGAAAATTAACACTTTCAGGGCCTTTGAGTGGCAGCGTGCCTGCCTAGGCCTTCTGGCCCTGCCCGCTACCGGGGGCATCTTCGCAGCTGGCACCTGTTGGATCAGGCTGGCTGTGAGGCCCAGTGAGTTCTTGCTTAGCAAAAATGGAAAACCTCTGGACAGCATCTCCCATTTGTGAAACATCAGTTTACATGGTGGATACAAAATAGGAGCTTAATTTATCTTGGGATGTCTTAGGGATGGAAACAGAAATGAGCCTTTTCCTCTTTCTTTTTGAAACTCCTATTTCCAGGTGGAGTGTAGGGTTTGCATTCCTACCTGTCAAAGACAGAGAAACAAGCTGAATAAGTCTTACTCTCACCATGAAGAAGGTCATCCCCGAACCTGCTAAAACTCCAGCTCACCCAGGAGGGAGAGAGACAGATGCTGAGCTTAACATGCATGCCGAGTGAGAGAAACGTGGGCTGTGCTGACATTTAAGCCCGAGTTGGCTTTTTTCACTACTGAGTTTCCAGCCCACAGCCCCATGCCTGTCACATGGTACACCTTCCATGTGTTTGTGGACTGACAGTATCTCTTCCAGAGAGCTTCCTATCCAAATGCCTCATACGTAAATGCCTTGCTTTATAAGTCTCTTATTCACTTTCAAGCTGAACGTGAAATTACTTTCATTCTATTCATAATGTACATACATATTATTATATAAAACATATTCTCCCCTTTCTAGAAACGATGTCATTCAGCTCCACCTCCATGAATACTGCTTAACTAAAGTATACAGTTCACCAAAAGAAAATCACTCACTGGTAAACACTACCAGGAAGTTTTCAAAGAACAAGTTATTATTCTTTCTCCCTTAAGTTCTACTAATTTAGCTTCTCCTGGTTTGGCGTACTAGCTTGGATTACTAGTTCAGTTTAGTTCTACTAGATGACTTCCTTTTTCAAAAAATTTGTATTGGAGTATAGTTGATTTATAATGTGTTAGTTTCAGGTGTACAGCAAAGTGAATCAGTTATATATACATGAAAGAGTGAAAGTGAAAGTCGCTCAGTTGTGTCCAACTCTTTGCAACCCCGTGGACTATAGTATCCATGGAATTCTCCAGGCCAGAGTACTGAAGTGGGTAGCCTTTCCCTTCTCCAGGGGATCTTCCCGACCCAGGGATCAAACCCAGGTCTCCCGCATTGCAGGCGGATACATATCTATTCATTTTTGTAGATTCTTTTCCCATTTAGGCCATTACAGGGTATTGAGTGGAGTTCCCTGTGCTATACAGTAGGTCTTTATTAGTTATCTGTTCTATATATAGTAGTGTGTATTTGTCAGTCCCAATCTCCTGGTTTATCCCTCCCACCCCTGGTGACTATAAGTTTGTTGTCTACATCTGTAACTCTGTTTCTGGTTTGTAGGTAAGTTCATTTGTACTCTTTTTTTTTTTCTTTTTTAAAGATTCTACATATAAGTGATATCATAGGATATGTGTCTTTCTCTGTCTGACGTACTTCACTCTAGATTACTTCCCTTTATCATCTCTTACCAGCATCCCTTGGGGCAAGAAAAGAGCAAGAATCACTCTTCCTGAGTTTCGGTTGAGCTACTGAGGTCTAGAAAAGGGATGGGACTTACTGCCTACCAGTCATCTGGAGAGACAGTAAGGAAACCAGGCAGCTACAGGTCTCGGGGTGCTCCCTAAGCACATTGCTGGTGCTCCCGGTCAGTGGGAGCCAGTGATCACCCACGTTCCGTGGCCTCAGTGCCCAACACCTGCTGCTCCCTGGTCCAGCATCCGCGAGCCTGCCGGGGGATCCGGGGCTGTCTGTCGCTGGTGATGGTGATGATGATGACAGTGATGCTGGAGCTGCCCTCCACGGCAGCGAGAAAGAGGCTGGGGTCTGGCCGGGCCAGCGTCCCATACTGAGGCAATGCTGACACTTGCCAGGCCTCCAAGGATCTTCTTCTCGGGTACCACCTCCCAGTAGGGTCCTGCGTATGAATAGGTCACAGTGGAAAACCTCTCTCTTCTAAGGCAGCTTTATTAGCCCTTCAGTCTCAATACAGATTCTGTTTATGGGCCCTCACTTTCATGTGGACACCCAGTGGCTCAGCCTGCTGATGACTTTATGGCCCTCCCCATTCCCACTTCACTAGGAGCGTCATGATTCTCCCTGTCAGCCCAGCCGAGGGGGCCATTGTTGCAGCCACATTACCCTGCCAGCAAAGGCAGCCTCTCAGAAAGGAAACCCCAGGAGCCAGACTGCGGCAGGCCTCTGTCTGCCCCCACAGCCTTCAGGCCTAACGATGTCCATCGTTAACCCTTCTTAGTTTTACCTTAGACTCCTCTGGAGAAAAAGCAGTTTGAGTTACCCAGGTTGCCATGGTAAATCCCCAGTAATTGATCCTCCTGACCCCCAAATTAACCTAAGGGGCCTAAAACTGCATTCTAACATGGCAAGACTAAATTTGGGGTTCCTGCCAGCAGCCTAAACCCTTTAGAAATGGTCAGCCCGTGTTAACAGAGGTGCCTATTCCCACGCTGTTAAAGGCCCCTTGTATATGCTTAGGCCTCAAGAGGTAGGCAAGGATGGGAAGGATGGGGGAGGGAGGGATAGTTAGGGAGGTCGGAACACGGACACACTGCTATGTCTGAAATAGATAACCAGCAAGGACCTACTGTCTAGCACCAGGAGTGCTGCTTAATGTTACGTGGCAGCCTGGATGGGATCGGGAGTCTAGGGGAGATGGATACAAGTATATGTATGATTGATTCCCTTCACTGACCACCCAAGACTGTCACAACCTTGTTAATCGGCCGTACTCCAATATAAAATAAAAAGTTTTTTTGAAAAAAGGAAGTGGGGAATCGGTAGGCTCCCCACAGGCATCCCACTGGCTCTTTCCACTCTGGATAAAGCACTGTCTGGGGTCTCCAGTGGGAAAAGAAAGAGCTTCTGTGCCATACTTACTCCTCAGCACCCCCATTTTGCACCTTCCAACATGAAGTTGCTGCTGCTGCTGCTGCTGCTGCTAAGTCACTTCAGTCGTGTCCAACTCTGTGTGACCCCATAGACGGCAGCCCACTAGGCTCCCCCGTCCCTGGGATTCTCCAGGCAAGAACACTGGAGTGGGTTGCTATTTCCTTCTCCAATGCATGAAAGTGAAAATTGAAAGTGAAGTCGCTCAGTCGTGTCCGACGCCTAGTGACCCCATGGACTGCAGCCCACCAGGCCCCTCCGTCCATGGGATTTTCCAGGCAAGAGTACTGGAGTGGGCTGCCATTGCCTTCTCCGGTGAAGTTGCTGAAATGCATCAATGCTCTCTCTTCATTTTGATTGTATTTTAATCTCTCTCTCTCCATCTCTCTCACTCCCCCTTCTTCCTCCTTAAAAATACACGTGTCTCATCAACCTCAGAAAACTCGAGATTCAGAGGATCAGTGATAACGTTGTCACTTCTCCACTGCTTGGTCAGGGTTGAAGGGCAGGTCACGCATTCATTCATCATGTCCTCTTATCGAGGGCAGAGCACAGCCTGTGCAAGGTTCTGAGGAAGGAAATTGTGGAGAAGACAGACAAGGTCCTGCCCTCATTGGACTTATGTTCCAGTGAGAGATGCAGCCAAGAAACAAGAAAAGAAACAAAGTCATTTCAGACTATTTGTGCATTATCATGGGAGGCTCAGTATGTGTGTGCTAAGCCGCTTCAGTTGTGTCCGACTCTTTGCAACCCCATGGACTGTAGTCTGCCAGGCTCCTCTGTCCATGGGATTCTCCAGGCAAGAGTACTGGAGTGGGTTGCCATGCCCTCCTCCAGGGGATCATCCTGCCCCAGGGATCGAACTCTGTGTCTCTTATGTCTCCTGCATTAGCAGGCAGGTTCTTTACCGCTAGCGCCACCTGGGAAGCCCTGAGGTTCAGTCTGGGGTCAATGTGTATCTGGGGTCCATGTGGGGCTTTCAGGAAAGAAGGAGAGAGGTCAGCTTTAGAATAGCTCTTCTTTGCTGGGAGACCCTAGGTAAGAGGTGGTAAAAATGACTTCTTCCTCTTTGAACCTTGGCTTTCCACTCTGTCCAACGGGCATCTGGAACCCAATGAGAAGCAGACCGTGTAAAACACTTACAGGTGTGAGGAACTCTCAGCTTCTCGAGGGTTAGCCCGGATGGCTTCCACCTGTAATTGCATCTCCAGGCTGGCGTGTTCCCTGCAAACCCTCTGGCGTTTGCCAGCCGAAACCCTCTGTCTGCTAAGGAGCAGGCGTGGTGGCCGAGCTAGGCTTTGTGCGGAGGACAGGCGGAGTTCCTGGCGCCCTGTCCACCTCCCCACCTGGGCCATTTCTCAGGCGCACGCACATTTGCTTCTTTTCTCAGCCAAGATGCTTTTGATAGAAGCCTTTTTCTTTCCTTGGTTACGTTTGCTTTGATTTTTATAAGAAAACCAGTTTGTGGGCTTCCCTGAAGTATCACTCAACTTTTTACTCCTTGAGTTCAAGAATGTTTACCGTCCCCGCAGGTCTGTCTGTGTTTCTCCTCTTTTGAATTGGACTCCTAACTAAGCCACCTCGGGGAGAAAGAGATCTGGAATTGAAGCCAGCCCCGTGTTTAAATTGCTTTTATCTTGCCTCAGATTTTTACTCCCAGGCTTTCAGATTTTTAATCTCCTCAACCTTTGGCAAACATCCATCTGTATCCTCGGAGAGAAGAAAATGTTAATACCCGGCGATGGTCCTGTGTGGCCAGTGAGGAAACTGAGGCAGCAATGCCAGCCTCTTGGAAAGTTTTCATTTACTGAGTTCTCAATTTCAAGCCAGGTGAATTGTTCACGTTCTTTCATCCCCAAATGAGTGTCTTAGATGTTCACCAGTCTGAATAATTTGTGTCTCTGCTTCTTTCCTCAAGAAAGGGAACTCCCTGGGACTTCCCTGGTGGTCCAGTAGCTAAGGCTGAGGTCCCAATGCAGGGGACCAGGGTTTGATCCCTGGTCAGGGAACCAGATCCCACACGCCACTACTGAGTTCACTTGCCTCAACTCAAGATCCCGCAGGCGGCAACTAAAAATTAAAAAGTGACTCCTCTTTAGGAAAAGGAGGAGAGGATTTATAAGGATGCAGTACTGGACCCATCAAGACTGGCTTAATTCCTTTCTGTCGCAGCCACCACCCCCGCCAACGCAGTGTGTTTTGACTTCACAGGGAAGACAGCTCTGTCTGCTTATAATTGATGGACGCGGTTGTTTCCTTTTTGGAAGCTCTTTCTCCTCTGCACTCTTGCTCCTGCCTGATTTTTCGATTCCCATTTCCAGACCCGACAGGGCCGGGCTGCGCTCTGCATGAGGTTAGGAACACAGGGGAAGAATGTGTGTGACAGGGCCCTGGTCGGTTGAGTAATGTTTACTCTGTCGGTGGCTGAGACGAGCCCTTGAGCTGGCAGAGATCCACCAGCCGGAGGAACATTCCTGCATTATCAGGGATGGGTGATTGGCTTGGAAATGTCAAGGGTGAAAGGCATCCCACCAGATTCTGGGTGCAGCTCACAGACCCCAGTGAAAAGGTCCCCCAGGCTTCGGGGTCAAAGGCCACATGGGGTCAAGCTGAGCCTCTCACTGCCCAGGAGACCCCACCTTTTTGCTTCTTTTTATAAAGAGCAATTCTGGTCATACTTTCTAAACTGACCCTGCTCTTTTGTTTGCCCAGCATTTTCTTTTCCAGGAAAACCCAGAGCTTTGCTAACTTTATATATATATGTTTCCTAACTTCATTTTATTCATTTATCATTCTGGCTTCTGAGGAAGGGAGATCTGTATGCCTAGGTTATGGACAAAAATGTTGAGGCCCAGAAATTGACAGGCCAGGAATCATCAGAAAGTCAAAGCAGAGAGGCAGAGTATGAGTTTAAAGTGGCTGGACACTGGTGCCCAGTTGATTTCTAGAATTGTGGAATTGGGGTCTCAACTGTTTTTTTTTTTTTTTCTCACCATTTAAAAAAATTGAAGTGAGCTTCCCAGGTGGCTCGGTGGTTAAAAAAAAAAAAAAAATCTACATGCCAGTGCAGAAGCTGCAGGATATACAGATTTGATCCCCAGGTCAGGAAGATCCCCTGGAGGAGGAAATGGCAACCCGCTTCAGTATTCTTGCCTGGAGAATCCATGGACAGAGGAGCCTGGCGGGCTACGGTCCCTGGGGTCACAAATAGTTGAACAACACTGAGTGACTGCACACACGCACAGAAAAACTGACGTATAAAGAACAAAGTTTTGACAAATGGGAGGAGATGGTCAGGTTAGACCCTGCTGTTGAACGGACTACGTGAGACAGAAGGTGGGGGGTCGAGAGCAGAGAAAGACGGCACTTTGCCCTAGCTCATCCTGAGCAGCATGGTGCCCTGGCTCTCTGGAGCCACAAGACTCGGCTTTATGCATCCAGTCTAGATAAGTCCTGTCTACTTTCTTCCTCCTAGAGTTGATGGGATAGAAGAGGAATTGTGGAAGGACTTTGTAAATAAAGGGTACATGGGACAGACAAAAAAAAAATTAAGTATAGTTATTTTACAATTTTGCGTTAGTTTTGGGTGCACAGCAAAGTGATTCGGTAGTACATACATATATTCTTTTTCAGTTTTCTCCCCTATAGGTTATTACAAAATATTGGGTATAGTTCCCTGCGCTATTCAGTAGGTCCTTGTTGCTTATCTCATTTGTATTTAGCAGTGTGTGTATGTTAATCCCAAACTCCTAAACTGTTTTTTGAAACTCGTGGAGAGCTAGATTAGACACGGAGGGCTCTGTGGGGGTAGTTCTAAGCTCCTGAGGCACTGGTATGGAAAGTTCCTGTGGTTAATTACACCCTAGGCAGCTCCTCCCCAAGGTCCTCCTGACAGGCAGTTGCATCCATCTTTGAAGACAGGGGCACATTCAGTTCTCTAGAACCCAACACACGCATCATAAAAACGACCGTGCTTTGCAAGGTCACACAATAAAACTTGCAGTGCTTATGGGAAAAAATAGGGTTAAGGGCACAATACTCAAAAACTTCGTCAGTGACACCTTTTAAAAAAGATAAGAGTCTAATAAAAAAAACATTAGCAGTTTTACACCTGTTAAATGCTTAGGAAATACATAAACACTGTACAACAATAAATATGGCATTTTACCTTGAGAAAGTTCTGAAGTTTGCCTGTTGAAGTGGGTGTCAGAAGCAGCGAAGCTGGTGAATTATTGAGGTGGTGGGCAGAGACTTATCTGAAATCGGAAGGAAAGTTGTAACTTCAAATGATGTGGACGGATGCGGCTATGGCACATGCCGTGAACTGACATGTTTGAAGCGTGTGAGAATGTGTGTGTGTGTGTGTGTGCTTTTAGTGTATTCCTATGTGAATGGATAAACAAGGTCCTACTGTTTAGCTCAGGGAACTCTACTCAATATCCTGGGATAACCCAGAATGGAAAATAATATAGAAAAGAATGTATCTAACTAAGTCACTTTACTGTACAGCAGAAATTAACAGGACACTGTAAATCAATGATGCTTCAATTTTTTTAAAAAAAGCTTTAAAAAAGACTGTAGGGTTTCTCTATTGTGGCTCCATTCAGCTGGATACAGATTTCTGAAATTGATGTTACACTCAAGTTATTCCCTAATATATCAATAGAATTGAAGCCCGTCCTTGCGTGTGTGTTAGTTGCTCAGTCGTGTCCAACTCTGTGCAACCCCCTGGACTGTAGTCCGCCACCAGGCTCCTCTGTCCATGGGATTCTCCAGGCAAGAAAACTGGAGTGGGTTGCCATTCCCTCCTCCAGGGGATCTTCCCAACCCAGGGATTGAACCTGGGTCTCCTGCATTGTAGGCAGATTCTTTACCATCTGAGCCACCAGGGAAGCCCAGAGTCAATCCATACTTTTGTTTAATTTGGCCTTGACACAAAGCTTGCGAGATCTTAGTTCCCCAATCAAGGATTGAACCCACGCCCTGGATAGTGAAATCACAGCATCCTAACCACTGGACTGCCAGGGAATTCCTCCAATCCACACTTTTAGTACCAATATTAAGCACAGCACTGACTGTATTTTGTCCTTCTGCCAGAAGGGATCCTCCCATGTTCGGGGGCTGGGATGCTCAAAGCGCCTGAGGGCTTATTCTCTCATTCAGTGAATATTCACACATCAGCTGCTCTGCTAGGTTCTGAGGATGCACGAATGAGTAAAAAGTCATCTCTTCCTTTAAGAGAGAGAGAAGGAAACATATCATCCAAACACTTCTGTGCAGGTGACCAGCCTCTGCTGTCAGAGTCACTACTGCATGTACAATACAAAGGATAGAACAGACAACTACTAGGATGAATCAAGGAGAACTTCACAGAAGAGGTGACATTTAGCCTGCTTAAAGGATGGGGCATGGAGAAGAATGGAAGAGCATTCCAGACACAGGGAACAGCATAAGCAAAGGCACGGAGGCAGGAGATGGCAGGGTTCTGACATGACTGTCTGGGATGTGGTGACAGATGATACAAATAAGGCAGAATGGAGTCGTAGTGGCCCAGTTCTGCCAGTCTCAAGGCGTAGGGGCTTTTCCAGGAGGGAGTGAAGAGCAGTGGTAAGTGTCCAAACAGGGCAGTGCGATGGTGCAGTTTTGTTCTAGAAAGAAATCCCGACGTGCAACAATGTGAAGAGTGCCCTGGAGATGGGTGTGGGTGCAGGAATGCAGGGCATGGAGAGAGGCTGGCTTCTGAAACCATAAGCTTGCAGCCATACTGGATAGAAATCAAGTGATTTGCCTCTGTCCCACATGCTTTTGGCAATTCAGAAACAGCATCATCTCCCATGATGCTGAGGACCGGAAACAGGCGAGAGTAGACACCTCCTCACCAAGGCCTCAGGGATGTCTCTCAGTTCAGTTCAGTTCAGTCGCTCAGTCGTGTCCGACTCTTTGTGACCCCATGAATCGCAGCACGCCAGGCCTCCCTGTCCATCACCAACTCCCGGAGTTCACTCAGACTCACGTCCATCGAGTCGGTGATGCCATCCAGCCATCTCATCCTCTGTCGTCCCCTTCTCCTCCTGCCCCCAATCCCTCCCAGCATCAGAGTTTTTTCCAATGAGTCAACTCTTCGCATGAGGTGGCCAAAGTACTGGATGTCTCTAGATACCAGAATTTGCTGCTGGACACACTTGCTGTGGTTCTTAGGGCCAGTGAAGGGGATGTGGACGATTAACTGAATTGAAACCAGGAACTGAGTGGAAAATACGTGGCCACTCTCTGGCCTTCTCATTGCTCCTGTGGGAGCTCTGTGGCTATCTGCCTAGCACCTTTAGCCAGCCACTGTTAAACCAGAGCATCATATGTTCATTTTCAGAGAAGGGAAGATGCCATTCCACTTCTTCCAGGCTTCCTGCCACAGTGCCTGGCACAGAATAGGTGCTCAATGAAGTTCTGAGTTCTGTAAACTCAATCTTCCTAAAAATGCCTTTTAGACAAAGACCATCTCCCCACAGGAGGAACAGATGTGTCTCGAGTAACTGTTATATGCCAAACATGATCTGGGCAATTTCACAGCCATTAACACATCCAGTCTTTTCCCTAGTCACTGAAGAGATGGAAATTGTTAACAATAAGGAAACCAAAGATCAGAGAGGTTAAGTAATTCCCCCAAGGTCACACAGCTCTTATGTGGTAGAATCAGGATCTAAACCTCGGTCACCTGGCACCAGAGCCTATTCTACTTTGGTTTTCCTTTCGAGCCCTCTTCTGAGTTTGTGAAATACACAAGGACCTGGCCTCTCCATCCTCTAAGAAGAACACATGGCTGGTCTTGCCGGGAGCAGAGACCTTGTGATATTACCCTTCACCTCGGCATCCCCTTTTAAGGCAGCTGGCTCATTACGGCCTCCCTCTCAGGAGCCTGAGTGATTGCCAAATTCCTGGTGAGAGAAGCATCAGCAGGAAAAGTTACAGGTGCCCCTGGAGCAGGTTGTTGCAATATTTGATTATCCATTTGGCTGTTACAGAAAAATTCTTAACTGTAATAGATGTTTGTTGCTGTAATAGTATATTGCCTGTATTTCTACCTCTAGTAATGGGCTTTATGTGCTAGATTTTAATATCCTTGAGCCTGGGCAAGTGCACGTGCGTACTAAGATGCTTTAGTCACGTCTGATTCTTTGCAACCCTATGGACTGTAGCCTACCAGGCTTCCCTGTCCATGGGATTCTCCAGGCAAGAATACTGGTGGGTTGCCATGACCTCCTCCAGGGGATCTTGCCGACTCAGGTATTGAACCCCGGTCTCTTATGTTTCCTGGGTGGGCAGGTGGGTTCTTTACCACTGTGCTGTGCTTAGTCACTCAGTCGCGTCTGACTCTGCGACCCCATAGACAGCAGCCTGCCAGGCTCCTCTGTCCATGGGATTCTCCAGGCAAGAATACTGGAATGAGTTGCTATGCCCTCCGCTGGGGTCTACCACTAGTGCCACTATTGGTAGAGGTATTTCTACCTCTAGTAATGGGCTTTATGTGCTACATTTTAATATCCTTGAGCCTGAGCAAGCGTGCAAGTCTTTTTAAAAGAAACATGGTTTCCTTGCACAGAACTGATCAGTTTTGAAAGATCATAATAAATGCCCTTAAAGTGGTCTTTGTAGGTGTGAAACAAATGTGAGACTTTGAACCCTCTTAGCAGTGGGTTTCCTGGTGGCTTAGACAGTAAAGAATCTGCCTGCAATGCAGAAGACCCAGGTTCAGTCCTTAGGTCGGCAAGATCCCCTGGAGAAGGAAATGGCAACCCACTCCAATACTCTTGTCTGGAGAGAGCCTGGCGGCGGGCTACAGTCCATGGGGTCGCAGAGAGTCTGTCATGACTGAGCCACTAACACTTTCACTCTTAGCATATGGTATTGAAATAAGTCTGCTTAATTTATCGGGTCATGTTCATGCTCTGATTTTATATACTTGTATCTATCAATAAATATTGTGATACTTGAAAAAAATCACCTGCTTCCCATCCCACTTTGCAGTGGTAAAAGCCCCTCCCGCCCCCCACACCAAACCAGGCAGTCCTCTGACTGAGAGCTGAAGGGGGGGGCCTGGAGCTCACCCAAAACACTGATGGCAGAGCTGAGCTCAAAACAGAGATCCCCTAGTTCCCAGCCAGACACTGTCTCTTAACCAGAGGTCCTTCAAGGAGGGTGCGGAGGTCTAGGCCCACCTGCTTTTCGAGAGAGCATCTCCCTGTTACATTTCTCCCATAATGAAGTTCTGCTAGGGGAGAAAACGCGGACTGCAAAGCGCCGCAGCCTTGGGCTATACCGCCTGGATTCTAACAAATGGCTCTCACCTCCCTCCTGCCAGGCTCCCATGTAAAGCAGGCTTTTGTTTCCGGTGGATACCTTTGGTTAATTATTTTTAAATAAATAATTATGTAGCCTGGGGGTAGGGGAGAAGTCTCCCCGTAACCCATATTTGATTGTCTGAGGACTGGCCCTCTTCCTTCAGCCAAATTAAATAGGGGAAAGCGAGCGTCTGTTTGACTTGAGACCAAATCGATGAAGGGGACAAGCTGGGAGGTGAAAACGCACCTGACTCCCCGCGTTATCACTACACTCTCAGGAGCAGAGCATCTTGGGGAGGTAAATAGCTGGTCAGGGAGTCAGAGGAAGTGGGAGAAAAGTAGGGTGAAGTCCATTTTCTCTGAAAGGAAAGAACAAGCGGGCAGGGGCCAGGCCTCCCTCCCAAGTTGCTTCCAGGACGAAGCATCAGTGGTTGCAGCAGAGTCCGATTCTTTGGGAATGATTCTCCGTGGGAAGCTAATTCCATTCAGGACTTAGAGTCTACCCTCCATTGTCCAGAATTCTGGAGTCTTAGGACAAATATCTTTGAGTCCACCCCTACACCAGCTCCCTTCCTGTAGGATCCCAAGCCATGGGTGCTATTTATTTGACATTCTACGAGGAGTTTCCTAGATGTTATTTCTGATCCAGACTAGCCATATTAAGGAAGCGATCTCTTCATTTTACGAGAGGAAACTGAACCACAGAGAGAAGTGATTTCCCCAAGATCACACATCTGTTAAGAGCAAAGTTAGGATTGAAATCCAAGTTTGTCCCGCTCCAGAGCACACAATCTTCCCATTAGCCCTCCTCGTTAGAAAACCCTTTCTTTTATTGATTTGAAATCTGCCTCCCCCCTTTTCCTGTGGGCCCAGCTGCCTACTGAGCTCACAAAGTTTCAGATCTCTCTTCTCCTAGGTAAGCATCCTGCTGGGAACCCAGGGGCAGATATGAGCGGAGCAAAAGGACCTAATTTAACCCAGTGGGATGGAGTAGAGGGTAGTGGCGATGAGACCTAGGAACTGCGGATAGGTGCAGAGGCAGACAGACAGGGCAGGAGATGTTGGTTTGGAGACGTGGAGGTCTTCCTTTATTCCTTTGAACATCATGGCCCCTGTTCACCCTAAAATATAGTACCCCAGCCCTATAACTACTGAATTCCAGTGTTGTCCTGCTGCTGACACCACCTCCATCAGCAGCCCCTTGAATCAAAGGAAACCACTGACAGAAGAAGCACACACACAGAACACGCATCAAACTGCTTTGTAGTCCGACAAGCTGCTCTTGAAGGTTAGACTCCTGCCCTAGCGTGTGTTTGTTTTCTCCCCACCCTTCTTAAGCTCTAGGTCATTTCAGCCTTGGGGAACGTCCTTCGAACAATCCAAGGAAAACTGGTTTGGGTCTCCTCTTGGCAAGCTCCGTCTTGGTGAATTCCAGGCTACTGGTTATGGCAGCCCTGCCTGGCTCCCAGGGGGACTTTTGTAGCCTCCTCGAGCAGGTGCGGGGGGCTGCCCTGGGGGCCAGAGGCAGGACAGGGGGTGAGCGGACCAACGGAACTTGGATGCTTGATGCAGTGATGTTCATCCTGGGGGACTGGGCGGAAGGAGAAATGAAGGAGAATTTGGCCCTCCATGCCAAATGATCCCTTAGGCGTCTGGTCTCTGTCTCTTGCAGATAGGAACAGGGTCCCCTAAACCTTTCTGTCAAATCCAAGGCAGCAAATCAGAGCGTGGTCTTTCTCAGCTTTGAGCTTAGGGCAGGAGGGCCTGGCTTCCCCCTCGGCTTTGTCTCTGACTGTTTCAGGGGCACATCAAGCAGGACTTGAACTCTGCTCACTGGCTCCAGGCTCTCTTCCCACTTCAGCTTCCTCCAGTTGCTGGGTCTCTGCCCAGCACTGTCCCTTTCCTGAACACAGACTCGCATTTTGGTTCCTGAGCGAGAGGGAGAGTCAGAGCAGCGAGGCTGTACACATGCTTGCTTCTCCCCTCCCTTGCAGACCAAACAGCAGTGGTCTACTAGGTACTCACTTCCTGCCTATGGGTGCTGCCTGCCCCACCTCTGGGCAGACACACCGTCTCCTGGGCCCTGGAAGTCAGCCAAAGGGGACCCCACTGAAGGAATGTGAGTTCCAGGACCAGAGAGTCCTAGCTACAGCTCTGGCCCCGTTCTGCTCTGCTGGTGTCCCATCGGTCACTGGGCCTTGGCCGGAATGGTGGTACACAGAATGATGCCTTTTGCTGTGGCCCTTACAAGGGTCACGGCTTCCCTGATAGCTCAGTTGGTAAAGAATCCGCCTGCAAAGCAGGAGACCCCAGGTCTATTCCTGGGTCAGGAAGATCCACTGCAGAAGGGATAGGCTACCCATTCCAGCATTCTCGGGCTTCCCCTGTGGCTCAGCTGGTCAAGAATCCGCCTGCAATGCAGGAGACCTGGGTTCGATCCCTGGGTTGGGAAGATCCCCTGGAGAAGGGAAAAGGCTACCCACTCAAGTATTCTGGCCTGGAGAATGCCATGGACTACAGTCCATGGGGTCACAAAGCGTTGGACACGACGGAGCCATTTCACTTTCAAGGGTTGCTGGGCCAGGGCCTCTCTGTAAAATCTGTCAGCTCATACTCTGCAGCCCTACATAGCCAAGCAATGCCAGGGAAACATTTCTAAAAGGCATTTTGAAGAGCAAAAGAAATACTCCAGCTGGGAAGGGAAAGCCCCTAAAACCTAAAAGCACTATGTAGAAACAACAAGAAGTGGAATCCATTCATTCGTTCATTCGATGTGTTTATCTTGTGGCTACCAAGAGAAGGGGCTGGGCTTCCCAGGTGGCTCAGTGGTAAAGAATCTGTCTGCCAGTGCAGGAGACACAGGTTCAATCCTTGGATCGGGAAGGTCCCTTGGAGAAGAAAAGGGCAACCTACTCCAGTATACTTGCTTGGAAAATCCCACAGATAGAGGAGCCCAGCAGGCTATAGTCCGTGGAGTCGCAAAAGAATCAAACGTGACCTAGCAAGTAAACAACAACCACCAAGAGAATACAGCAAGGAACAAAACACAGAATAAAAACAGGCTGCCCTCATGGAGCTTCCATTCCAGACTTCAAACAGAGGCCGAGCAACCTCTGCCCTAGAGAAAGACAGCTGATATGTCTCACAGACAGGGGAAAGGCGGCAGTGTTTTCCCTCCTTGTCGGCTACCCTAGAAAACAAGTGATCCCGGGGAGTCAGGTGGCACTAATATTCCGCTGTTGGGTCTGCCTTGTTTTGCAGGAGTGCGCTACAGCCAGCAGGGAAGCAATGAGGTCACTTCCTCCTCAACAATCAGTCACCATGGCAACAGCGCCCTGGTGACTAGCCAGTCGGTTTTACAGCAAGTCTCTCCAGCCAGCCTGGACCCGGGCCACAATCTCCTCTCACCTGATGGTAAAATGGTGAGTACACCTGGGCCATTGTAGCTCTGGAGCTGATAAGATAAGAGGCAAAACAAACACAACTTCTCACAAGGCCTGCCTGAAACAATGAACCATTGTAGCCCCACAGGGGAAAATGGGGGCCGTCCAGAGTTGGAACGGAAAGGGAGAGCCAGTGACCCAGCCTCCAGCGGGTGGAAGAGGTGTTCGGTTTGAACCCAGCCAATAAATCTGACAGAGCCCTGCTCTCATTTTATTGATTGAATGCCTCATAAAGGAGCAAGCCGGGTGGGACCCTGTTTGTTTTGGGGCTGCCAGTGACATTTAAGTTGATAAAAATGTTCATTCATCCCCACCCCCCCTCAACCAACCCAGGGCCTCCAAAGCCAGATTTTTTAACCCAGGGAGCACCTCACTTTGAAACAAGCCCCCCACCCCGCCTTTCTCTTCAGCACTCTCCTGATGCTGCCCAGGAGGGTGAGTGAAGTCAGGATTGAGTGGGTGGCGGAAGGTGGTGAAGCTTCTGGCCCTGGGGTTTTGAAGGCCACTGGGCGCCCATGAAGATCATAACACAGAACGGTGTGTAGGGTGGGGCAGTGCTTATTGGGGGGAGAGTGGGAAATACCGACTTTGAAGTTTGCAATGACCGGGTTCCAATCCCAGCTCCGGCACTTAATAGCCATGTAGCCTTGGCCAGGTTCTAAGCTCTTTCTTTCTCGTCTATAAAATGTGGGTAATAACACTAGGGTTGTTGGCGGAACAAATATGATAACATGAGAGGTACTCAGCACTGTGTTTGGGACGGTAAATATTCAGTGAATGACAGCATGGTGGTTCTTAGGTGAATATCAGTATTATTTTCCCCTCAATGACGTTTTCTCTACCAGTAACCACAGCCTACCCTCTCAGATGTCAGCTGAGCACCCCGGTGAGGAATAGTCTAGCTGATGCTGAATTTTCAAGGTTCTAAGCCGCAAGCAACACCAGCGCACCCCGGGGAGGGTGGCTTCCGAGACAACACGAGCGTGACGACACTGGGAAGGCTAGGATGTGGAAAAGTTGACTCTTCGGGTCATGCTCTGTGTTTCGGGGGAGGGAGGAGCTGCGGATTCCTGGCTTCCGAGCCCGAGGTGGCACCCTGCACCCTCAAGGTGTCTGACCCAGAGGCAGGTGGGGGGCAGGGCAGGGAAGCGAGGCCATTTTAGACCTTGACGTGTGCACCGTGTAGGCAACACAGGAATGGTGAGTCATAGGTGATTGAGTCCCCAGCTCCCTGGAGGAAAAACAAAGTGTAGTTTCCGAGGGGAGTGCCAACTCTGGTCTGGGGACCTGAGCCGATGACTTCCTGGTCGTGGGCTCTGCAACAGGAGACAAAGATGCTTCTATGGGGAAAAAAAAAAAGATGCTTCCATGGGAGGCATTTGCAGCCCCCTTGCCCACCCCTCATCCCTTAAGCTTCTTCTTTGGCTGCCTCGGGAGACCCAAGGATTGCCCAGACTTCCCCGGAGGAGGGGGCGCCTTGAGGGAGAGATCATGGCTTCCCAGTGGAGGACATGTAGAGGGAGACCTCTCCTGTTGCTTGAAGGTCCTTGGTGTTTCCCTGTGAGCCCTTCTTTCCTTCCTCCTGAGAAGTGAACGGCCTCGCCCAGGCTGGGGCGCTCCACAGGCAGCCTCAGGACACGCTCTTTTCTTCCTCTTCTGCTCGACAGCGCCCTAATGGGCAGTCTGTTATTGGATTGATGATTGACCAGGACAGCACACCTCAACGTTAGCAAACACCTGGAAGCTTGTTTGCAGCGACCAGCTTTTCACTAGTTTCCAACACCCTGGCTCGTATGTTATGTCACTATCGCTGGATGCCCAAATTCAGGAGTCTGTTTTTGGTTAATATGTAATGAGCCCATCGCAGATCTTGGTCCACCAAAGACAGGAGTGGAGAGGATGGTTAAAAATAACGCCAGCAAGGGAACCAGTGTGCCCATGTCTTGGGCTGTGTTGTTTATCAGCCGAAGGATGGACGTTGCCTAATTTCAGTTTCCTCATCTGGAAAATGGGGGATAACAATGCCTGCGTCATCAGGGTGGGGCGAGGATTGCTTGTAATTCTGCTGTTTTGGGGGTGAGCCCCAGCCAGGGAATGGCAGTCTCTGTGTGCTGACTTCAAGTAGAATGTGCATTTGAAATCATCCCCCAGGTATTGGTTTTGGAAACAAGGGTGACCCATTTGAGCTTTCTTTTGCACTCCAGGGACCCCATCCCATTCCCGAGTGACACACGTCCACAAAGAGCTGGCCAGCTTTCAGGTTGCAGTCTGTGAGTTTTGAACCTTGTGTTTTAGAAAAGCACACACCTGATACTCTCACGGCATCAAAGCAACAGACCCCCATGGTGAAAAGCTCAGCCCTAGAGGCAGATCGCCTGCCCTTCATGGCCAATGTACCACTTGCGCACATTTCTTAATTTCTCCAAACTTCCGTTCCCTTGTCTGCAAAGGAGGGGTAACAGTATCAACCGCATAAGCAGTAGGCATGTGAGGCACACAGCAAAGGAGTGCAGAAGGCAACGCTGATACCATCCACACTCTCCAGATTACCCTGTGAGGATGGTGACTGATACTCTTGGCAGCTCCCTGTCTTCCATCAGTTCTGGAGGCAAAGAGGTGATGGTTGCGTTTTATCCATTGTTTTTATGACATTCATTTTTTCTCTTTTTTTTGATGTGGATCATTTTTAAAGTCTTTATTGAATTTGTTACCTTTTCTTTTTTTTTTTTTTTTGGCCTCGAGGCATCTGGGATCTTAGTCCCCTAACCAGGGATGGAACCTGCAACCCCTGCATTGGAAGGTGAAGTTTTAACCACTGGACCACCCAGGAAGTCCCAATGGTTGCATTTTAGAGTAGGAAGGAACTTGACCAAGGTGATCGCCCAAATAGGAAGGAAATAGAATTGGGGGTCCAGCAAAGCTGGGTCTGGATTCTGGCTTCCTTGCTTGCTAGTCAGGTGACACAGAGCTTCTCTCTCGACTCTTTGGAGGCTCAGTTTCCTTGTTCTGTGGCAGTGGTTTAGTTGCTCAGTCATGTCCAACTCTTGCCACACCATGGACCGTAGCCCGCCAGGCTCCTCTGTCCATGGGATTCTCCAGGCAAGAATACTGGCGTGGGTTGCCATTCCCTTCTCAGGGGATCTTCCCAACCCAGGGACTGAACCCTGGTCTCCTGCATTGCAGGCAGATTCTTTACAGACTGAGCCACACGGGAAGCCCCTCTTAATCTGTAAAACAGGGCAATGATCATAATGGCTTCCTACATGTGTCCTTATCTATTGAGGACAATCAGTGAAAGCACTTTAGAAACATTAAGGCTGGGGGTGGGGCACAGAGGCTCAAGGAGGCGGGGCTAAATGAGCACTTACAGCTGAGTCACACTGTTGCAGAGCAGAAGGCAACACAGCATAGCAAAGCAAGCATCCTCCAACTGAAAAGAAAATTCTGCTTTACATGAATGGTTTAAAGAAAAGCAACACTAAAGCCATACACGTTTTGTTTTTATTATCAGCACCTACTTTTCTCTTTCACCATTGAAACCAAACATTGAAATGGCAGAGATTACTGTCACTCCATTGACTTTCTGCAAAGGACTGCATTACTCAAGAGAGTCTGAAGGCAGGTCACTGATTTTTTTTTTTTTTTTATGACTCTGACATTTTGAAAAACAAGTCCGGCAAACAAGCTGGTTCTCTCTTGTTTGATGTGGTCAGAATTCCTTCTTGGTCACGTGCCCCCTAACTCACAAAGTGATGCTCATTTTAAAAACACAAACAAACCTGTTTGGGTTTTTTTTCTTTCTTTCTTTCTTTCTTTTTCAAATTCACTTTGGAAGCTATGGGATTGATCAGAAGGGCAGGCAGGAGATAGTGTCTTCCAGGAGTACTGGTGTGAGAGCTATAATCTGAGGAGCTCTGGGACACAAGGAAAAGGTGACTCAAACATCTGATGTATGTATCCCAACCCTAAGCCACCTGTGAGCATTCCTGGTGCCATCAAGAATGTCTGGGTTAGTTCAGAGTGAGGGGGGAACAGTCCTTTCTTAGTAATAATTTTTAAAATTATTTTAAAACCGCAAAAAGTAAGCTACTTAATCATGAATAAAAGTATGTTGTGTGTATGTGTGTGTGTGTGTAGAACTGAAAGCTCCTTGTAATTCACGGGGAAATAGTGGAAGTGTTTCTGATAACATAGAATCAAATTAAGCATGTCTATTACATCTGTTACTGGTTAATACTATTCAGAAAGTTCTAACCCATGCAATATGACACATAGACATATTACCACTAGCAAGGAGGAGAGACCTTTTTAGCATTATATGCTTGCAATGCCATTATATATACACTCGGGAAAATGATAGTCATTAAGGAAAAGACACTATCAGGAATAAATGAAAGGATTCAATCCTTAATAAAAGGAATCAGAGTGGCCTTGGATAAAATACACAGAACTCAGTAGCTTTCTCTTACTAATCTGTCGTTAAAATATAATGATGAAACAGAGTGGGAGTACCTGGGACCAAGCCTTATTTAGTAGCTTTGTCATCACGATAGTAGCTCCTTGAAAGAAAAAAAAAGTGGAGGGGATGTTTGTTTTTAATGTAGAGTAGAGATTTGAGAAAAGCAGAGAAGCCCAATAATGGATAATGACTGATCTCCCCCAGACAGACCTTAGTAATAATTGCAGGGGAAGAGCCCTCTGTAAAAGGTAAGAACTTGAATTTTAGAGTCAGACAGACCTAGGTTGGAATAGCAGAGGTATCACTTATTAGATTGTTGGTTGTTGGTTCTCAGGTAATATGCATGTCTACTCTGAGCCTGTTTTTTCGTTCGTGAAATGGGAATGGCAGAAGCCTCTGCCTCACGGGTATAGTGAGGTTTGTGAGTTAATCCATGAGTAGTGTTTCCCAGATCCTGTACTCAGTGAAAGCTTCCATGTACTCTAGGCTCTAGACCTGGGCCCTAATCTGCTCCACTAGGGAACCCCAGGGCATTTCTCCAGTTATTATTTGTAGCAATCATGTATTTTTAGCACCCAATAATATAGACAGCATAGAGCAGAACAGAGGATACTTTCTTTCCTTTTTTTCTTTTTAATTTCATTTTTTAAACTTTTTTCTTTTACATTGGAGTACCCCTAGTTAACAATGTTGTAACAGTTTCAGGTGGACAGCAGAGGGGCTCAGCCATACATATCCATGTATCCATTCTCCCCCAAACTCCCCTCCCATCCAGACTGACTTATAACATTGAGCAGAGATCCCTGTGCTACACAGTAGGACTTTGTTGGTTATCCATTTTAAATATAGCAGTGTGTACATGTCCATCCCCAACTCCGTAACTGATCCTTCCCAGCCTCCTCCCCTCCTGAGAACCATAAGCTCATTCTCTAAATCTGTGAGTCTCTTTCCAGAACCATTGCCAACATGAACCAGTGACAATCATATCACACACGTGGGCTGAAGAATCTCTAAGACAGGCTGGTGATTCAAAGGAAATCAACAAAAATGCACATGAGGGAAGGGATTATGGTCAATATTACTTACTTCTCTCTCCTCTGCATCTAGAACAGTGCCTGTCCCTCAGTTGGTGCTTAATAATTGTTACTGAATGAATGCATGAATGCACCAGTGATTTAGCTGTGCCAAGGAATTGCTAAGCGATGTCATTTTGGACACTGCTCTTTCCTGGGTTCCACTCATGCCGCTCTTGTTTTTTCTCTCCAGCAGATCTCAGTCTCGGGAGGAGGTTTGCCCCCTGTCAGCACCTTGACGAATATCCACAGCCTGTCCCACCACAATCCCCAGCAATCTCAAAACCTCATCATGACCCCCCTCTCTGGAGTCATGGCCATTGCACAAAGTAAGCTCTGTTCTTGGTCAGAAAACTTGGGGGCAGGGAGGAGTGCTTTGGGAAAGGAGTCAACCTGATTAAAAAAAAAAAAAAAACAGTAAAGAAGATATTCTTCCAACTCATCCACCACTTGTAGGTTTGATTCAACTCATTCGTTCCTTATCTCTCTCTTCACGATTTGGATTGTTCAGCCTAAAATTAGAAGAAATTAGGGAATGGAGTTGAATCTGGGTCATAGCCCACCAGCTGGGCATCTTGGGTCGAATCATTGCATCTTTATGGGGGTCAGTCTTCTCATCTGTAAAATGGGTTGTTGGGGCAATCCAATGACTGGGTACATAGACACGCTTGTACGTTGATAAAGTATGAATATGTATAATAGCGTAGCTTCTATTTTTGTCCAGTGTTCATTCCTATCCCTGAGTGTGTGGTGGGTTTTCCGGGAGGTTGGGTTTTGCTGATGTTTCTTTGTGTTGTTTGAGGTGGAGTAAGACATGAGGGGTTCCCTTCTTTTTTTTTTAAATATAAGATTTATTAATTGATTGATCGTATTTTGGACACGCCCCCATGGCATGGCATTTGGGATCTTGGTTCCCCAGCTAGGGATTGAACCTGTACCCCTGTAGTGGAAGTGCGGTCTTAACTACTGGAAAGTCCATGGGCTTCCTTCTTAATGGGGAATTCTGTATGGTCAAATGAGACCTCTTTGGCAGGTGGTAAAAACATACTGAGAAGGAGCTCTGCGTGAAACTGTCATAGCATCTCTGAGCCTTGACAGATTTAAAGAGAAATAGATTGTTTGTGCCCAGGCCTGAAGATAGAGCGAGGCGTCAGGTCCTTCTAGCCCTGGAGGCTCACCTTCCACAGCCAGTCTGTCCCCATCCATCACTGATGGGCCATTTCAGCGCAAGAAGGCTGCCATGGGTGTGCCTGTGGATGCTGCTCTCAGAGTAATGACATTGATGCGTATTCAGTGTATTTTCAGCCTTGTGTTGACAGCTCAGGCCAAGCCTTCCCTGTGATCCAGGGAGCACCTATGAGAGGTCTTGGGGATAGCTATGGGAGGTACATTTCCCATCTTGCTTCTACCCTGGGGATCACCTGCTGTCTTTGTGGCCTCCCTGTGTCCAGTGCCCATGTGAACCACTTTTTTATTTGTTCCTGCCTTTTTTGCTCCTCTATCCACTCTTCCTAAACCTTATCTAGCCTCAGATCACTTCTGAAGGGATGGACTTTTGTGCTCCTTGAGGTCAAAACAGAGCCAGGCCCATAGGAGTCACCTGAGTTTATTGAATGAGTGCATTTGGCCCCCTCTCTGTCCTCAGCTGCTGGGAAACTGACGCCCTCCCCACTTAGTTTTATAAAAGGAACCTTTAGAGGACTCACAAAATTTAAAAAGGTATTTTAAATTTGCTGCCTTTTCACAGGGACATCTCCAGGAATATTGTAACCACACTAAAACCAGGGTTTGAGAATGAGATCAGATTCCTGAAACCAGCTTGCTTGACTTCTAGGAGATTTGATTAAAAGGCCCATGGATAAGATATCTCATCTCTCTCTCTCTCTACAACCAAAACTATACACAAACTGTCCCATTTACCTTCTTTCTTCGCACCTCCAGGTTTGGCTGACACACACAGTTCTATATTTTCTTAGGCACTATCTGTATTAAAATTTTCCCTGGAGCTGTTACACTTTTTTTTCATTTTGTGCCTCCTAATTTTTCTCACCTATAATTCTCTCTATCTTCTTATAATAATCTGATTTTCCAATTGCAGACAGCCAATACCAGAGTGCACTGACCTTAGATGGGTGTGTGTGTGTGTGTGTACTTGGAGTGGGGAAAGCACGAAGTATGATGAGGGTCACTAGCAAACATGCTTGAGACACAGCAGTCGTAGCCCAGGGAGTGTCAGAATGAAGACTCGGTTATGGAGTCCAAGCTTGTTCTGTTCTCTGCACCACAGGCCAGTAAATCGAGAGACAAGTTGTTGGGGAATAAATAGCCAACTCCTGTCCTGTTGAGCGGGGCTTCCCAGGTGGTACTAGTGGTAAAGAGCCTGCCTGCCAATGCAGGAGACAAGGGTTCAATCCCTGGGTTGGGAAGATGCCCTGGAGGAGGGCATGGCAACGCCCTCCAGTATCCTTGCCTGGAGAATCCCTTGGATAGAGGAGCCTGGTGGTGGGCTGCATTCCATAGGGTTGCAAAGAATCGGACACGACTGAAGCGAGTTAGCACACACATCCTGTTGAGTATGTGGGCCCTGCTTGGTGACTGCAGAGGCCCAAGAAGAACATGATAACAGACTCCCCAGCAGTGCCAATTCATCATTCCCTACTCACCTGTTGGACTGGATAACATGCTTCTTAAGCAGGAACCAGTGCCCAGAAAACAGATGGGAAAGCCAAGAGTCACACTCTGCGGGAGCTCGAATGACATCAGTGGCTTTCCATCCTGGAACTGAGGCACATTAGGGGCACAGCCTGTGTTGAAAATAAAATTCCTGGGCCTCACCTCCAAAGGGTCTGACTCATTATGTCTTGGGTGGGGCCGAGGAATGTGTATTTCTTAAAGGGCTCCTCAGGACGACTCAAAAACAATAGGCTGGTTGCAGAACTAGTCCTCCAATGCCATCCACTCCAGATGGCATCATTTGCTTCTCTAGGCAGAGACTTCCTGAAAAGAGCAGTGGCGATGGGCTTGGGGAGAAAACAGCAAATCCACGGGGCTCCCTTGGAGTCTGAGACCTTATGGAAAAGTTAGGAAACAGATCAAGGTGTCAAGTGAGACAGCGCCTGGAGGAGAAGCCGAGCCCTTGGGGAGTTAGAGATAGTGCTGTTCTGAGTGATCAGAGGACCCCTCCTTCCCAGCCCCACCCAGGAGAGCCAGGAGGGGGCTTATTCCCCTTCCCTTCTCTGCTCACCTTTTAGGTTTCTGATAACGGTATCAGCTAAAGCTCTGAGCAGGCAATTGTTGAGGCCTCTGTGCTATCTCCACGGAGCACTTCCCCCTCCTGTGAACCTGCTTATGGAACCCTCTCCAGCTCAGGAAAGGCTCTCTAAGTGTCTATTCCCGCATCTGCCTAAAAAGAGATCTTTTTTCTGGGTTTCCATCTTCAGCTTGTTCTAGCCCTCCCCCCACCATTTCCCAGAAAAAAGTGAAAGAAAGTGGAGTCACTCAGTCGTGTCCGACTCTTTGTGACCCCATGGACTGTAGCCTACCAGGCAAGATTCTCCAGGCAAGACTACTGGAGTGGGCTGCTATTTCCTTCTCAGGGGATCTTCCCAACCCAGGGATCAAACCCGGATCTCCCGCATTGCAGACAGGCACTTTACCATCTGAACCACCAAGGAAGCCCCCCCGCCCCCCGCAAATGAGGTCAAATCAAAGGAAACTTGGCAACTCCAAGAAAGATGTTGGGAGTATCTTTCTCCTCATCCTCCCATCCCCAGCCCCATCCCACTTCAGCTACCTGCCCCAGAATCCTGCCCAGGGAGCCAACGGACGGTGGGTACCAGGGACCTGATCTTGGCAGCACGGGCCCCAGTTCTAAAGAGACCTCAGGATATAGACACAATACAGAACCACGGAGGTCCCCGTCCTCCAGAACAGAGAGATGGCAGCACCTACTGTAACCACCAGCCTTCAGCTTATTACTTCCTCCTTCCAGTACCTGGTCCTTCCATTGCCACCAGCCCTGTGCTGCCAGATGAGACACTCTTCACAGACTGGCTGAGTCGCAGTCTTTTATCCCCTTCTGTGCTCTGGTTAAGAGAATGAGCATCTGACCTCTCTCAGGTCATTGCACAGCCAGCCGAAGGAGGGTCTTCAAGCTGCACACCTCTAGGACTGTGGAGGAGGTTTTGTCTTTTTATCAGAATGTGGACCCCTGCACACTCCTGCCCCCTGCTGGACAGACATATCTGGGCAGTAATCTGTACCTTAGAGTGGACACCTATAACTCAGTCCTGAGTGCAGCAGGGCAAGCCTCCCTCAGAGCCAGACATGGATGGAGTGGGCAGATATATTGTTGTTGTTCAATCACTCAGTCTTGTTCGACTCTGCAACCCCACGGACTACAGCACTCCAGGCTTACCTGTCCTTCACCATCTCCCAGAGTTTGCCCGAGTTCATGTCCATTGAGTCAGTGATGCCATCCAACCATCTCATCTTCTGTCATCCCCTTCTCCTAGCTTCAACCTTTCCCATCATGAAGATCTTTTCCAATGAGTGGGCAGGCATAGAGCGCTGCAACCCCAAGGGGGCTACTTTGGGAAACAGGACAATTTTCAGACCTGTTGAAACCCCATTTCCATCTACAGCTGTCTGTGGAATGTGGGCGAGTCACCTTATCTCTCTAAGCCTCAATTTTTCGATCTATAAAATGGGTCTATAAAATCGCTTCGCAGGTAAGCTCTTATGTAACAGCCTCAACCCAGTGCTGGCAAACAGCAGGGGTTCTGTTGATGACTGTTCAAGTCTGTTCACCTTTGCTCATCCCTAAAGCCATCTCTGATCCTTCCTCTCGTTCCCACAGGCCTCAACTCCTCCCAAGCTCAGAGCGTCCCCGTCATCAACAGTGTGGCTGGCAGCCTGGCAGCCCTGCAGCCCGTCCAGTTCTCCCAGCAGCTGCACAGCCCTCACCAGCAGCCCCTCATGCAGCAGAGCCCGGGCAGCCACATGGCCCAGCAGCCCTTCATGGCTGCGGTGACCCAGCTGCAGAACTCACACAGTAAGGACCCGAGCTCATTGGGGAGGGAGCCCCAAGGGGCTTCGATGGCCAACGTGTTCACTCTCTGTGTCTGAAGTTTCTTGGAAGCTTCCTGGTTTGGTCACTTTTTCCTACCTGTGATCAACCAAGACAATTTCTTTCTTTCATTTTAAAAAAAAATGTGTCTGGCTGCACTGAGTCTTCGTCATGGCACATGGGCCCTTCAGTCTTTGTTACAGTATGTGGGATCCTTAGTTGCAGCGTATGGGATCTAGTTCCCAGCCCAGGGATTGAACCTGGGACCCCTGCATTGGGAGCACGGAGTCTTAGCCACTGGGTCACCTGGGAAGTCCCAAGACAATTTCTTAAGCACAACTCATGCGATACTGTGCCTTTTCTGATCCTCTTCTCTACCCCTGGAATTCCCAGGGGAGATTTTGCAGAGGACAGTTAAGGCCGATACGGGAAGAGACGCTAGAGATAGAGATCTGGGGAGATAATATAAATGTGGCTCGAACCCATGCCCCATTTCCCGCCCTGGTTCCCATGGAAGAGATCCTCAGGCAGGCGCACCCCTTTTCCCAACGAGCCTCACCTTCGCCTTTTCAGTCCAAAATTCCAGGCAGCTGTTATCAGATGATCAGACTTGGCATATAACTTGCCTCCTAAGTGTCTTCTCTGAATTTGAAAAGTCTTCCAGAGTCTCCACACTCTCCGATTTCCACCCCCTAAACATCTCTAATGGAGAACCATGAACATGGTTGGAAAAACCACGTGCACACGGAACATTCGTTTCTGCCCCATGCAGAGAGGCTGCTTCCCACCTCCGATGTTTTCACCTACCTTAAGACTACCTTTCAACCATTTAGCTTTGGGTGTGTTGTTGTTGTTGTTGTTGTTTGCCGTGCTGAGCAACCTGTGAGATCTTAATTCCCCAACCAGGGATCGAACCTATGTCCCCTACCTTGGAAACATAGGATCTTAACTACTGGACCCCCCCGGGAAGTCCCCCTTTCAACCATTTACTTCCCGCCCACCCCTAGCCCCCATTTCTCCCCCTCCTGAGCCCCAGAGCCCCAGCCCTCTGGCTATGTCAGGCTATAGGCCCTTGCCTCCAAGTCTGGGGAGAAAGCATGGGAAGGATGGTTTTCTATCTTCCAGCACAACCCCATGGACATACCTGGGCTGCCTCTGGAATAGAGCAATAGTCTTGCATCAGACAGGCCTAGATTTAAATCCTGGCTCTGAGCCTTAGCAGCTATGTAGCCGGTGGTAATTTCCTCAGCCACTCTCAACTTCAGTTTTTTCATCTTAAAATGGAAATAGTGTACATGTGGAGTCACTATGAAAGTGAAACAAAAGTAGGTAGGAACTGTGTTTGGTGAGCATTAAGAGGTATTAAAATGTGGACTTCCCTGGTGGTCCAGTGGTTAAGACTTCATACTTCCAGTGCAAGGGGTGTGAGTTTGACCCCTGGTTGGGGAACTAAGATCCCACATGCCACGTGGCCAAAAAGTTTGAAGAATGAATACTTAAAAAGAGTTATAAAAATGCAAATAATTATTTATTAAGGGTGGCTAATAGGAGGAGGCAGGGGTGGGAAACAGGATTTCAATTGCTCTTCTGGCTGCGAGTCTGAGGGGCAATGGCTAAGTTCAGCCTCCTTCTATGCTCGGGGCTCCATCCTGCCCCAGGCCTGTGGAGCTGGTTTCTGCATACCATCTCACATTCCAATCACATTTTCGTGGCTTTTAAAAAATCTGCCACAGCCTGCAGCAGAGCCTGGGACCACGTGTGTCACACTGTCCTTCCTTCCCAGCCCTGACAATGTGCTCCCCCCGCCTCACCTGGGCAGGATTCCTCAGTGGCGAGGCTTGGGTGGGACAGAGAGGGGTCACCAGCGACCTGTGGACTGCCGAGGCCCCGCTGTCCTGGCTGGCTCTGAAGAGAGTTCATGGGGCCCCAGACCAGGAAATAACCAGCCTCCCACCAAGGGAAGGACAGGCTGAGACAGCAGGCTGTGACCTTTACCCCCATTCCCTACTGGAGGACTCCTTGGTAGAACCAGCTGGCCCCTCCCTCAAGGCCAAACATCCACCTGCTTTCTGGGTTGGTCACGTGACCTGGAATTTACATGAATCTTATGGATGAACTAACATGAGTCAAAGGTTCCAGACTTGGTGGACACATACTGGGAAAACAAAAAGCGAAAACCACATGCTTCTGGAGCTTTTATTGAAACCTAGGCTCAGGGAGCTTCCCTGGTGGCTCAGACGGTAAAGAATCTGCCTGCAATGTAGGAGATGTGTCTTCCATCCCTAGGTCAGAAAGATCCCCTGGAGAAGGGAGTGGCAACCCACCCCAGTATGGAGAATCCAAAGGACAGAGGAGCCTGGAGGGCTACAGTCTGTAGGGTCGTAAAGAGTCGGACACGACTGAGCGACTCACACTTTTGTCCATCGTACTTCATTTGTGTGATGTCATAAGGCATTTTAATGCAAAGTGGGACAGCCCAAAATTATACTAGTAATGACACCCATGTCTATTTAACAATTATTAATCAATCTACAATTGCTAACATGAGACCTAGGACTTGAGTCACAGCCTGTCCTTCCCTTGGTGGGAGGCTGGTTATTTCCTGGTCTGGGGCCCCATGAACTCTCTCTTCAAGAGAGTTAAATAGTAAGCAACAGGCCAGCTCCTTCATTTTGCCAGCTGCTACGAACTTTTTTGGACTTAAATTCTCAAATGCACCACATATACCCCAGGATCAATTGTGTTTGGGGTGTTTGTTTGTTTTTGTCTTTGGATATTTCTTTATTTACTTGGCTGTGCCGATCTTAGTTGCAGCATGTGGGACCTAGTTCCCTGACCAGGGATCGAACCACGGCCCCCTGCATTGGGAGCCTGGAGTCTTAGCCACTGGACCACCAGGGAAGTCCCAGGATCACTTGCTGATATCCAAGCATCTAATACTTTGAAAGTCAGGGAAAGAAAGTGCTCCCACCATGGAAGCGCCATCCACCTCTATACACCAGGCACTGTGGAAACCTATTTATCTATTTGGTAAACTGCTTTAAACACAATCTCTTTTAATCCAACAACAGATATCATTCCCATTTTACAGAGGAGGAAACTGAGGCTAACTGAGTTGATTAAGGAGCCAGGATTTAAACACATGGCCATTCTTTCTGATCACATCACACTGTCTTGCCCAAACATAACTACCACCCACCCCCACCCCCACCCCCTTTTATCTGCCTGGGGAAAAAGGAACAGTGGTGTGGGATGAGGGGCGGTCTGTAGCTGTGCTTACACTCTTGCGGGACCTGCACCTTGATCTTGTCTTCACTTTGTCTCTGCAGTGTACACACACAAGCAGGAACCTCCCCAGTATTCCCACACCTCCCGGTTTCCGTCTGCGATGGTGGTCACAGATACCAGCAGCATCAGCACACTCACCAACATGTCTTCCAGTAAACAGGTAATGCTGGCGAGAAGGTAAGGGGAGGGGAGGGATGACTGCTGATGTGCAGAGTGCGTGGCAAGTGTGGCCTCGGCCTCAGTGTGGTCCTTCTGAGGCTCCCCGGGTACTTTCTAAAAGAACCCCTGAGGCCACAAGGCAAAGAAGATGGGCCATAGGCTGAAGGGGCTTATTGCTCCCCTAGCCTCCCTAACAAGAGCACTAGAGTAGCGAAGTGTGCTCAGCTGCTGGAGACTGGCTTATACAGAGCCTGCAGGCCCTGGGGTTAAGTATCCCCAGTGGGTTGGTCATGATCCATGGACAGGGTATTTCCAAGGAGAGCTCAGAAAGTCAGACCCTCTGGAGTCTCACGCTTTGCAAGAGGGATCCCTGAGGATTTCCCATCAGTTAACGAATAGAGAAAACGAACAGTGAGTCAGAGGTCCCAAGGCTGGTTCACCCAGTTCAGAACTCATCCTGAACCCCCAGTGCTGTAAGCTCCAGAAAATGACCCGATTCTGCCAACCGACGGGGAGTCCCCAGTAGACAGCCTGGCCTTACCAGGGGCCTGTGTTCACTTGGTGTTTTATAGAGAAGCTCAGAATCAGCTTCCTGGTGCATTGAAAGTGGGGAATCCAGAGGCTTAGTCACCATTTCAGTTGATGACTAATTCCCACCTCCACATACATAGAGGGGATGAGGGTAAAGATGATCCATGGTGAGGCTACAGCTTGGGCAGCTGGACTCGAACGAGACACTGAGAGTTAGGAAACGGGACAAGACGTCAGAACGCAGGTCGCGATTCCAGAGTAACACAATAGGACCTTTTAGTAGCTGGGGTCTGTGCAGTGTGGGAACTGTTTGGCCTTTATTGATTGTTAGATAAGTAGGTAACAACCTTGAACTTCATGTCAGAGGCTCTTGGCAGTGTTTGGTCCTGTGGATGGTTTTTTTATTCCCCATCAAATCACACTTCACCCAGTGTTGATGTGCTCCTGAGCAAGTTCTTTCATGGGCTCAGCCTTCTCTGTTCTTCCTTTGCCCCCATCTCCTCCTGGTCCTGCACTGTCATGAAACAGGTGAATTCAGTTCCTGACTTTGCCACTTGCTCGGTGACCTTGACCTCCCTGAGCCTTCACCTTCCTCATCTCTAAAACAAGTCGTGGCATCTACTTGTTGGGCGGATTTGATTATGCCATGTAGATTAAGTGCCTGGCACATCTTGGGCGCTGAAACGCACATGACCTAGTCCTTCAGGCTGTGGGATGAGGTGGGGTAGGGAGGGAGAGGTGTGTGGGACCCACCTTGCTATCCTTCTCTCACCCATTGGAAGATGAAAGGACAGCCCCCGTTGCCCTGCCCTTCGACTCCTGTGCGATTTCCCACTCTTTGTAGTGAGCAGGGAAAACATTTATCTGTGCTCACCAATCTCAATCAGGGGGGCAGCCAGGCACAGCAGCCCTGCTTGGGAATACCTTCCCCTTTGAAAGGTTTATCAATCCATCTGCCGCTCGGGCAGCCCTGGACAGGGCTGTGATTAATGATTCCTGTCCTTCCCAAGTGACTTTGATGCTTGCTTGTTGAAACAAGTCCTCTGAATTCAGGAAATGGCCTCTTAATCAAAACGCTTCAAGATGCTCTCTGAGATGCTGTACCGGCCCCCAAATGGGACCAAGTGGCCAGCCGACCTTGACGCCACATGAACGAGCTTCTAGAACTACTGTAAAGTCATCTCGAAACCCCCAGACATTTCAGGAGTCTGATGATAGACTCACAGTTCTATAGAATGATGACGATGACATTTAGTATGGCTAACACTCTTCATGAATGCTGTACGGTTTATGCTTCTCGTGAATGTTATCTCATGGTTTTCTTTTTGCCCAAACCTCCTAAGAAGAACAAAGAAATAAATCAAGGCTCAGAGATGCAGGGTAACCTGCCCAAAGTCACAAGAGTCCCTAGATGATATGCTAGGGCTGAACTTCCAGACTTTTGGTCTTAGGCTCTAAATCCTGGACTTTTCCCACTTAGACACTACTCACCTTCCAATACCGATCTTTTTATTTATTTTTCACTGCACTGGGTCTTCACTGCTGCACACGGGCTTTCTCTAGCTGCAGCGAGCAGGGACTGCTCTTCCTTCCTATGGAGGCTTTTCATTGAGGTAGCTTCTCTTGCAGAGCACAGGCTCTAGGACACACAGGCTTCAGTAGTTGAGGTGCAGGGACTTAGCTGAGCCAAGGCTTGTGGGACCTTATTTCCCAGACTAGGAATCAAACCCGTGGCCCCTGCATTGGCAGGCAAATTCTTAACCACTGGACCACCGGGGAAGTCCTGGCAATACCCGTCTTTAGTCACTGCTCTTGTGGTCTGTAACAGTCAGGAACAAGAGTAAAAATTAAACCTACACAACTATATTCCAGTCAGGAAATGTTCTTCCTGCAAACAACAGGAGAAGAGAGGGTAGGAAAGATGGAATGAAATAAGAGGAGAGTGAAGATGCTGCCTCCTGGCAGCAGGAGGAACCCAAGGGGAGGAAAAGTTGTACACACTCTGTTCTGAAGGCAAAGGGTCAGAAGTGAGTTTCAGAAGAGAATTGGTGACAATTCTGCTTTTTTTGTTGTTTGAAAGTGTTCTTTTCCAAAAAGAGTTTTAAGACTATTGCTAGGAATCAGGAGCCCATCACGTAAGGAGAGGAAGATTCCTTGGCCAAATGTGTTGGGGGAACAGCTGGGTTTAGCAGAAACCCCACAGGACAGGGCTTCTCAGAATCTCTCCTGTGCCAGTGTGGGCATTGAACCGGGATGCATCCCGGGCAGGGCTGCTTTAGAGGCATCATAGAATGCTAGGAAAAGCCAACGGGTCTGAGCCAATCCTGGCTCCTTCACACCTGCTCCATGACCTTGGGCAGTTAATTCAGGGGTGTGAGTCTCGGGTTCTTCATCTCTGAAGGGGAAGCTCCCACCTCCCTCATACAGAATATTCAAAGTGCCTGAAGATCATGCCTGGTACCGAGTCATGTGCTTGAAGTGACAGCTTCCTTCCTGTTCCTACCCCTTTCTGTGTGTAATCCCTTAGAAGACACCTTACATTAGCTCCTTCCGGATTGAACTCGCTGCTTGGTCTGCACGTGGTCAAAGGAGGTTCTCACAATAACATGTCTCAGGGTTAGGACCATTTCTCTGACACATCCTGCCTCCTGGGCCGGGGCTCCAGATCCCTGCTTCCCACTCTCCTGCTTTCACCCACCTCCCAGGAAAAAAAAAGCCAATAGTTCAGGGCCTTTCAAAGCACCCAAGCCCTTTGTGTGTGGCCAAATGCCTGGGCTTTAGTAGATGTTCAGTAAATATGAAAGAGTGAGTGAATGAATGAATGAGTGAGTGAATGAGTGAGTGAGTGAGTGACTGAATGAGTGAATACATTTAAATCTAGCATTTTTTTTTTGAGTACCTCCCATTTGCCATGTAGCACTCCAGTTGATTTTCCATCTTACCATTCCTGGCTAACCCTCCTGCAAGGTAGAAATTTTTATGCCCAATTTACAGAGCTGAAAACGGAGGTTCAAAGATGGGGCAGAATCTGGCTAGGCGTACAGGATGGTAAATCTGGAGCTAGAGTTCCAGACTTTGGTTCTTCTCACTCCAAATCCACTCTACAACACTCACCTTCTAAGATCCATTTTTAAAGAGCTTATAAAAATGACTCAAGGTTATGCTGGCATGAGGCTAAAGTCAGGATTTGACCTTGTCTCCCAGTGTTTTCCATTGTCAGGACAGGCATGCCGCAAGACCTTGTGGATCATGTTTCAGAAACCTCAGGCTGGAACTTTCTTGCTGGGAATCCTTAGCAGCTACTGCCCTCTGTCCTTTCCAGAGCCTGTCTCCTGTAACCAACCACGCCCCCCAACCCCCAATGAGTCCTGGCGAGTTACCATCTGAGTGGGTCTCTGCCTGAGCCTCCTGCAAAAACAACAGCCCTCCAGCCTGGAAACCAGACCACAGCAAGCACCAGCCTTGGCTAAAACAAGTGTGGGCAGGCTGTGAGCAGACTCCTGTTTCCACAACTCTACCCACTGCTCCACTTCCTAGTTTATATAGAGAGAGGTCAGGAGAGGACCACCAGCCCCCTACCCCCACACTCTGCCCAGAGCAGTCACCCATCAGGGGTGCTGATGAGAAGGAGGTGGGCAGCCTCATCATAAATCCCTTGAAGCTACACCCACCCTGCCACCCCCTCCCACCCCTTCCCCACACGCTCCTGACCTTCCCCCCACCTCCCATTGGTGAGGCAGTGTGGGCTTGACGGTAAAGAGCCAATGTGGGAATTAGACAGATCCCCGTCCCCAGCTTCTGCCACTTTCTACCTATGTGACCAAAGGCAAAGGTCCAGCCTCTCTGAACTTCAGTTTCCTTACCTGTAATATGAAGATAACGATTCCTCCTTTGTGGGATCATTGAAAGGGCAAAATGCAATAAAACTTGTAGAACACTCAGCTCAGTGGTTGGCTGGGAACACCCAGTCTGTGGCAGCTGGGTCAACCTTGGCTTTACCTGAGGGTAACCTTGGGTGTCCCTCGAGCTTAGGAAGGAGGATTTTAAATGGTAAAGGGCATTTATTTCCCCCTGGTGTCCCACTCAGAAGATAAAAGGCAGTAATCTTATGTAGTGGGTTTTCTGTTGAGACATCCTGGGCAAGTCAAGTTTAAAATCTCTCTAAGCCTCAGTTCCCTCATCCAAAACACTGGAAGTATAATCATTACTTGTAATGAATAGAGCTATCATTAATCTACCTTAATAGATTATTAATAATCATCTGTATTCACTGTCTCTACTTCCTCACCCCCAATTCTTTTTATTTTCTTATTTTTATTGAGGTATAGTTGCTTTATTCTCTGAGTTTCAGCATAGCAATTCACAATTTTTGAAGGTTATACTTCATTTATAGTTATTATAAAATATTGGCTATATTCCAGTATCCATGCTGCACATTAGATCCTTGTGGGTTATTTATTTTATTCACGGTAGTTTGTACCTCTTAATCTCCTCTCTTGCCCCACCCCTCTTCCCTGTCCGCACTGGTAACCACTGGTCTGTTCTCCATACCTGTGAGTCTGTCTCTTTTTTATTATATTCACTAGCTTGTTGTATTTTTTAAATTCCACAGGTAGTGACACCATACAGTGTCTTTCACTGTCTGACTTATTTCACTAAAGCACGATGCCCTCCTAATCCATCTATGCTGTTGCAAATGTGAAATTTCATTCTTTTTTCTATGGCTGCATAGTATTCTATTGTATATACCTAGGAGAGCATTCCAGACTGGCCTTTGTCCCCACATTCCTGAAACCCCTCTTCTCCAGCTCATTAACGTCTCCACATCGCCAGGTCCAGTGGTTACTTCTCAATCTCTGTCTCTGACATAGCCGATCACTCCTTCTTTCTCTCTCTCGAGTCAGGACATTACCCATTCCTGGCTCTCCTCCTATAGCACTGGCCACTCCTCATTTCCTTGCCTGCCAGCTCATCTTTGCAACATTTACTAGTTGAGGGGCCCTGGGACTCATTCTTTGGCCTCTTCTCCTCCATGTTTATTCCTGGGGGATCCCCAGTCGAATGAATTTGGGTCAGGTGTACACGACCATGGGTCTTATCGTTCTGTCTCCAGTACTGACCTCTCCCTTCAGGGCACATTCACAAACCCAGTGCCCCTTTGGCATGTACAGGTGCACGCCTAATATACCTCACCAGCATCTCGGATCAAATCTGCCTAACACAGCAGCTCTTCATTTTGCCCCAGTTTCTCCTGACCCAAATTGCTTTCTGCTTGGGCTTGTCCATTTCCCAAAATGCCATTAGTTATTCAGGTGAGACTCCTGAGAGTACCCGCTATCACTTCACACCCTGCATTCCACATCCCATCCATCAACAAGTTCTGCTAAGGGTCCTTTAAAATGCGTCCTCTACCTGACTGCTGCTTACCCACCCCATTAGTCTTGTGTTCCTGCAGCAGCCCCTAACTTTCCATTCCTGCCTCACAGGGATGGGTGTGCTCTGTTCACCACTCAGCAGCCAGAGTGGTCTCTGAGAAAAGAAAAGCCATCATGTCACTCCCCCCGCCCCTGTCAAAAGTCTCCACTAACTTCTGGTTGTAACCAGACTGAAGCAGAGACTTCCAAGACCCTAGGTGGTCAGACGGAAGCCTCTCCTTCATCTGTCTCTCGGCTTCAGCCACACCAGAGCTGATGGGCTCCCACCGCAGGACTTCCGCTCCTGCGGCACCTTCTGCTAGAGTATTCTGTAGTGTGTATCTTTGCATATGCTCGGCTCAAACCTCAAAGAGTGGGGGGATCACCTCCCGACCCCCCTGCATAATTTCTTCCCCCTTCCCTCTAGTCATTGTGACCTTTTATCATGCTTATTTTTCAATAGTATTCATCTCCTCCTGAATTTTTATGTGATGCATTTCTTAACTCATTCATTGTTCAAAACTCTCACTAAAATGTTAGCTCAGTGGGGGTGGGGGCAGAGTCCCGTTCACAGCTGCATGCCCAGTGCCTGCAAAAGTGCTGAGCATAGGGAAGGCCCACAAAACCGTGTTAAATGAATGAATGATGATTACCTGCCTCAAAGGCATGATGTGAGAATTCTATGGAATATTGCGTGTCAAGGCTTTCCTTAGCAATGCAGCCTGGCACACAGTAGGACCTCAGTAAATGTCAGCTCTTCCCATTATGGATCAGATCTTCTTAGAGTGAGGACGTCCTTAAGAATCCTCCAGCAGCCCCACCCTCCAGAAGAAGGGCTCTGTAGTCACTCGGGGACCCCCAGGCAGGGTCCCCGCGGGGCTGGCTGAGCCGGGCCTCTGTTCTGAGGGAGCCCAGTGTGCCCCTTATCAGATGTTTGTGTTTAGACTCTGAAGGGCGCAAATAACTCTAGTTCCTTTGACAACATTTAGGGCTCTGCCACCATTTTATTATGTGAGCAAACATTTGATAGCTGGGAAGCCCATCCCTAATGACAGGTCATAGAATCTCGCTGGCGTCTGCTTATCTGTTCTTGGTGTTTGCTCTTCCCTTGAAACCTGCAAGGTCACAAGCCGTTTTCTCTCTCCTCCACCTGAAATCTGAAAATTGGAAAAAGCTTGATAGTGAGGAGTAAAGAGACTGGAGAGAGCAGGGGTGGGTGGAGGGAGGAAGAGGAGGCAAAAGATATCAGAGGACCCTGCCCAGGGGCTCAAGAATGCAGAAGGGCCGGAAACCTGTCTCTGCACATGGACGCACCACTCAGCCCTGCTCTGAGGAGCACTGAGGGCGGGTGGAGCAGCCCAGACCAGGGCACCCCGGGCAGCTTAATAAGGACAGTGGTACCAGCACCATGGGGAGGATGGCACGCCTAGCAGCCCATCTAATCCCCCAACAACCTTCATCATAAAGGTGGGGAGACCGAGGCCCAGAGAAAGGAGTTTGAACAAGAGCAAAGCTCGTAGGGATTTCCCTGGTGGTCCAGTGGCTAAGACTCCACACCCGCAAGGCCAGGGGCCCGGGTTTATCCCTGGTCAGGGGGCTAGACATGCCATAGCTAAGATCTGGTGCAGCCAAATAAATAAATATTAAAAAAAAAAAGAAAGAAAAACAAAGCTAATAGAAGGCTCTTAACCTCAGTGTAATGTAAAGAACACTGTCTGGGAGGTCTCCCAGAACTGGTTTGAATCTCTGGCCCCACACTCTCCTAATTCCGAAACCTTGGGCAATTCCTAGACTCTCTTTGACCTTGCTTTCCTAATCTGTGAAATGGACATAATAGCAGCCCCATACAAGGCTATGGCTGGGAGAACTGGTTAATGAGATAATAGTGGGATAAGAGGCCTTTAACAGTGTGATAGATATGTGAACGTGTTGTGTGTGGCTGTGTCTGTGTCTGTGTGTGGAGGGGGGAGTGTTTGAGGGGGAGTCTTGAGAAAATGAACCGTTAAGTCAAAGGGCAGAACCTTCCTCTGAGATGACAACAAAGGGGAAAGGGAAGGAAGAGAAGCGAGGCGCGGGAAAAGGGACTTCCCGGAAGGAAAACGTGAGCTGTGATCTTCCATGACAGTTGAGATG
This sequence comes from Oryx dammah, assembly GCF_014754425.2. Classification (NCBI taxonomy): domain Eukaryota; kingdom Metazoa; phylum Chordata; class Mammalia; order Artiodactyla; family Bovidae; genus Oryx; species Oryx dammah. The sequence goes on from NW_024070192.1 coordinate 48,139,420, forward strand.
AGCGAGACCCATGGCTCTGGGAGTGGAGGCTGACCCATGTGGGGACCTGGCTCTTCTCAGGGACTCCTCCATGCTGCGTCTCCTGCCCCAACCCACCCAGAAGCCTGGTCTCAAAGGCCTTTAGCCCTTGGATCCCAGTTCTCGGATTTCTTGTCTTGATAGTAGCAAGCATTATGGAAAGCACTTTGCAGTTCCCCACGCTTCTTCCTGTTGGAGCGTTAGTACGTGGTGATTTTCTCTCGTGCTCTGTGGCCTTGGGGCTCAGCATAGACCAGCAGCATCAGCCCAACCTGGGAGCTGATTAGAAATGCAGGTTCTTAGGCCCACCCCCGGCCCACTGAGTCAGAATCTACCTTTAAACAGGATCTCTGCTACTCCATTTGGGAAGGGATCTGGGGGACCCCTGCTCTTAGAGGTCTTAGGAAGAGACCCTTACTTCCTTCAAAAGCAAAAGCTCCTCATCCAGCTGTCATTGCCACCAAACTGAGCAATTTATAAAAAGCACTCTCACAGGAGGAGGACTCCCATTTCAGGATAAAGGTCAGCAAGTTATGACTATTTCAAGGCCATTGGCAATTCACTTCTCTCTTCTGAAGTGGCTAGGGAATCCAGCTCCTAGATTTTCCTAAAGGGAGCGTGTTTCAGGACCAGCCCTGCAAGACTCTGAGGGCCGGGGTCCCCACACCTCCAACCTCCAGCTCTTTGCTGGTTGAATTGGGTCTGAGCTCCCCCAGAGAAGCCAGGTGCTAAGGGCCCAGGTCCCCACCAGAGGCGCACAGCTGAGCTGTCTCTCCTCTCTCTCTGCAGTGTCCTCTCCAAGCCTGGTGATGCCCACACATCACTTACTTTGTGCACAGCAACAAGGACCCTTATTTTCCACATCATCACCCTCTGGGCAGCTGTCACGGAGAAGCGCAGTAACCCGACACACAGCACCTGTGAGAGGTCTGCTCACCTGCTGTCCTGCTGGCGCCTCGGACACTCGCTCTGACAGGCGCAGCCCCTTCTATGCAGTATTGCCACGATGCCTCTCCCAAGAAGTCTGGTCTGTCCTAGAGGCAGGGGACAAAGAAGCAGTGGAAGAGGAAGAGAGAAAGCCGTAGCGTCTACATCACTCTCATCGAACAAACTGAAGTGAAAACTTGAATCTGTTACTGAAATGAGAAGAGGAGGACACGTGCTATTGAACTGAGCCAAACACACTGTAAATATCAGCCACCTCCCCCTGTCCCGCCCCCCATCCTGGCTGATCTGGAGATTTCTTTTAAAGAAGTAAATTTGTCCAATGGGTGTAAACTATAAACTATTGTAATTAAGTGCAATTTCCCCCCTCTACTTCCTCTCCCCTCTGCCCTGTATATAATACTAAAGCATCTATCGGTTTTCTTTGTAAAGGTCAGAGTTGAATTTTCAAAGTGATTCGCCCCCTCTCTCTTTCCCCCACGGAGAAATACCTAAGGCAGAAGTGAAGCCCTTGACCCGCTTCCTCGGCCGTGGACACACACAGAGACTGTGTATTTTGGACTGACTGCCAGCTCACTCTGATCTCCTGATGTTAAGACACACCTCTGGGTCCCTGGAAGGGCTGAACAGAGTGTCAGAGTAGTGTCTTAGCTTCTGGAAGGGTTGGGGGGCCAGCCAGGACAGCCCCAGGAAACGCCAAGGCAGGGACGCTGGCTGTTTGATATAGCACAAGAAAAAGTTGCCCTTTCAGAAAACCTCCCATTAAAACAATTTATTTTACCATGGCCCAGAGTCTCATATTTCTACCTCTGATGCTTTCCCTGCCTTGGTTTCTCCAAGAACCCCTGGCCCCTGGTCTTCTTGGAATTTTCCACTTACTCCACAGGGCTCGCTGCCGCATGTCCCATTGTCTTCGGCCAGCCTTATTGCTAAGGTAAGAAAAGTTTTTTTCCCCCAGTCAGACTCCAATACTTTGTCTTTCTGTGACTCATCGGAGTAGACTTGGAGCCAACTCTTGGTGACTGTTGGTCACAGGAACAGAGGAAAAAGTAGGAAACGTGGAATCACCATGGGTAACATTGTCAGCTCCATTGTAAGCATGAACTCCAACCTTTCTTCCCTCCCATAGGGCTGTTAGTCAGGAGAATGGCTCCTGTGGGTATCACCTCCTGCCTGGGTTCTTGCCTCTGGTGAGGATGGTAATGAAGACAAATAGTCCAAAAGGTGAAAAGCCAGAGGACTAAACACTCTCCAGCAGGGGCTTTGCCACAAATAATCCAGCGTTGACTCTAGGAAGAAGGAGGCTGGACCTTTCCTCCTTGCCGTCTCCAGCACAGACTTACCAGAGTGTGGTTTCTGGCTTCTAGACAGAGCAGTTCCCAAGCTGGCTGTAAGCAAGGGCATCATGCTGAAGAGGTCCCAAGCAACAGGTTTTTCAAAATCTCGAAGTAGTAGAAGATGCAGTTCTTAGTGAGCCAGGCAAAGGTATTGAGATCCCAGGGCATGGATGGAGACTGTTAGAAATGCTGACCTCTTTTGGTTCCTGGCTCCCCTCCAGACAATGTTATTTGGGCTAAAGTGGTCAAGAGAAAATTCATGGATGGGTTGAAAAGGGCCGGGGCCAAAGCCGAGCCCTTTGTGTCAAGGGAGGCCAGGATTTGCTGACTCTGGTGGAGATGGCTTATTGGTTGGGTCCTGTGAGTTCAGGAAGAGGAAGGGAATATAGGTCTTGAACTCCAGCCTCAACTGGAACCCTATGTTTGAATTCACATTGGTTTTGGAACAGTAAGTATCTGCATTTGATAGATTTTATATCTTGTGTTATTGTAATAATCCTGAAAACACAGGAGGTCTTAATCACTCTAGAAGCCACCCAGGAGTGTGGAGGACTTGGGGAGAGGAGGAAATCTCTAGGAATTTTTCTTAACTAGACCCTATGTGGGCCAAGACTCTTACAAGGTGAATCTGGCAGGTGAGAGCACCTCCCTTCTAAATCAACTCTCTCTTCTCACTGACTCTCAGAGGGGCAAGGAGGCCCACTGTGCATGGATTCAGGTGGGCATTACCCCCTCCAAAGATTCATCTGCAACTAAAGCCCCCCACGCCTTCTTCCCTTATGGACCAGTCGCTTGGGAATTCCTACCCCAAGCAACAGGTTTTTCAAAATCCCAGTGTAGTGGGAGATGTAGTTCTTAGTGATGCTGCTGCTGCTGCTGCTGCTGCTAAGTCACTTCAGTCATATCCAACTCTGTGCGACCCCACAGACGGCAGCCCACCAAGCTCCCCCGTCCCTGGGTTTCTCCAGGCAAGAACACTTGAGTGGGTTGCCATTTCCTTTTCCAATGCATGAAAGTGAAAAGTGAAAGTGAAGTCGCTCAGTCGTGTCCGACTCTTTGCGACCCCATGGACTGCAGCCTATCAGGCTCCTCCGTCCATGAGATTTTCCAGGCAAGGGTACTGGATTGGGGTGCCATCACCTTCTCTGTCTTAGTGATGCAGGGGTCTCAAATGCTGTTTCAACCAGCGGCAGCAAATCTTGGCCTCTTTTGACACATGGTACTTGGCCTTGGCCCCAACCCTTTTCAATTCAACCATGAATTTTCTCTTGAATGCTTTAGCCTAAATAATATTGTCTGGGGGAGCCAGGAGCCAAAGGATAAGTTCCTTATGGACTAACATTTCCAGAAGATCTCTTTACACCCTGAGCTCAAGCTAATAGACAATTGTGTTTTTACCATGACCTGCTGTGGTTTCTTGGGTGAGCTCTGGGGAAAGCAGATTTAATTTTCACATTGTGGATAAGCAATGAAATCAGTCATGGAAACCTGCATGACAGTGGATTTGAATTGTCCATGCCAAACAGTGAATTATTTCCCCCAAAGGCAGAGAGAACTGGAGTGTTAACTACTGGATTCAGGTGGATAAGAACACAGTGTAGACAGCCGGGGAATCTGAGCTCTGGGTTGGGGGGAAGGTCTTTGATGTTCTTTTTGGAGCCAGAATGCCTTGATTAGGATCTCCAACATCACCACTTAACCCTGTCCTCATTGTCCTCCTACGGAAAATTGGGTGATTGTAGTAGTACCTACTGTATAGGATTGTTGAGTAAATGAGTTCATACTTGTTAAGTGCTTGGACGTGGGCCTGGTACATTGTGAATACTGTGTGTTAACTATTCTCTCATCCCAGAGTGAGTGATAGTCGCTCAGTTCTCTCCAACTGTTTGTGACCCCATGTGCTGAAGCCCGCCAAGCTCCTCTGGGATTCTCCAGGCAAGGATACTGGAATAGGTTGCCACTTCCTTCTCCAGGGGATCTTCCCGACCAGAGATCAAACACAGGTTTCCTGCACTGCAGGCAGATTCTTTACCATCTGAGCCACCAGGGAAACCTACTATTAAGAGATATTTTTAAGTATAAAGATGGGTCAACTTAAAAAGTATCAGTAGATACATGCTTGACTTTATCTTATAATCTATAGATAGTACATTATAATATGTAATGAATCCATGCACCTTTTCTAAAGTCATGCCCGAGATAGAAGTAGCAATAAGGTTATAAATGACAATTCCAGAGTGCCTTCTCATATATTCTTCTGCACCTGGTTGATCTTTCCAGATACCCTCATCACAAATGTGATGTTTGGTAAAGAAAACTGCCAATAATTGGTGAAATGATTTTGCTCATGTCTATGGTACATGACCAACCGAGCAGAGAACCAAGGATGAGTCAGGGAGAAGAGGTCTGAGGAGAGAGAGGGCAGGGTTGACTGGGGAGTCTGTCTCTTTAGGGGAAGAAGAAGGTAAAAGGTGGGGATGATCGGGAGGAGATGACAGAGAGCCAGGAAGCTAGGATTAAAGCCGGCTATAAGCTCCTAAAGGTGGAGGGCGTTGGTGGTGGTGGGGTGGTCATGGGAAATACAGGGATCTAGGAACCAGTGGGTCAGGAAGAGGCAGGAGTGAACTTCCTCCCAAGGACAGTCAGAGCTGAGGTGTCCCCTATGAATGAGGAAGTAATTCAAATAAATGCCACTGAAATCTGTTCTGAACAGATTGCCAATAATGGGCCACACAATGGATTTGCCACACAGTGACAAATCCATGTTTTTAAAAATACTTTAAACACTTCCCAGTTGTTTCAAACAGACTGAATATTTACAAGAAGTTGCAATCAGCTAAATAAAATGTCTATAAAGCCCCTCCCTGTCTCCCTCCTTCCCTCCTTCTCTCTGCCTCTCTGTCTCTCTCTGTCTCAGTCTGTCTGTCTCTCTCTTTCATACAGAGGTCATTCCAGCTGGGCAAATACTAGACTGTCAGATAAGATTTATAACATGACAGTATTTTATTAATGAATCTTTGGGGTATGCAGACCTTCACACACGCCTGGATGACCAGTTTTTTCCCTTTCTTTTCAAAGTCGCTCAGTCATGTCTGACTCTTTGCAACCCCATGGACTATAACACACCATGGAAATCCCCAGGCCAGAATACTGGAGTGGGTAGCCTTTCCCTTCTCCAGGGGATCTTCCCAACCCAGGGATTGAACCCAGGTCTCCTGCATTGCAGGCAGTTTCCCACTTTCTAAGGAAGAATGAGCAGAACAAACATGAGGGGGATGGCATCAAAAGCAGAAATCATCAAAGCAGGTTTTTTGCAGTCTGTATATATATGCATATGCCAACAGACCACCCAAAATTTCTTTGCAGTTTCCACACACTTAATTGTCTCATTAGATACATACTGGGATATCCTCCAAAGGCTGGTTTCCTTCCTGTGCTCTATTGTTCAGACATCCTTAATAAAGCAATTATATTAAATGATTTCCAATTAATTATGAAAGGGATAAAAAGATAAAGTTGGGTTTTTTTAAAGACAAAAAAAAAATCATACTCTAAGGAAAGCATGCCTGATTTCCTAAGCCATTAAAAAGCCTCTGTGTATCCCTTTGCTTTTGGAAACATCGTCTAGCCCCAAATAATTTCTCATTTATTTATTCAAGAAATACTTACTGGGACTTCCCTGATAGTCCAGTGGTTAACACTCTGCAGTTGCAATGCAGAGAATGCGGGTTCAATCTCTGGTTGGGGCATTAAGATCCCACATGCTACATGGCCAAAGAACAGAAAAAAAAAAGAAAAAGAAATACTGACATCTACTGTGTGCCAGGCCCCATTGTTCTAGACCCCAAGAATTACATCAATGAATCAAGTAGATGAAAGTTCATTTCCGCTTGTGGGCTTCACCCTCTGGTTAGGGAGGCAGGCAGTGAGGATGGCATGTGTGTGCGGTCATGTCAGGTGGCTTAAATCTATGAAAAGTGCAGCAGGGAGGATGGAGCGGCTACAGAGCTGAGTGAGAGGGAAGGTCAGGGTGTGAGCAGAGTGCTGGCTGGGGGTGAGGACCAACGACGAGGAGTTTGTCACATCTGTACGGACTGCTATGAGCTACTGGAAGGACTTTTATTCTGAGGGAGCTGGAGGCCATCAGGAAGTGTGAGCAGAGCAGGGGCAAGATTTTGCTTTTTTTTTTTTTTTTCTGGCTGTGCCATATCTTCATTGCCACATGTGGGCTCTTAGTTGTAATATGCAGAATCTCGTTTCCTAACTAGGGATCAAACCCCGGGCCCCCTGCATTGGAAGCACAGCATCTTAACCACTGGACCACCAGAGAAGTCCCTGGTCTATGCTTTAAAAGGATCCCTCTGGCTGCTGAGTTGTAGGTAAGGCCCAAGAGTGACAGCAAGGAGACCATCAGGAAGTCATTGCATCACTGGAGGCTGACACCAGGGGCTGGTGGTGGAGGTGAGGAGAGCCTGTCTGATTGTGGATATGGTTTTAAAGGGAAAGGATCTGCAGGCACTAGAATTTTCTGATAGTTTTTATGTGATATCAAAGAGGATTCCAAGGTCTGGGGCCTGAACAAAGCAGGAAATAGAAATTGATGCTACAGAAGGCAGTATTACCTGGACAAAGACTCTGTGTCAGGCATTTTGTAAACTGGCACTTTAGGAAGCATCTGGGTAGTGTCATGCTGTGGTGTCAGGGCTCTCCAGGTGACAGTAACCTGACATCTGATATTCATCCAATAAACATTTATTGAGTGCTTACTACTTACTCTTCTGGGCATGGAGAGAAAAGCAGTTTAAAAAATGTTCCTCTTCTCACGGGGCTTACAGTCAACTGGAAGGGAGCCAACAATAATGAAATAAGCAAATTATACAATATGCCAGATATTGATTGATAGGTAATGAAAAGAAACACAAAGTTGAGAGAAGGAGGCGGGGATGGAGAAGGAGGTGGAGTCATTTTGGTAGGGGGATCCCCTCACTTTCCAAGACAGGGATTTCTTGGAGGCATTTTGATTAGAAACAGAATGTATGTTTTTGTTTTGAATTGTAGTTGATTTATAATGTTCTGTTCATCTCTGTTGTATAGCCAAGTGATTCAGGTTTTGTATTCTTTTCCATTATACTTTATCACAGGATATTGGCTATAGTTCCCTGTGCTACACAGTAGGATCTTGTTGTTTATTCCATATGTAATAGCTTACATCTGCTAGCTCTAACCTTCCACTCCACCACTCCCCCAAACCCGTCCCCCTTGGCAACCGCAAGCCTGTTCTCCATGTCCATGAGTCTGCATCTGTTTCATTTGTGTGATATTTAAGTTATTCATTGATTCATTTTTGACTGCACTGGGCCTTTGTTGCTGTGTGCAGGCTTCCTCTAGTTGCAGAGATTGGGGGCTACTCTCTCTTGGCAGTGTGCAGGCTTCTTACTGTGGCGGCTTCCCTTGTTGTGGACCACAGGCTCTAGAGTATGCAGGCTTCCGTAGTTGCTGCACGCTAGCCCAGGCTCCCAGGCTCTAGAGCACAGGCTCAACAGTTGTGGTACGTGGGTTTATTTCTTCCATGGCAAGTGACATCCTTCCGGACCAGGGATCAAACCCATGTCTCCTGCACTGACGGGCAATTGTTTACCACTGAGCCATGAAGATCACGGCATCTGGTCCCATCGCTTCGTGGGAAATAGTTGGGGAAACAGTGGAAACGGTGTCAGGCTTTATTTTTCTGGGCTCCAAAATCACTGCAGATGGTGACTGCAGCCATGAAATTAAAAGATGCTTACTCCTTGGAAGGAAAGTTATGACCAACCTAGATAGTATATTCAAAAGCAGAGACATTACTTTGCCAACAAAGATCTGTCTAGTCAAGGCTATGGTTTTTCCAGTGGTCATGTATGGATGTGAGAGTTGGACTGTGAAGAAGGCTGAGTGCCGAAGAATTGATGCTTTTGAAGTGTGGTGTTGAAGACTCTTGGGAGTCCCTTGAACTGCAAGGAGATCCAGCCGGTCCATTCTAAAGGAAATCAGCCCTGGGTGTTCTTTGGAAGGAATGATGGTGAAGCTGAAACTCCAGTACTTTGGCCACCTCATGCAAAGAGTTAACCCATTGGAAAAGACTCTGATGCTGGGAGGGATTGGGGGCAGGAGGAAAAGGGAATGAGAGAGGATGAGATGGCTGGATGGCATCACCAACTGGATGGACGTGAGTTTGGGTGGACTCCAGGAGTTGGTGATGGACAGGGAGGCCTGGCGTGCTGCAGTTCATGGGGTCGCAAAGAGTCGGACACAACTGAGCAACTGGATTGAACTGAACTGAGCCATCAGGGAAGTACTCTGTCGTATTTTAGATTCCACATACAGGTAATATCGCGTAGTATTTGTCTTTCTCTTTCTAACTTACTTCATTTGCCTCTAGTGCCATCCATGTTGCTGCAAACGGCGTTATTTCCTTCTTCTTTGTGGCTGAGTAGTATTCGGTCATGCACAGGCACCACACCGTCTTTATCCATTCATCTGCTGATAGACACGTAGGTTGCTGCCATGTCTCGGCTATTGTGACTAGTGCTTCTATGAACACAGGGGTTCATGGATCTGTTTGGATTAGAGTTTCATCTAGATATATGCCCAGGAGTGGGATTGCTGGATCACGTGGCAATTCTATTGGGTTGACCAAATATTCACTTGAGTTTTTCCATAAGATATTATGAAAAACCCAAACAAATTTTTTGGCCAACCTCATATTTTTTAATTTTAAAAGAGAGCGTAATTCTGAATCACCTACACTGGTGGTCAAAAATTTGTTCTCCCTGCTGTCTCCTTCTCTAGAAGAACTGTATTAGTTTCCTGTAGCTGCTCTAACAAATGACCACATGCTCAAGGGGTTAAAACACCAGAAATATATACTCTGACAGTCTGGGGCTGGAAGTCCAAAATCAGTGTCATCACGCCCAAGCCAGGTGTTGGCAGGGCCAACTCCCCCACCCCCCCAGAGGTTATAGAGGAGAATCTGTGCCTTGCCTCCTACAGCTCTAGCAGCCTCCCAGGTCCCTGGCTTAATGGCCACGTCATTCCAGTCCCTGCCTCTCCGGTCACACTGTCCTCTCTCCTGTGGTCAAATCTCCCTCTTCCTTCTCCCTCTAAGGATGCATGTCATCACATGTAGGGCCCACCCAGACTATCCAGGATATTCTTCCTTCATCACATCTGCCAAGACTCTTCACCTTTAAGGAAAAGAGTCCTTGACAGCAGTCCTTGACAGCTCCCAAAGATTCAGACCTGATATTCTGGGGGGTTGTTATACAACCTAATGGGCTGCCCAGGTGGCTCAGTGGTTAAAGAATCTGCCTGCCAGTGCAGGAGATATGGGTTCGATCCCTGGCTCAGGAAGATCCCCTGGAGTAGGAAATGACAACCTGCCCCAATATTCTTGAATGAAAATTCCATGGACAGAGAAGCCTGCCAGGCTGCGGTCCATGAGGGGCCACAAAGAGTCAGACACAGCTGAGCCACTAGGCGTGTGTGCGCGCATGCAAACACACACACACACAAGCACACACACACGCACAGTCTAATACAGACTTTACCACAAACCCAGGAAAGAAAACTGAAGGTGCTAATTTCTTTGGCACAGCTTTACCAGTGATAATTCATGATTATTTTCGTAAAATAGCTTGCCTTCCCCAGGAAACACAGATGATGAGGAGAAAGATACTTGTTTGTTCATCTTTGTGAAACCTACCTTCTGTGGAGTCACACTTTGGAAAAGCTTGACACAGTTAGTAAATGAAAAACTTAAACATGGTGCTCACGTTTGTATCATGGAAGCAAAACAACAGGCTGCTACTGTAGTGATGGTTAACCATTCATCCAGGCCTTTGTTCAGCTGGTAAATATTTACTTCTGCCATACAGAGTGGTGATGAGGAGCTCAGGCTGGGCGAGTCAGGCAAACTGAAGTTCAAATCCTGGCTCCACCACTTACCAGCTGTGTAAGCTTGGAAAGGGTGCTTAACATCTCTGAACCTGTTGTATTATCTGAAAATGGGGTTGTTGTAGGGATTAAATGAGATACAAGGTGGATCAAGTTCTTTACCTGGTACATGAGAAAGTCTGCACTAAATGTTAGTTATTTGCATCCAGTCTTTCTGGACCATGTGAGAGAGAACATTGTCACTGAATGCCTGCCCCTAACTGAAGTGTAAGTTCTGTGAGAGTGGGGACTTAAAGTTTTATTCACTGTTTTGTCCCCAACATCTAATACCTGGTATGCATTAGGCGCTCAGTAAACCCTTTTTGAGTGAATGCATGTGTGTATCTATGTCATAGAGTTTACTAGTTGTATGCCTGGAAAATGACCTCAGTGTATACCTACCACCACCTCTGTCTGGGCCTCCCAAGCTTCAAAAGAAGGAGCAAGTCATTGTTATTACTGTTATAAATGGGGGTCACAAGAAAGGAAAGAGAGGAAAACAGAGGTCCTAGGTAATGTCTTATGGCAAGTTCAGTATTAGGGTTAGTTAGACCAGCTTGGAGGAGAAGGCAATTGCAACCCGCTCCAGTACTCTTGCCTGGCAAATCCCATGGACAGAGGAGCCTGGTAGGCTGCAGTCCATGGGGTCGCTAGGAGTCGGACACGACTGAAGCGAGTTAGCAGCAGCAGACCAGCTTGGAACCCATTCTGGCTTCTGAGCTGACACTCAAAAAGGAAAACCAACAACAAAAACAAACCACTTCTGTCAACCTGTGAGTCTGATCTCTCTACATGCATGTGTGCCAAGTCACTTCAGTCATGTCTATTTCTGACTCTTTGGACTATACCCCCCCAGGCTCCTCTGTCCATGGGATTCTCCAAGCAAGAATACTGGAGTGGGTTGCCATGCCCTCCTCCGGGGGATCTTCCCAACCCAGGGATCGAACCCGATTCTCTTGTATTAGCAGGTGGGTTCTTTACCACTAGCACCACCTGGGAAGCCTTCTGATCTCTATACTTTTGGCAAATATTCCTATCACCCAAAGAAATATAACCAGATTGCAGACTTCTCAAGGACAGAAGGTTATGCCTCTCTTTACTGGCTTAACCCAGAGCTTCATACCTTTGACAATATTCTTTGTACATGCTCCATATACAAAGCTTCTTAAGTGTGGCAGAGAGATACATAATAGATGCCCATTCACTCATTCATCCGACAAATGTCTTTTGCACACTGACTTGAGCTGGCCACAGTGGTGGGTACTGCAGATTCCAAGATGTCTTGAAGGAGTTGCCTGCCTGGCTGGGGAGACAGAAAAATTAGCAAGTTATTGTGACCAATTTGCTATGTCAGTGTTAGAAGACAGAGTGGTAGGACAGTGGAAGAAATCTTGTTTGGGTGGAAATCAGAGAAGTTTCCCTGGAGGACACTTGAACTTCATCATGAATGAGTGTCAGTTCACCAGGCAGATGGTGGAGGGGGTGGGAAGACACTTCAGACTGACGGCCCACAAAATGCAAAAAGAAAGTCCAGATCGGTTCCAGTATGGTCTCAGCCCAAAAGTTCTGTCTTCTATGTGCCCAAGACCCCCCTGCCTGAAATTCTCTTGCCCTGGCTCTGCAAATCATGATCTGACACAGTGAAATATGTTCTCCAGGCTGTAGGTCCTTGCTGCTGCTGCTGCTAAGTTGCTTCAGTCGTGTCTGACTCTGTGCGACCCTATAGACGGCAGCCCAGTAGGCTCCCCCGACCCTGAGATTCTCCAGGCAAGAACACTGGAGTGGGTTGCTATTTCCTTCTCCAATGCATGAAAGTGAAAAGTGAAAGTGAAGTCGCTCAGTCGTGTCCGACTCCTAGTGACCCCATGGACTACAGCCCACCAGGCTCCTCCGTCCATGGGATTTTCCAGGCAAGAGTGCTGGAGTGGGGTGCCATTGCCTTCTCCAGTAGGTCCTTGGGTCAAGGTAATGGGTCACTAGCCAGCCAGTGCTCTGAGAAGTGAACTAAGGTCTAAGAATCAGATACGTGGGCCCCACATCTCAGATGAGCAGAGCTGAGGCATGGGGTAAGGCATGTGATGTTTACGTTCAGAAACTGCAAAGCCACTAGCTTGTAGAGTGTCATTACGTCTGCAGGTGGAGGGTAATTTTCCTGTTACTCAAGGACTCCTGATCAGGCTCTGATTGGTCTCTGGGGAATTGTTTTATGACCCAGAGCCAGGCAGTGCTAGATAGGAGATGTGGTTTGCTGGGCAGAAATTTACAAGGCAGGAAATTGCTTCACTGGGCACAACCATTCATAAGAAACACCTCTGGGAAAAGAAGCCCGGGCTCCTGGCAGGTCTGTCCCAGGCCATTTGTTTACATCAGCAACAACCCATGTTCCTGGTTACACAATGTGGCAGCGTCACTTTGAGTGGGGGATCTTTGCCCCTTGGAAGAATAAACACATTCCTCACTCACGGGGAATTAGCAGACCTCACAAGACTTTTCAGTGGCTCCCCTGGAGGTCTTAATGTCATAACAAGGTGACTCTACACCTGATTAGCTATACAACCTAACTGAGTCTGGATTCGGTTGAATTGGCCTTTACAGGGCAATGCAGGCTAAGATGCAGAGAATCTAGTGTTGAAGGGTGAAAAGGGTGGCAACCCAAGCAGCTGCCAAGGCCACATTAGATTTCTTATAAACAATCCAGGGGTTTAGGGGTCATTGGTCAGTCCTCAGGGACAAGACAGGCTGTGGGGTGGTTTAGATGTATTCCAAAGCCCAGGTTCCCATCATCCACCAGCTCTTGGCCGAGTTCTAGAGTTTAGAGCTCTCAGGATGAGTGCCATCAGACCAGAACAGGTCCTAGTGAGAAAAGATAAGTGTCTATGGTTAGAGTCTCCAGAACTATGGGCATCTATCTGGCGAGTTATGGGAGCTTCCAGCCCAGCACAGTTCAGTAGAGTCAAGAATCACAATTAGGCCCCACTCTGCCCCACTCCCCTCCCCGGGTAAACCCCATCCCAGGCCTAACCTGGCCAAGGGGGCTTCCATAGGCTGCGTCCCTTCTCCAAGACCTTGGGGTCTGTGTCTGTGACATGGAGGAGAGCCTGGTGCCAATTCACGTGGCTGCTCTGCTGCTGCTGTTAAGTCGCTTCACTCGTGTCCGACTCTGTGTGACCCCACTGACGGCAGCCCACTGAGGCTCCCCCGTCCCTGGGATCCTCCAGGCAAGAATACTGGTGTGGGTTGCCATTTCCTTCACCAATGAGTGAAAGTGAAAAGTGAAAGTGAAGTTGCTCAGTTGTGTCCGACTCCTAGCGACCCCATGGACTACAGCCTATCAGGCTCCTCCGTCCATGGGATTTTCCAGGCAAGAATACTGGAGTGGGTTGCCATTGCTTTCTCCCGTGGCTGCTGTAATGAGAGGATTATACGAAACCATGAGTTTCCTCACTCTGGGGCGTGCTTGCACACTTAGGGTTGGGTGCATTGTCTCTGGGGCAGTTGGGCAGGTCAGGAGACTTAGAGGGAAATTTCATTTTATGTTTTTTTAACCTTTCTAGGAAGAGTTGCAGGCAATTCACCCTTATTCTGACTTAGTTCCGGACCGTCTCACTGTATCGTTATGCTATGTGTGACACCCGAGGCAGCAGTGGTCAGTGGCAGAAAGCCCTGGGCTTGGTCCGTCTGAGCTCGTTCTATTTGCTTCCTGAGACCATTTCGTTCTGTCTACTTCTAGTAAGTTCTAAAAGGGCCCAGACCATGTTATTCTTATTTACCACTGCACCCCCAGTACCCTGTGTAGTGCCTGGTACACAGTAGATTCTCTATAAGAAGCTATTGAATGAATAGCAACTTCATGAATGAATAAATGAATTAGTGGCACTTCTTTTGAAAGTTGAAATCCACTGATATAGTGAATCCAAGATAAATCGACTCTGAACTTGAGATCACCTAACTTCTGCATCATCATGTAAGCAGGCAGCCTTGGTTCCTGGTTTCCTTGTACAGTCCCTGGTACAGTGGAGCAGTTGTATCAGGGTAAGCAATGCCTACCACGACTTTAGATATGAGTTCATTAAGGATCCATTTTCGGAGTTATTTTAGACCCTACTCCGGATCTCATACGTACTGCCCTGCCCATGCTCTGTGAAGGAGATTGCAAAAAAGTTAAGAGCCACTGCCTCAAGACATCTGAAGAATGGGGTTACTGGCCAGCATATCTCCAAATTCTTCTAGAGGGACCAGGATAAATCCAGAGGTGAAGGGATGGTCCCCCAGAGTCAGACTGGAGGAGTGTGTCAACAGGGCAGCATAGGACAAACCCATAAGAGTTGTTTGGGATCAAGGGTGTGGGCCATCCAAGTGTGTTAGAGGTCCACTTTAGGTTGGAATGGGTGTCCGGGTCTGATGTCCTGAAAGGCATCCTTCTTCTCAAACTGGGATACAGGCCAGTGAGTCAGGGGGTCCAAGAAGCAATAAGAAACATAGTTCATCTTGGAGCATCCATTTTATTCAGAGATAAGTAATTTTAACCTCAAAGGTCATGGTAGAAAACATAAAAGTTACATGCATTTTTAAGATCAAATATGGGGCGTCAAAGAAATTTCCTGTGTGAGTGATCTAAAGCCTCAGGCCCAATAAGAAGTGTGAGGTTCACTCTTCTCTGCCACTAATGTTACTCAAGTAGAACAGTTTCAGAAACACTAGCCTAAAAGAGTCGCACGGAAAATGCCACCCACTGACAGTGCTCCCACTCTCCCTGAACACTACTAGACCCTCAGTCCATGCAGTGAAGATGTCCTTGACGAGAGAATGGCATCAGTCCAGCAATGGGCCCTCACATTGTCTGGCCTCTCTGGGACCCCAAGCGATTAACTTGTGTTCCTCCCAGGCTCTTGGAGATAGAAAGTCCTCTGTCCGAGAGGAGGAGTTATAACGCCACTGTTGTTTTCTCTATTCTTGGTGGCCAGCACAGAGGTGTTGAGCTGTGTTGGGATAGCCTGAAGTCCAGAATGGCATCTCCATTTCCTCCTTCCTTTCTCCGGAGGGCGGTGGCAGCTCTGGCCTCAAAATCCCTGGAGAGCTCAAACCAAACAACACAGGCACAGCTCACAAGTGTGGCTCTGGGTGGGGTTCCTCGGGGACAAGTTTCACTGCCTTGGTTCTCAGGAACAAATGGTTGCGAAATTCTTCGCAAGTAGAGACTCTACTTTTTAGGTTTTATTCACTTGTTTGAGACAAAGTCACAGAATCACATAGGGAAAGTCAGACGTGTAGATCATCGGTAAGTGAACAGCTTCATTCTGAAATATACAGAGATGCACAGAGAATGATTATCTGGGTCTGGGGGCATCCACAGTGAGTTTACATTTTGGCAAACTTTGGTGGCCAGATTCCCCGGGATCCCCAGTTCCAGCCCCTGCCCCTTCCTCTGACCTCCTAGCAAGGGAAGCTTCTCTGGGTCTCCTTGACTCTAGCATAAACCCTGAGAGTGGGAATGAGGTCTCATTCATCTTTATGCCCACTACTGCTTAGTGGAATCACTGCATAGAAGTTGTCCTCAATAAATATTTGCTGGTGATGAGTTTGACAAGCGTTAGGCCAAGTCACTTACTAAATATTTATGTTCTGTGCAGTCTGCTGGGCATAGGGATTTGATGATGAATAAGAAACAATCTCTTCCCTCAAGGGGCTCGTGACTTAGCAGAGAACGCTAATATGAAAACCAATGACTGCGCGACAGAACAAACCTGAGTGGCAGCATCAGAGTCACCCCTCCCCATCCCCAGACAACGAGGGTGCTGTGTGCTCTCTAGCTGATGGGCTCAGCAGCTGAAGGGAGGTCTTCTAAGTCCACCGAGGTGGGCTTGGCCTCCTGCAGCTGAATTTGTGGAGGGACCAAAGGGAGGGTCACATCCGAAGGTGGGCTTTTGCAATTACAGGAATGCCCGGGGTGGGGGGGCCCGGAGGTGACCTCTCCATCACCCTGTAGAAAAGTGAGGCCAGGCTAACACCTGTTGAGACAGGTAACTCCCATTTGTTCATTGTCCTGTGTTTGCAGAAGAGGAGCAGGGGGCTCTGGGGAGTGAGAGGGGATGGGTCACAACCGGGTGAGCCTCTTTTGGGCGGCACCACCAGCATTAGCATGGAGATAGAGTGGCCATCCTGGAAGGATTTATAACTCCAGATCTCCAGGTCTTATCATAAACAAGCTTTTTCTCAATCTCAACATGTCAGGGGGTGGGGGGTGGGGGGAGAGGCAGGGCAGGGCAGGTGGGTAGGGATGGACCAGAGAGCAGCGCTGGAGGTAAAACTCCAGCAGACGTGAACCTTCGGCTGTAGCAGAACAGGGGCATTTAGAGGGAGAGAGAGAGAGAGAGAAATGGAGCTGTTTGTGACTAATAGTGTATTGGACCCTGAACTGGTTAATAATAATGCTTAATTTCTTGTCTCATTCCCTGTGGCTTAGGCCTGAAAGGTCACAAACATGCTTTGGAAATCCTAAGGCAAGCCCTGAGAGTCAGCCCAGTGGGAGCATTGTGTCGCCCAGGCTTCTAGAAGCTTCTCCCCCTCCTCCCACTGGAGCTCCTCACCCAGTGCCTTTCGTTGTTTGCAGGAGGGTCTGGGGCAGTGTCTCTGGTCATGCCTAGAGTCTCTGAGGCAGGAAGACAGCAGTGCTGTCCCTGGGGGACCCCCTGTGCTGTTTTGGGGATGGGGGGAGAAAGCGTGTGGTCTGGTAGGGGGAGTCAAGGAGGCAATTGGTGAAGCATGAAGATGGGGAGGAGGAGCCTGACTGCAAATGGGACCCTCAGGTCTATGGCTACTGAAGGTACCAGTACTGCCTCTGTTGTCTCTTTCTTCAGAGTCTCCCCTGGCCATTCATTCTTACCTGGCCACCTGAATAGACAGTATATGGGCTTCCCAGGTGGCTCAGTGGTAAAGAACCTGCCTGCCAATGCAGGAGACATGAGTTCAACCCCCGGATCAGGAAGATCCCCTGGAGGAGGGAAATGGTAATGCACTCCAGTATTCTGGCCTGGACAGAATCTCACGGACAGAGGCACACTTGGCGGCCTACAGTCCGTGAGTGTCGCCAAGAGTCGGACACAACGACTCAGTGACTAAACAACAACCGAAATAGAAACAGCACCCAAGGGAAGCATCATCCTCTGCCTTCCGCCCTGGACCACACCCTGGCGGCCCACCTCGAAGGGAAGGGCCTGGGTGTTCCCTTCTGTCGCGGGCCTGTCCCCTGTGATGGCTCTTCTGGACTCAGGCCTGGTCTGCATTCGGCTTGCAGGCAGGACCGCAGGCTCTGCGGGAGTTGAAAGCTGTCCCTCAGAGGATGCCTCAGCGTGCCTCCCTCCTCCTGCTTTTCCTGAGACATCAAACACCCCAGGCCTGGGCGGCCGGGTAGTGAACAAACACAGCCAGGCTCAGGGGAGGCTTGAAAACCTCTCCTTCGAGCTCCCCACTCCAGCCTGAGCAAATCCCCCGCTGAGACTTCAAAGCTAGCTGCTTGTTTGCCCGGCCACAGGGCAGCGACAGTGCTTTCCCTTTTGACCTAAGACAGCATCGTTGCCGGAGGAAGGCTGGCTTGGCGCCGACCTAGAACATAGGACCCTGCTTAAGGGCTGTGATGTGGGCACTCCGCCACCCTACCTGCCAGCCCAAGAACAAGGGAGAGGAACTGTCCCCAGACCCCTGGATGAGCCTCTGCAAAGACTGTCCCAGCTGGGACTCAGTTCCTAAAAGGCAGGCTGCACCCCACTACAGCAGGGAGTAACTGGCCACATCAACGAACTGGGAACGGAGACCACAGAGCGCGTGAACTTGCTGCTCCTCAGACACCCGCCTTGTCTCCAGGCTCTGCTCATCATAAATGTGGTGGTGTGATGTGTGTGCTTGTCTGGGCCATGTGTGCACAGAAATGTACAGGTCTCTGATCCCAGGTGCCACCCCACAGTTCTCCAGGAATCATGCCCCTGACTCGAATTCTGAAAACAAATTCTTATGCTTGATCCAAAAGCAAGAGTAGAGAAAAGTGTATGAGAAACAGTAAAATTTTTATAGCAGTAAATTTGTATAGCAAAAATTATAAAACTTTATTCAAAGATGTATGCATATATTTTTGAAGTCTAACTGATTTACGGTATGGTGTTAGTTTCAGGTATACAGCAAAGTGATTCAGAATGTATATATATATTATATATACATGTATATATAATATATATATCATTCTTTTCCCTTACATGTGTTATGTGTTAGTTGCTCAGTCATGTCCAACTCTTTGCAACCCTATGGACTGTAGCCCACCAGACTCTTCTGTCCATGGGATTCTCCAGGCAAGAATACTGGAGTGGGTTGCCATTTCCCTTGTGGTTCATTACAAACTATTGAGTAGGGTTCTCTGTGCTATACAGTAGATCATTACTAGTTATCTATTTTACGTATGTGCTATGCCATGATTAGTTGCTCACTCATGTTAGACTCTTTGCAACCCCATGGACTGTAGCCCTCCAGGCTCTTCTGTCCATGGGGATTCTCCAGGCAAGAATACTGGAGTGGGTTACCATGCCCTCCTCCATTCTACATATAGTAGTGTGTATATATGTTCATCTCAACCTCTTATTTATCCTTCCCCCCACTTTCCCCTTTGGTAACCATAAGTTTGCTTTCTATGTCTGTGGATCTAAGAGAAGTAAATTGATTCAACCCATCAGCTCCAGAGATGGAGAAACCTATCTTAGGACTTATTTACTTACTTGGGCTTTATTTACCCTTCAGCTTACTGCTGCCAGGTCAATGATGAAACACTCCCATTTTCAAGGACCCTCACTTTGAGGCCTGAAAAGTGATCCCAGATTGTCAGGTTCAGCACCCAGCTGGGCCTTTAATAGGATTTTTTATAATAATGATGATGATGATGATTTTTCCCTGAAGACGGTCGCCCACATATTGCCTGTCCCATGCGAAAGAGGGAATTGAGAGTGTGTAGGCTCTTTCTGAAGATCTGGCTCCATGATAGAGATGGCATAGGGCAGGAGACATATGTGAACACCAAAGGCGCCCAGAGGAAATTCCCCGGCAGTTCAGTGGTTAGGACACTGCATGAGTTCAGTCCTAAGATCCTGCAAGCTGCATGGCCAATAAAATAAATAAAGCCACCCAGAGCAGGGTTCACATTCTAATTCTGCCACTTACTCCCTACGTGATACTAAGAACATTATTTAACACTCTGAACCTGTTTCTTCAGCTGTAAAGGGGCTAAAACCTACTGAAAGATTCTACCCTAAGAACATTCTTAGGGATTATAAATCACAGTCCATAGGAACAGCATCCTTGCTGGTTTAGAGCCAGACATTAAAGCTTGCCCGCCTGGAATCCAATCCCACCTGCCAATTTTAGCTCTGTGACCTTGAACAAGCACATCTCTGTGCCTCAGTGCCCTCATCTATAAAACAAGGATAATAACAGTCTCTACCACAAGAGACAGTTTGCCTTTGTTGTTAAGGCAAAATGAGCTAACCTAAAGAGCTTAGAAGAATGGGTGTCATGTAGTAAGCGGCACTGAATAGTTTAAATTTTTATGATCGCATTGTCAGTGCTACAGTCACTAGGGCAAGGAGGATTTGAGGAGCTAGAATTTCAGTAATATAGTTCCGATGGAAAATGTATGGATTTAGCAGCTTGGAGGCTGCCAACAGACTGCAGGAAACACCTGGTTGGTCAGGGGTAGGTGAAGTCACTTGGGGCTGCTGTCCCATGACAGGCTAAAACTCAAATTTCAGAGTTTCTTATCTCATCCAACCCCCTTTTTAATGTAGTTACATTTATGCTACACCCCTGAGAGATCATTCTCCAGGCTTTACCAACTCCCAGGGTGGGTTTACCTCACTGTCAAACAGTTGAATGATTCTCACATGGATCCGCAACCTGCCCACTGGTCCAGAGGGCATGGCCCTTTCTCCTCTCCATAACACCTTCCCATGTGTTTATTCTCTTTAGGCCTTCCCTTTGAGACTATTAATTTCTAGGATATTTGCTATTGTCTTCATAGAGAATCCAAGAGAATATGCAGATAAATTATCAAAACTATTAAAAGAATTGTGCAAGGTGACTGAATTCAAGATCAGCATGCCAAAAAAAAAATAAAAAATCATTCCTATATGCCTGGACAAAACTAAGTAGAAAATGTAATCTTTAAGAGTTTCTGTCACCATGTCCACAAAACTAAAAGATATTAGTAAAGGCTCTACTAAAAGAAATCTTAATTAACGTGGAGAAAAATAAAACTTTATTGACAGACAGAAGGTCTAAATAAATAGAGCAATATACCGTGTTCATGGATGGAAAACCCAATATTGTTTTTTGATCCCAAATTATATATTCTATGTAATTCCAATAAAAATACCAACTTGACTGCATCTATGTATAGGAAACTTACAAGCTAACCTTAAAGTATGATACACAAAAGCTAAGAATAAAGACAATCTTGAAAAAGAAGGAGGAGGCATTTGCCTTACTACATGTAAAACGTTTTTAATAAACCTGTAATAACCTAAAATGTATGATTTTGACACACAGAAAAATAAATAGCTTCAATGTAATAGAATAGAGAGCTCAGAAATAGTCCTGTGAATACAAGAACTTGGTATATTATAGAAATGACATCACAGATAACTGAGAAAGGATGGACAATTCAGTAAATGGTGCTAGAATGACTGATTATCAATATGGAAAAATAAAATAAAATTAGCTTTCTACTTCATACTGTATATAAAGAAAACTTAACAGCTTTGATTTTAAAAAAGGCAAATTTGTAAAGCTCTTAGAAGAAAATATTGGAGAATAGTTTTGTGCCCTTGGGGTAAGACAGGATTTCTTAGGTAAGACCCTCAAAACACAATACCATAATGGATAAATTTGACTGAATTAAAATGAAGATTTGATATATTAAATAGATTTAATGTTTATTTTATTGAAATGGGAAAAACACTGTAAATAAAGTTAAAAGTCAAACCACAGAGTGGGAGTAAATCTTTACAATGAATGCTACTAACAAAGGATGAGTTTCAGATTATATAAGGAATTCTAACAAATCAATAAGAAAGAGACCAACAACCAAAGAGAAAAATCTTCAAAGAATATGAACAAACAAGTCACAGAAATGGAAACCTGATAGGTAAAAAGTATATGCAAAGGTAATAGACCTCAGTAATATTTTGAGAAATTTAAGTTAAAATCACAATAAGAGAGATTTCCATCATCACTAGATGACAGTAAAAATTCTTTTTACAAAAGGCATAAACTCACAAGGATAAAGAGAATGGGAAAGGAGATTACAACAAATTTTGGAAATTTTGGAAGCTAGAAAGCAAATAAATGAGAGACAACTGATTCAGTAAACCTAAGAAAGCTGAATCCCAATCTAGAAGTGGAAAAAGTAGAAAGTAGTTCTACCAAGTACTTCAGGCAATGAGGATGAATGAAGATGGGGTGAAACATATCAAGACTGGGTGGAAATCTTTAAAAAGCCAATCTGTGTGCTTAGTCACTCAGTCGTGTCTGACTCTTTGCGACCCCATGGACTGCCTCCCACCAGGCTCCTCTGTCCATGGGAATTCTCCAGGCAAGAATACTGGAGTGGGTTGCCATGCCTTCCTCCAGGGGATCTTCCCAACCTGGGGATCAAACCCAGGTCTCCTGCATTGCAGGCAGATTCTTTACCATCTGAGCCACCAGGGAAGTCCAAGAATACTGAAGTGGATAGCCAATCCCTTCCCCAGGGGATCTTCCCAACCCAGGAATTGAACTGGAGTCTCCTGTACTGCAGGTGGATTCTTTACCAGCTTAGCTACCAAGGAAGCCCCTTAAAAAGCCAATAGGGTCACATTTTTTCCCCTTGCTTCATGCAGCCAAGAATTTGAAGAGAGAGTCTCTGGAAAGAAAACAACAGACAAAGCTGAGGGCAGGTTATTAGATGGAGAACAGGAGGATTAAGTGCATGTTCATATGCCAAGCGTTGATGAAGTAAAGGAAGTCTTCATTCTCCAGAATGGAGAATGAGCGATGCTTCCCTAGGGATTCTCACTAGTCCACAAGAGAAAGCTTAACACTTCTGACATCAGGGGTTCCCCCAAGGAAATGGAACAGCCAGGTAAATCTACAGTGAGCCTCTTAATTGATAAGCCCTACTCTCAAATTCAGAGCTTTCAATCAGTTTTTAAGTTCCCCACGCTCTCTTAGAGAGCATCTAAGAACCACCAGACTCCCCAAGAGGAACTCCAACATGAAAAATAGAGATCAAAACAAACAGGAAATTACAACCTGGAGAAAACAGATTCTATGCAGGAAAAGGAAATTAAAAGCAAATAAACAAAATAAAAGCAAAAAAAAAAAAAGACTATAATTATAATTCCTTATCAGGTAAGAGTAGATAGCACATCCATAAAACAAGAGCAGGAAACTATAAAAGAAACATTTAGACAATTAAAAAAATAAAAAAATTAGAAATTTAAAATATATGTGATAACATCAGTGGAAAGCTTAATGAATGAGTTGGAAGATAAAGTTGAGAACATTCCCAGAAAGTTTAAGTAAAATACAAAAAGAAAAAAAATAATAGAAGAAACCAGAAGGGAAATTCTCAGATAAACAATGAAAGAAAATTTTCTTAGAAGTATCTAGCATGTTAATGAAAACATCCTTTCATACAGATATGTTATCAAACATGTAAAAACTCAGAATGGATTCAGATGAACTTCAGAAAAGTGGTTACTTCTGAAGGCTCAGAGGTGAAGACTAGAAGTGGGGAGGGATACAGAGTGAGTTTCAACTAAATCTATAAACTTTCTTTCGAAAGAACTGAACGTGGCAAAATGTTAGCATTTCTTAAACATGAATGGTGAACTATGAATATCTGTAATAATCTCTGAACTGTTTGCATCCATTTTATAATTAAAATATAAATGCAGTGGGGCTCAGGAAAATATATGAGAACAATCATAACAGCTTTATTCATAACAGCCAAAAACTGGAAAAAAATCAAATATCCATCACAAGAAAATGGATAAGTTGTGGTATATTTATACAATGGAGTAGTATTCAATACAGAGAAATGAATTACTGGTACATAAACAATGTGAATGCATCCCAAAAAATATGCTTAAGAAAAGGAGGCAGATAAAAAAACGTGTAGCATCCAACCACAGGCAAAATGAATCTAGGGTGATAGAAGTCAGAATTGCCTAGAGGAGGACTTCCCTGGTGGTCCAGTGGCTAAGAATCCATCTGTCATTGCAGGGGACATGGGTTTGATCCCTGGTCCAGGAAGATTCCACATGCCTCAGAGCAACTAAGCCCATGTGTCACAGCTTATGAGCCAGTGCCCAGGAGCCCACGCTCTGCAACAAGAGAAGCCACCACAGTGAAAAGCCAGAAGAAATCCTTGCAATGAGAAGCCTGAGCACCGCAGCAAGAGAGCAGCCCTTGCTCTTTGCAACTAAAGAAAGCACGAACGAAGACCCAACATAGCCAAAAATAAATAAATAAATAAAACAATTTAAAAGCAAAAAAGGAATTCCTAGAGAGGGGAAGAGGAAGACTGGGAGGTTGAATGGGAAGGAGCAAGAGGGAACTTTCTAGGGCGATAGAATTGTTCCTTACCTTGTGTTGAGTGCAGGTTACAGGAGTATATACCATTATCAAAATTCACTGAACTGAACATTAAGATCTGCATTTTATTGTCTGTAAATTACACTTCAGTAATGAATGAATAATGAAATGGAGAGAACACGTGACATAGAGGAGCTTCAAAACTAAGTTTTGGATAGAAACTTGTATCACTCTGTGGCCCTCTCGTGTCCATAATGTAAAACTCCACTGTGGGTTGGAGAGCCAGTGTTCGTAGATGGTCTATGTGTTTGGTGTATTTTCATCTTTTTACCTGCTTCCAAGTCCATGTGCAATGGTCTGTTTCAGAACTCTGGGCAGAGCTAGACAACTGATTCTATTAAACTACATAAAAGTTAGAAAGAAAATTCACAGAACTCAGACCTCATCTTGGCCAACTACCAACTGGTCCATGAATTTCCCTCCTAACATCCCTGATGAAGGGTAAACCAGCCTAATGCCTGACCCCCTGCACAGACGAAGCACTCTCTCCTTCCCAGGAATAATAATAATAATAATGACAACTGGCATTGCCTGAGTGCTAACTCTGTACGCTGCAACTGCTTTAAGCCTTTAGCATGTGTTGACACGAGTCAGCTCCTTCCAAATTTGGAGAGCCTTTCAGTAGAAGGTTCAGACAGGACTCCAAAATTCCCCTCTGATCCTCACAGCTCTCTTAATTGAGGGGGAATGAGAATTTTCATCTTGGAATGGGTTGCCTATGGAGATTATAGAAGAAGAAAGCGTCGATATTCATTGTGTTACATGTTTATCACCATAAGCGCCGTCTATGCTGGTCTCTGAAGAAATAACAATAGCAATAGTTAACATTTATTGAAGCATATGCTCACCTTACATGCATTTAGCTCACTTAATCCCCATAACAACCCTGTTTTTCTACAGATGAGCAACTTGCTGCCTTGAAAGTTTAAGTAAGGATCGTAAGGTCCCAAAGCTAGCAGCCAGCATTCTAGTTCAGGCTGTCTGGCCCAGAGGCTGAGCTGTTAACCAGTCTGCTCAGGTTTTCAAAGTTAATATGTTTCTGAGAAGAATGTCATGGAAAAAAATCTCCAGCCCAGGAGGAAGAAAACCTGAGCTCTGCTCCCTCCTCTACTCCTTGCTCTGAGAGTTTGAGCGAATTGCTTTCCTCCCTTCTATGGGTCTGAAACAAGAGAGTTGGACTAGGTGATCCCTGAAGCCCAGACCTAACTAATTATCTGTGATCCAAGCTCAGGGTGGATCCTTTCTCATCTTATGAACGTGCCCAGCATAACATTTCCTAGGGCGTCCAATTCACATATGGGGATAATGACGACAATGATGATGAAGGAGGAGGAGAGGAAATACAAGAAGGGGAAGAAGCGATGCATGCATGCATGAATGAGTGGAGTGGAACCTTCAGCATTTTCCTTTGCAAGAAGGAAAAAGTGTTCCAGGAAAGGAAAAAACGTCCTTATCTCACTTGCTTTTCATTGGCCTGGAATCTCGGGACATTAAAAAAAAAAAAAAATGCAGCCTGCTAGCTTCCACCCTATCGCTTTGCCTCCAGGTCCAGCTGTAGGCTAGAAGCAGAAAGTGAGTATGCACAGAGTGGCCAATTCGTTTCCTGAGTGCCCTCCTGACCTCTGACCCCTGCTGGGCCACCCCATCCATTAGCTGTCCTCTTCCCCCCTCCACCCTCCTCTCTCTCAGTTTGAATTGCTGTCCGGCCATTCTCTTTCAGCAAAGAAACATGCTCAGGCATTCAGCCAGCCGCTGCCACTTTCTGTTCTTTTGTCTCCTCCCCCTTTGCCCTTGTTGCTAACCTGGTCACCACTCCTTGACCCTAGGCTGGGCTCTCTCCCCTCCTGGGATGGGGAGCGGGCAGTAACTGGAGGCAGGGCTGGCTGGGAAGAAGAAGGTGAGCTCTGGCTTTTCCTTTTCACCTGGGCTTCATTCCACAAACTTGAATTTTAGTCCAAACCTCATCGTAAGAAAGTCCCTATAATACTTTCTCCAGGATGATGATCTCTTTCAAAGGCAAGGACTTTGAAACGTTCATGTGGGTGAAGGCAGTATTCCGTTCCTTTGAGATGTTAGCTATTCCTCTATGAGGCTGGAAAATCAGTAAATATTTATATTCCACTGATGAGGAAGGGAAAGGCTAGTTCAAGATTATGGGTGTGTGAGTACATATTTGTGAAAAAAAAATACAAACCAATCATCAGAAGAGGAAAGTAAAGAACTTTTATTGCGCAGAAAAGGGGCTTCCCCGGTGGCGCTAGTGGTAAAAGAACCTGCCTGCCGATGCAGGAGACATAAGAGATGCGGGTTCGATTCCTGGGTCGGGAAGATCCCCTGGAGGAGGGCATGGCAACCCACTCCAGTATTCTTACCTGGAGAATCCTATGGACAGAGGAGCCTGGCGGGCTACAGTCCACGGAGTCGCAAAGAGTCGGACACAGCTGAAGTGACTTAGCACACACACACACACACACACACACTGCAACAGAAAAAGCCTTCCAAGCGTTGATGACATCTGCTAATTCCTTAGAATTCTAGCTCAGAGAGCAAAGGAGATGGTGAGTAAGTTTAGTAGAAAAGGGTAAGCACTTAGGATTCAGAGCCATTAAATCCAGGTCTTGTCACTTGTCGATTGGGTGACTTTTGGTAATAAGAGTGACTCCTGTTTTCTGAGTGCATTCCTTGTGCCAAGCACTTTACACACATAATAAGTGTGAAGCAGAAATTATTAGCAATCATCACCTCCATTTTACAAATAGAAAAATGAAGGCTAAGAGAAATCAAATTATGTGTTCAGGGTTGTATACATGATAAATGGCACAGAAGGAATGTGAATGAGGTCTATTTGACTCCAGAGTTTTTAAACATACTGCCATACTTCCTTCAAGTTATAATGTACCTGAGTTATGAAATCTTGAGCTCTGGTTTCCTCATCTATAAAGCAATCTGTGAAGTACCTAATAGTGATGACTAACAACTCCTGAATGTTTTCTAAATGCCAATATACCTCATCTCATTTAATTCTCCCAGTGTCCTAAAGAATAGGAACTATTTTTATCCCCATTTTTGCAGAAGAAACCGAGGCTTAGCTATGTTAAGAAACTAACCAGGTCACACATGGCTATTGAGTAGCAGAGCTAGGATTCTGATTTGAGCCTGGTTGGCTCCAGAGCCCAGGCTTTTCTCACTTCCCACTCTATGTCAGTTGCATCAAAAAGGCCTACCAAGGGACTTCCCTGGTGGTCCAGTGACTAAGACTCCATGCTCCCAATGCAGGGGGCCCAGTCAGGGATCCCTGGTCAGGGAACTAGATCCCACATGCTACAACTAAGGATACTGCATGCCGCAACCATATCTAAGATCCAGCACAGCTAAATAAATAAATAAGACAAACATTTAAAAGAGGGGGTTGGGGGAGGCCTACCAAGAAAGACACAAAGTGCACGCCCAAGGAGAGGGCTCCAGGAATGTAGAGGAAGCTGAGGATGTCAGGGTTGGCTTTATGGAGAACGTAGAGGAGATTGACTTGACGGAAATTTATTTGCATGCCAGAAAGGCTCAGAAGTATTTCTCTTTCACAAAGTGAAGCACGTACCTAATTATGTACCAGCGTTTACGCTGAAGAAGGGAGCAAAGTCCTTGTCATAACCATGTCCAATAAATAGTAAGGCAGGGACTCATCCTGGTCCTACTAGCCCCTTCCCTCTCCTCCTGGCCTGATAGCATCTAGAATGGCGCCTTGCACGCAGAGGGCACTCCCTTGATGGATATTTCTTAATGAAGAGTGGATGATACCTCAAGAAGGATTTGGCTGGGGATGAATGGCTTTCCCAGGTCCACAAGCTGCTGTAGGCTACTGCTGGAAGGCCCTGCTCCCACTCATCTTTCTCCCTGCAGCTCCCCTGACAAGCCCACAGGCTGGGGGATAAGGGGGCCCACTGTACCAGAGATGATTTATGGTTCTTTGTTATACAAATTCTTTTACATTCCTCCCCCATCTACTTGTTGCAGCCAATTCATCATGATACTTAAATGAAACTTTAGATAGTGAACTATGGCTCACAGTCATGAAGATGATTGTTCAGGACACCCAGATGAGGGACCTAGTATTCAGATCTATAAAAAGACCACTTTGCCATGGGGGGTTAGCTTAGATTTCCCTGCTTTTCCCAAGGACCCTGGGAAATGCCTTTATTTCTACCTTAAAGAATCCCAGATAAAATAGATAACTAGTGAGCACCTACTGTATAGCACAGGAAACTCTGCTCAGTGTTCTCTGGTGATCTTAAATGGGAAGGAAATCTACAAAAGAGGGGATATATGTGTATGTATAACTGATTCACTTCACTGTACAGCAGAACCTAATGCAACATTGTAAAGCGATTACACTCCAATTAAAATATAATTAAAATAAATAGATAGATAAAGTAAAATAGCAGAGGCCCCAAGGAAGATATTTCAGTCTGGGCTGCAGAATAACTTTGGAGAGACTCCTCAGTGGTATTTCCCTCAATGCTCCAGGAACCCCAGATTTGTTGAGTCAACCTGCCATTGAAATGAAGATGACAAAGTGAAATGAAACTTTCTTTGATTCTTCAGGGTGCAACAACAAGCTGAAGTTACACTAATCAAAATGAACCCTTTATCATGGCCATTGGAATAAAACAAGAGTAAGCATTCCCTTTCATTGGTTATTAAGCCTATTTTCATCATAAAACTCATGGGATACACTGGCATTATCTTAACTACGAACTTCCCCTGTGGTTCAGCAGTAAAGAATCTCCCTGCAATACAGGAGACCCAAGAGACGTCGGTTCAACCCCTAGGTCGAGAAGATCTCCTGTAGTAGAAAATGGCAACCCACTGCAGTATTCTTGACTGGGAAATCCCATGGACAGAGGAGGACTGGCTGGCCCCAGTCCATAGGGTGAAAAAGAGTCAGATACGATGTAGCGACTAAACAACATCTTTACTAGATCAGTACAGTCGATAGAATTGAGACTTAAATTCTTCGGCAACAATCACATACACTGGCTCTAATACAAAATCTAGTGGAACTGGGCACTTTAGATTTTATTTATTGATTGTTATATATCGTCACCTTATTATGAAAAGAACTATAGTTCAGTAATAAAATGCTAGGTGCTATTTTTCACACGATTTTTCTACAACCCAAATGAGTAGGAGATGCCTTTTCATTTCTGAATACACGATGCTAAATAAACTCACTGCTTCTCTCTGTACGTCATTTCCCTCTGTTGACAATTAGGAGATGAATTTTTACTTCCTATCCTCCTAAAAGACAGAAAATTCAAAATGCAAGATTTCTCTGGTGGTCCAGTGGTTAAGAGTCTGCCTGCCAATGCAGATGACATGGGTTCAATCCTTGGTCCAGGAGGATTCCACATGCCCCCAAAGCTCCTAAGCCCATGCTCCACAGCAAGAGAAGCTACCACAGTGAGAAGCCCACACGTGCCAGCTAGAGTGTAGCCCCTGCTCGCCACAACTAGAGTAAGCCCATGTGCAGCATGAAGACCTAGCACAGCCAAAAATAAGCAAATAAATAAAAAATTTTGAAAAGAAACTCAAAAGGCAACGTAAACAGCAGAGAGATATTTTATCAACTATGCGTTAAAACAATTCAGCATTCATTTTAATAACAGTGAGCCACATCATACTTAAGATGTTCAAGGAATCTTAAATAATACCCTTTTGTAAAATAATCAAGCCCCTGTATAATGGTTTAAAACATTCAGGTTTTCAAGTAACAAATTTGCTTAAAAGAGAGGTTCAATTAAACTTGCAAACTTCCTTGAGTTCACTCTCTGTGCTTGGTAGTATAAAATATTTTTATTACATATATTATCAGCTAAATCATTTATCATGCACTGTCCTTGCTCCCCACTCCTTAAATGCCAGCATTTACCTTTGACCTATATGATGTGAACATTTTATTGTTCATTCCAGATGATTCTGTTTCTGTTTTGTTATCTGCAAAATAGAAGTCCATGCTGTATAACCTATAAAAGTGTTGAATCACTATATTGTATGCCTGAAGCTAATAAA
Source organism: Oryx dammah (assembly GCF_014754425.2). Lineage (NCBI taxonomy): Eukaryota > Metazoa > Chordata > Mammalia > Artiodactyla > Bovidae > Oryx > Oryx dammah. The sequence goes on from NW_024070192.1 coordinate 48,169,428, forward strand.
ATATTGTAATCAACTATGTTTCAATAAAATTCTTTTAAAATAATCTATCCCAAAGCAGTCAGATAAAAACAAAATAAAAAACATGCATTGAAGAGATACATAGAGAACAAGATTTGTAAAATACATATTGAAAAGCACAGACATTACTTTGCCAACAAAGGTCCGTCTAGTCGAGGCTATGGTTTTTCCTGTGGTCATGTATGGATGTGAGAGTTGGACTGTGAAGAAACCTGAGCACCGAAGAACTGATGCTTTCGAACTGTGGTGTTGGAGAAGACTCCTGAGAGTCCCTTGGACTGCAAGGAGATCCAACCAGTCCATTCTGAAGGAGATCAGCCCTGGGATTTCTTTGGAAGGAATGATGCTAATGCTGAAACTCCAGTACTTTGGCCACCTCCTGCGAAGAGTTGACTCATTGGAGAAGACTCTGATGCTGGGAGGGATTGGGGGCAGGAGGAGAAGGGGACGACAGAGGATGAGATGGCTAGATGGCATCACTGACTCAATGGACATGAGTCTGAGTGAACTCTGGGAGCTGGTGATGGACAGGGAGGCCTGGAGTGCGGCAATTCATGGGTCGCAAGGAGTCGGACACGACTGTGCAACTGAACTGAACTGACCTGAACTCTTTCTTCAATTTGTTAATGTTCACACTATTCTGATTTTGATTTTCCCCGAAGAATTTTTGTCCGCCAGACTGAGTAATAATTCTGTGTTAGATCCACAGTTCTCAAACTGTGCCCCAAGGCACTGTAGAGTGCCACAGCAGCAAGTTGATGGGGCAACATAGAATATTTTAAAGTTTCAAGGGCAACACAGTGATACTCAACATCTGTTTGAAACCACGTGAACTTGTAGTACACCAAAATAGATCATGGTTCCAGCATTAGACTATTATTCTTTTGATAATGTCATGTCTTTTTCTTTTTTTATAATTTTGTTTATTTATTTTTGGCTGTACTGGGTCTTCGATGACCACAGGCTTCTCTAGTCGTGGTGTGTGAGCTCGGTAGTTATGACATGTGAAATCTGGGATCTTAATTCCCCAACCAGGGATGCAATCTCGGGCCCCTTGCAAGTGGGACTGAAGAGTCTTAACTATTGGACCACCAGGGAAGTCCCAGTGATGTCATGTCTTTGAGAAGTTGGGTTTTCTGCAGTTGTGATGAAAAGCAAGTACTGCATTAATATCAGTGTGGAACAGGAAATGAGTGTGGCAGAGTCTGATCTGAGCTCAAAGTTTTCAAAGCTGGACAGAATCCACCTGCGAATTCAGGAGACTGCAAGAGATGTGGGTTCAGTCCCTAGGTCAGGAAGATCCCTTGGAATAGGGCATGGCAACTCACTCCAGTATTCTTGCTTAGAAGAAAAGCCTGGTGGGCTACAGTCCATGGGGTCACAAAGAATTGGACATGACTGAGTGACTGAGCACACCCACACACACAGACACACAGAGAGCACTCGACAGGCTCATCCATCCCATTAGCAATAGACATGAGTTTGAGTAAGCTCCGGGAGTGGGTGATGGACAGGGAAGCCTGGTGTGCTTCAGTCCATGGGATCGCAAAGAGTCAGACACGACTAAGTGACTGAACTGAACTGATGATTATTTAACAATAAAATAAGAATATATTTTCTCTTTCAGTTTATATGTATTTTTTAATGGCTACTAAGTTGTGAAATCACAGAGAGATGTTAAGATGGTGATAGTGGATAGCGAGTTTCTCAGTCGAGTCTGACCCCATGGACTATACGGTTCATGGAATTCTCCAGGCCAGGATACTGGAGTGGGCAGCCCTTCCCTTCTCCAGGGGATCTTCCCAACCCAGGGATCAAGCCCAGGTCTCCCACATTGCAGGCAGATTCTTTACAGGCTGAGCCACAAGGGCAGCCCTTGTTTTCAAGGGAAAATGTTAAGATGGTTGGCCCTAACAACTCTGTCAATGGAATTATTAGGTATTGGCCTGAGTTGCCATGAAAAAAACTACTGAGACACCAACAGCACAGTTAATCAAGAAAGTCTGAGAACCTTGATTTTCTCAGTTGTAAACTGAATCTAATAATAGTGTCCACTGCTCTATTAGATACTATTAGACAGGGTTGCAAAGACATTAAATGGATTATTAACATGTGAACAATATTTAGAACAGCGTCTAACAAGTCGTTGCAGTAGTAGTATTTGTTACCTAGGACAGTTCTTTTCAATGATCTTCGACTTATCTGTATGTGATAGAGAAAAACAGTTTTGGAGTATATCTCTGCATCAGTAACATCAAAGCTTTATAAGTGCCATCATCATCAGAAATCTCTATTACATTTACTATCTGGGAAGAGAACAGAAATTACTTCATTTTAAATGCTTTAAAGTCTCCTTGATTTTTTTATGTTTCCTGGGATTTATATCTGCATCTAGTTATTTAAAGACTAGAAAAAGAATTTGTCTCTGGTACATAGTAGAGAGTTTTAAATTTTGTTTATTTATTTTTTTGAACATCATGTTCCAGAATTTTAGTGTGTTTTTCTTTTTATACAGTATTTTGCATAGTAAAATACTTTAAGTGGTTATAGAATTCTCTTGCTTAGATTATAAGTTTTTCTTTTTATACAGTATTTTGCATAGTAAAATACTTTAAGCAGTTATAGAATTCTCTTGCTTAGATTATAAGTACAAAAAAGTTTCATTTTAATTAGCTATATATTTTGTTATTTTATTTTATTTTTATTGAAGTATAGTTGACTTACAATGGTTTGTTAGTTTTGGGTGTACAACAAAATGATTCAGCTATATATACATATTTTTAGTTGCTATCAAAAATTCTTTTTCAACAGGTTTATATTATTTCAAAAAGAATTTTTAAAATATCATCCAAGGGAACATCTAATAAAATTTTTGCCCTCTTGCCACACCCTACTCCCCAACAATGACTTTCCGTAAACTGGTCTGCCAAGGGGGTAAGCAGAATTAACTTCCTATAGCAATGGCACCCCACTCCAGTACTCTTGCCTGGAAAATCCCATGGATGGAGAAGCCTGGTAGGCTGCAGTCCATGGGGTCGCTAGGAGTCGGACACGACTGAGCAACTTCACTTTCACTTTTCACTTGCATGCATTGGAGAAAGAAATGGCAACCCACTCCAGTGTTCTTGCCTGGAGAATCCCAGGGACGGGGGAGCCTGGTGGGCTGCCCTCTATGGGGTCGCACAGAGTCGGACACGACTGAAGCGACTTAGCAGCAGCAGCATACTGATTATAACCTTTGTCTTGCTATAGCCTAGCAAACACCTCAAAAATGCTTTAATTACCTTTTCTAACCTTTTATTTTTATATAATCTCAGACTTACAGAAAAGTTGTAAAGACAGTACCCAAAATTCCTGTATATGTCTCACCAAGATTTCCCAAATATTGTTATTTTATTAATTTGCATTATCATTTACTTCGATCATTTTGTTAACATGGCGTCTTACAATTTCTCTGCTCTAAATTCACTACTTTTCTCTTTGTAATTAATAATATCTTGTGAGAACAAACTTTGTCATGTAACTATCCTGTTTTTCATCAAATTTCACCCACTCATTTTACCATTCATCAGTGATTCAGTTATTACAGTGATGGTTGCCAAACAGTGATTTTTTTTCCTTTTGTGTATGTGTGATTCGTAAAATCCCATCATTCCTTCCATGTTTATTAGCTGACATTCTACTGGGACTCACTTTATCTTCTTTCACATTATTTACTCTTTTCGTTTATCTATATGTTGATATATTCTTATTTTACTCAATGGGTTACAATACCAGACTTTCATTGTTTTTTATGTTTCATTGTCCCAGATTTGGCTTGTACTAGTCCTTTGGTATAGCCCTTTTTTTCCTTTTTCCATGAGGCATGCAGCATTTGGGTTCTTTGACCAGGGATCTAATCTGAGCTCCCTACATTGGAAGCCTAGAGTTAACCATCAGACTGCCAGGGAAGTCTCTCAGTGTAGCTTTTTTTTGTCATTCTGATATGTCCCACCATTTTTTGAGCATTTCCTAATTTACTCATTTAATACAATGAGTTCAAGGTTCATCTTGTTCTTTGAAATTTGAAATTCATTGTCCATAAATATTTACCCAATCTCAAATAAACTGAAAGTAGTTTCAGAATTACTACCAAAAAAAAAAAAAAAGGCAAACCCCAACCACTGCAAAAACTGCATACAGTTTAATATTTACTTTAGTTCAGTTCAGTTCAGTCACTCAGTCGTGTCCAACTCTTTGCGACCCCATGAATCGCAGCATGCCAGGCCTCCCTGTCCATCATCTACTCCTGGGGTTCACTCAGACTCACGTCTATCGAGTCAGTGATGCCATCTAGCCATCTCATCCTCTGTCGTCCCCTTCTCCTCCTGCCCCCAATCCCTCCCAGCATCAGAGTCTTCTCCAATGAGTCAACTCTTCGAATGAGGTGGCCAAAGTACTGGAGTTTCAGCTTTAGCATCATTCCTTCCAAAGAAATCCCAGGGCTGATCTCCTTCAGAATGGACTGGTTGGATCTCCTTGCAGTCCAAGGGACTCTCAAGAGTCTTCTCCAGCACCACAATTCAAAAGCATCAGTTCTTCGGTGCTCAGGTTTCTTCACAGTCCAACTCTCACATCCATACATGACCACAGGAAAAACCATAGCCTTGACTAGACGGACCTTTGTTGGCAAAGTAATGTCTCTGCTTTTGAATATGCTATCTAGGTTGGTCATAACTTTTCTTCCAAGGAGTAAGCGTCTTTTAATTTCATGGCTGCAGTCACAAGCTGCAGTGATTTTGGAGCCCAAAAAGATAAAGTCTGACACTGTTTCCACTGTTTCCCCATCTATTTGCCATGAAGTGATGGGACCAGATGCCATGATCTTTGTTTTCTAAATGTTGAGCTTTAAGCCAACTTTTTCACTTTCCACTTTCACTTTCATCAAGAAGCTTTTTAGTTCTTCACTTTCTGCCATAAGGGTGCATATCTAAGGTTATTTGTATTTCTCCCAGCAGTCTTGATTCCAGCTTATGCTCCTTCCAGCCCAGCGTTTCTCATGATGTACTCTGCATAGAAGTTAAATAAGCAGGGTGACAATATACAGCCTTGACATACTCCTTTTCCTATTTGGAACCAGTCTGTTGTTCCATGTCCAGTTCTAACTGTTGCTTCCTGACCTGCATATAGGTTTCTCAAGAGGCAGGTCAAGTGGTCTGGTATTTCCATCTCTTTCAGAATTTTCCATAGTTTATTGTGATCCACACAGTCAAAGGCTTTGGCATAGTCAATAAAGCAGAAATAGATGTTTTTCTGGAACTCTCTTGCTTTTTCCATGATCCAGTGGATGTTGGCAATTTGATCTCTGGTTCCTCTGCCTTTTCTAAAACCAGCTTGAACATCTGGAAGTTCACGGTTCACATATTGCTGAAGCCTGGCTTGGAGAATTTTGAGCATTACTTTACTAGAGGGTGAAATGAGAGCAATTGTGCGGTAGTTTGAGTATTCTTTGGCATTGCCTTTCTTTGGGATTGGAATGAAAACGGACCTTTTCCAGTCCTGTGGCCACTGCTGAGTTTTCCAAATTTGCTGACATATTGAGTGCAGCACTTTCAGTTACGGTTCATTTTTTCTTTAGTCTGAGAGCATATAACAAAATAATGTGTTCTAAATTCCTTAGGTTCAGTTAATTTTCTGTCTCGTATTCATACACCTGCTTTTCCTTTAAAACCGTTAGGTTGATTTGCCTGCATTCCATTTTAGACTTTTCCTCTATTTGTGTGTGTGTGTTCTTTCCCAGATCTAGCTCTAGAATCAGCTAAGCCTTCAAGGAGCCGTGGCTCTTTTTATTAGCAAACAGAATTTAGAAGCCAAGTTGCTCTAAGCGTGACACTGCTTCTGGACTTTCTCAGTGGAAGGGTTGTCATGTCTAGTTCTAATCCAATACTATAGAATTCATTCTACTCTTCTTTCTTTCCATATTTGTAAAGCTCTTTTCTCTCAGTGAGAAATTTGAACTCATTATCCATAATATATTTATATGTTTATTTATTTACCCAGTCTCAGAATACACAGAAAGTAGTTTTAGAATTTCTACCGAAAAAAACCCAACTATTGCAAAAAAACCAAGCCAAGTTTAATATTCACTTACAGTTCCTTTTTTCTTTAGTCTGAGAGTATATAGCCAAAAAATATATATTCTAAAGTTCCTTGGGTTCGGTTAATTCTCTGTCTCACATATATACACATGTTTTTCCATGTGGTTATTCATTTAAAACCTAGGCTGATTTATTTGTATTGCATTTTTAGGCTTTTCCTCTTTTTCTGTGTGTACGTGTTCTGCCTAATATATGAATCGTTAACATGGCTCCAAAAGACAGAACTATACAAAGAGGAATATTCGAGAGAAATATCACTTTCTGTCTTCTACTCACAGTTTCAACCTCATTCCCAGCCACTTTCTGTAAGTAACAGTAATCTCATTAATTTCTGGTTTATCCTTCCTGGTTTGCTTTTTGGTCAAAAAAGTCACTTGTGTATTTTCTCACTTCCCTTTTTTTCCTACACGAAAGGTAGCATATTATAGATACTCTTTTGTTCTTCGCTTTTTATCACTGGATTGTATATCCTTGAAATTCTTCCTTGTCAGTTTATAGACATCATCTTCAGTCTTTCTTACAGATACGTAGCGCTCAATTATGTGTTTGTACCAATAGTTTATTCAATCTCTTTCCTCTAATGGGCATTTACAGTGTCCCATATTTTGCAAATATGAACAGTACTGCAATGATTAACCTTGTGCATTCATATTTTCATATTGTTGGAGGTGTATATTTAGGATAACTTTTTAGAAGTAGAGTTATTGGACCCAAAGTACCCAACACCTTTGAAGTTTTTTAGGTACCTAGCAAGGTTTGAATATAGAGATTTAAAATAGTTTTTGTGATGATATTTATTACACATTTGTTAGAATAGATGTTTTGTTTTAGATTTTGAGTTACAGATTTTTATATCTTAATAAATATGTTCTAGCAACTATAAGCAATCAAATAGCAAAATTCTTCCTAATATTATTAGATTTTGCATGTAATTACTTAATTACATTTTAGCTCTGAAAGTAATGATGGGCAAAAATAATGGGGTAGGGGGGTAAACCCGTAGGTCTGAAAAACAATACTAATACAAAGATGAGTCGCATTCCGCCTGTGGGAATGATCAGGGACACAATATTTTTGCATCTCTAAGGAGGAGGTATTTCCTCCCAGAGGAGCTGATGGCCTGAAGTCACTGGAAACATGATGAATAGTGAAAGGAGCTGGTCGGCTGGTGCTACAGGGCTGGTTAATTATACTGTAAATCATGCAAACACCGACATGTGGAACAAAAAGCTTCTCTGGACATCTTTTCCTTCTCACTAAAATAACAGCTCTTTAAAGGGAAAAAAAAAAGCAAAAAAAAAAAAACCCAGGCAAATTGGTCATTCTATTAGGGTGACGATGTACAAAATGTTCACATTAACCCCTAGAGAGGCAGAGAAGCTTTTTCGCTTTGATGTCCATAAGGCATTTTAAAAATGCTGTATAAATATGATTGGACACTCTTGATTAAGCATTGTAGGAGTAAGGACAACTAACTCCCACCTCTGCTGTCTATGGTCAGTACAATAATATTATCCTGGAGTTTTATTATTTGTGTCTTTCACTTGGGAGTCTTCCTTTACATAGTCTAGGATTCACCAATAATTTTCTACCACTTAGAAAGATAAATATTTTATTTGGAAACTTTTGTGGGATTTGGGCTTTCACAGATGAAGATCAAAGATAGAAATTACTCCTCTGCTCCACTGCTGGCCGGTCAGGTCAACAGCTCCTCCCGGTACCCTAGTTTTTTCCACTGTGAAAGGAAAAGAATCTCTCTTTGGCACAAATACTGGTATTTTACTGCATTTCCTTTTTCATTATACTTCACTGTCTCAATACACTGGCTAGAATTTCTCCACTGTAAATTTGCTATTGATAATTGATAAATACACCATGGGACATATTTTATGACTATATAAATATCTGTTTCTTATTGGTGGTGAAGAGTTTCAGGAAGAGGCCTCAAATTCACAATAGGGGTCCTCACTGTGTGTGAGTTTTCGGTTGCTTCAGTCATTTCTGACTCTGTGCAACCCCATGGACTGTAGCCTTCCAGGCTCCTCTGTCCATGGGATTCTCCAGGGAAGAATACTGGAGTGGGTTGCCATGCCCTCCTCTAGGAGATCTTCCTGACCCAGGGATCAAACCCGTGTCTCCTGAGTCTCCAGCACTGGCAGGTGGATTGGAAGCCCACCAATACATGTAGCTATTTATTATTAATTATTATTACATAATAATGAGGATATTATTTTGGTTAGTTGTGAACCCTGGTGAAATGTCTTTCTTGGATGGAGACCTTCTACCATTATACCCTATGTGCTGATCCAGCCTTAGATCAGAGTGGATTAAAACACACACACAAACACACTTCCTTCCCTATAAATTCTCCCAGAAAGTTTAACTTTGGGGTCTGTGGACACAGAATTTATGCCAGCTCTTTACTTCAGTGTGGCCTGTCCACTTAGAGGTGAATACGATGATGCCAGAGCCCTTTATTCCAGTGAGACTGGAGTGCCACCTTGAGGTCAGCTTTGGTCCTGGCAAAGCCTACTTGAATTCTGGTCTGATTACAAGCATATTTGAGTGCTCATATTTACATTGCGTTTACTGTCATTAAGGGGCCTCCCTGGTAGTTCAGCTAGTAAAGAATTTGTCTGCAATGCAGGAAACCCTGCTTCGATTCCTGGCTCGGGAAGATCCCCTGGAGGAGGGCATGACAACCCATTCCAGTATTCTTGCCTGGAGAATCCCCATGGACAGAGGAGCCCGGAGGGCTGCGGTTTATGGGATCACAAAGAGTTGGACACAACTGAGTGACTAAGCACACACATTACTGTCATTAAAACATGAAAAGTACATTCCATACTTTTGACTGTTAATATTTTGTACATTCAACTTGATGGCTAAACGGAAATGTACAAAAAGTGTAAGAATCTGGATTTCTTAAGCCCTTGATTTGGATTTCTAAAGGACTAGAGTATTGGTTGGGAGAAGGCAATGCACCCCACTCCAGTACTCTTGCCTGGAAAATCCCATGGATGGAGAAGCCTGGTAGGCTGCAGTCCATGGGGTTGCTAGGAGTCGGACACGACTGAGCAACTTCACTTTCACTTTTCACTTGCATGCATTGGAGAAGGAAATGGCAACCCATTCCAGTATTCTTGCCTGGAGAATCCCAGGGACAGGGGAGCCTGGTGGGCTGCCGTCTATGGGGTCAGAAGGAGTCGGACACGACTGAAGCGACTTAGCAGCAGCAGCAGAGTATTGGTCAATCTTAAGAATTTGATATTGAAAAATTAGCCCCCGGGAAAGTGAGAGTTTTGTCTAAGTGTGAACGGCTGCAGGTTTGTTACCTATAAGACCCTGTGATCTAGATGTTTCTAGCTCCCTTTGCAAAGAACTAGTAATTCCTATTTCCTTAGGTGTTTCACAGAAATCTCAAACTCAGTCGTTGTCTAAACTTTAGGACTTCCCTGGTGGTACAGTGGATAGGAGTCAGCCTGCCAATGAAGGAGGCACAGATTTGATCCCTGGTCCAGGAAGATTCCATGTGCCTCAGGGCAACTAAGCTCACGTGCCAGAACTCTTTAAGCCCGTGTGCCTAGACCATGCTCCGCAACAAGAGGAGCCATTGCAACGAGAAGCCCAAGGACCACAACTAGGGGGTTGCCCTGACTCTCTACAACTAAAGAAACCCTGGGCACAATGACAAAGACCCAGCGCAGCCAAAAATAAAAATTAATAATAAAATAAAATTTTATTTTATTTCTCTAGTTGTGACAAGTGGGGCCTACTCTCTAGCTGCTATGCACAGGCTTCTCATTGCAGTGCCTTTTCTTGCAGGCTTCTCATTGCACCCCTTCCTCTCACGCGGCTTCTCATTGCAAGGCTCTCAGGCACATGGGTTTCGGTAGCTTTAGCACATGGGCTCGATAGTTGTGGCACATGGGCTTAACTGCTCTGCAGCATCTGGGATCTTCCCACATCAGGAATCAAATCTGTCTCTTGCATTGGCAGGCAGATTTTCTACCACCGAGCCACCAGGGAAGCTCTACAATAATTTTTTTAAATTAAACTTTATACACTACCACGTGTAAATAGGTAATGCGAAGCTGCTGTATAGTCCAGGGAGCTCAGCTCGGTGCTCTTTGATGTCTTAGATGGTTGGGATAGGAGCAGGGAGGTCCGAGAAGGAGGGGATATATGTGTATATATAGCTGATTCACTTCATTGAACAGCAGAAACTAACACAACATTGTAAAGCAATAAAAATAATTAAATGTAATTAAATTTTCTAAAATTAAACTTTATTATATTGCTCTTACACTATCCCACCCTCCAATATTTCCCATCCCCATAAACAGAGCCCCCCCTCACCGAGTCACCAAAGTTCGAGACCTGGGAGCTGCTTCTCTCTCCTTGTCTTCCTACATCCAGTCATTAAAGGAGTATGGTCAACACCACAGCCTTCACATCCTTTTTGATCTGCTTTCTCCTCTCTTTTGCTACAGCCTTCTTCCCTCACTTGGCTATTACTGCGATGTTCTGATCTCCCTGACTCCAGACTTGCCTCCCTTCCAGGTTGCTGCTAGCATGATCTTTTCAAATTAAAACACTGTTTATATCACTGATTTGACATCCTTTAAGGGCTCTCAGTACCTACAAGATCAAGTCCAAGCTCTCTGGCGCGCTCATAAGGTGTACAGGAGCTAGTCGTTACCCGTCTGCTCGGCTCCATCTCCTGCTGCATCATCCACTCCTGGTTTTGTTGGACCACTAGTAAATCCCCAAACACAACAGGAATCATCATAACCCCGTACATTTGTTGCTACTGTTCCCTTTGTTCAGAATAGCTTTGCCTGTCATCTAATTCATCAACATCAATTTTTTAAGGGTTTGCAAGCTTTATCTCCTCTACAAACTTCTCCTAGTTTCCTACGAAGTCCACCCCATTCTGACACCACAGCCTGAAAACTCCCTTACCTCCTATAACTCATTACAGTGCTTGCTCTGTTTGAAAACAAGTTCTAACAGACTTTAGTCACTATCCTTAGCAGACTTTAAGCTACTTGAAAACAAGAACTATATCTATCTCTGCATCTCCAGGCCCAAGTCCATGCCAAGCACACTGTGAAAACAATAACAGAGTTTGTTGAATGAGAAGCAGGGAGTGGAGGAGAAAAAGATTTTCAAAAACATACATTTAGGGCATGCAGGGGTCACTCTGTCCACAACAACAAGATATCCCAACCAACCCCACTGCAGTGTTATACAAACTTTGTGTACTCACTTGCTACAGCTGAGAAACCATGTGTGTCTACCAGTCAGACCAAACTGGTTTTTGGAGAAATTCCAGTTATACAAAACCATGATTCAAAGTCCTTACCATTTTTATTGACAATGGTTTTTAATTGTTTTGTTTTTTTTCTCAAGAGGAAATGGTCCTTTAATGAGTCAGCTGGACATTGTCACAGTAGAAAATGGTATCAGTCTGACAGTTTTCATTTGACGTTATTCACTCACTCAGCCACAATTTATTACAAACCACCAAGCAAAAGATACAGGTTCTTTGCTGAATCCACAAGATTGGCAGTTTCAGGAATCTTTGTCTATTTTATTTCACTTCATTCATTCAACAAAATTTATTGATCACTTCAGGATGAAACAGTACCCATGCTAGGCCAACATAATATGAAGATAAATAAGATACAGGCTCAGCCCTCAAAAAGCTTACAGTCTGGTATGTGATGAGGTGGAAAACAATTAAAATGCAACAGCTAAAATAGAGACATTTACAAAGTGCCAAAAGAACTCAGAGAAAGAAGATGGACTATGTCAAGAAGAGGACATTCAAGGTAAGCTTCTTAGCAGAGAACACATAAACTGATTTTTAAATTGACGTATAGTTGACTTACAATGTTTTGGGTATACAGCAAAGTGCTTCAGTTTTATATGTATATATATACATATATATATTTATACACTACACACACACACACACACATATTCTTTTTCAGAATCTTTTTCTATAGTTTTTTTTTTACGTGGGTTATTATAAGTCTGGAGAAGGCTATGGCACCCCACTCCAGTACTCTTGCCTGGAAAATCCCATGGACAGAGGAGCCTGGTAGGCTGCAGTCCATGGGGTTGCGAAGAGTCAGACACGACTGAGCGACTTCCCTTTCAATTTTCACTTTCATGCATTGGAGGAGGAAATGGCAACCCACTCCAGTGTTCTTGCCTGGAGAATCTCAGGGACGAGGGAGCCTGGTGGGCTGCCTTCTATGGGGTCACACAGAGTCAGACATGACTGAAGTGACTTAGCAGCTTAGCAGCAGCATTATAAGTCATTATTGAATTTGTTACAATGTTGCTTCTGTTTTATGTTTTTTGGTTTTTTGGCCAGGAAGCATGTGGAATCTTAAGCTCCCCAACCAGGGATGGGTCATGCACCTCCTCCTGCATTGGACGGTGAAGTTTTTTTTAATTCTTCTAGGTCCTTGTTAAACATTTCTTGCACCTTTTCAATCCTTGTCTCCAGGCTATTTATCTGTAACTCCATTTTGTTTTCAAAATTTTGGATCATTGGAAGCTGAAGTTTTAACCACTGGATCACCAGGGAAGTCCCCAGATTCTTTTCTATTATGGGTTATTATAGGACATTGACTATAGTTCCCTGAGCTATACAATAGACCCTTGTTGTTTATCCAGTTTACATATATATAATATATATATATTATATATGTTAATCCCAAATTCCCAATTTATCCTTTCATGCTCCCCCCCACTCCTTTGGTAATCATGAAAGTGAACGTGAAGTTGCTCAGTTGTGTCCGACTCTTTGCGACCCCATGGACTGTAGCCTACCAGGCTCTTCCATCCATGGGATTTTCCAGGCAAGAATACTGGTGTGGGTTGCCATTTCCTCCTCCAGGGGATCTTCCCAACCCAGGGTTTGAACCCAGGTCTCCCGCATTGTAGGCAGACACTTTACCATCTGAGCTACCAGGGAAGTCCTGGTAATCATAAGTCATAAAACTGAATTTTGAAGATAAGGTGTTCGCCACAGTGCAAAAAGAGAGAGGACATTCCAAGAAGAAAGAAAAATAGGTACAAAGGTTCAGAGTTAGAAGAAGCATAGCTGAAATTAGATGATAAAATTAAAGCTTAGAGAGGATAAGTAACTTGCCTAAGATCACACAACTAGCAAGTAAAAGAACTGGAGGCGGTTGAACCCAAGCCAAAGTTATTTATGGGGGTGTGTCACGTGTCCTGAGAGTGTTGAGAATCACTGCTCGGGGTCTAGCATACACCACACGAGCTCAGACCACATTCAGTAGATGATGGGAAATCATGAGATATTTTAAAAATGGATTTATTTATTTTTGGCCGTGTGGTTCGCACTGCTGTGCTCGGGCTTTCTCTAGTTCCGGCGAGTGGGGGTACTCTTTTCTGCAGTGTCCAGGCTATTCTTTGTTGCGGTGTGCAGGCTTCTCCATGCTATGGCTGCTCTTGTGAAGCATGGGCTCTGGTCTAGGTATGCAGGCTTTAGTAGTTGAAGCAAGGAGTCTCAGTAGTTGTGGCACACAGACCAGATCAAACCCACATCCCCTGCGTTGGCAGGTGGATTCCTATCCACTAGACCACCATGGAAGTCAAGAGAAATTTTTAAGCAGAGGAGCAACGTAGTGTCACTTGGGCTTTAGAAAGATGACTCTAGCAGTGATTCTTAACCCTGACAGCAATTAGATTCACTTCAGAAGCTTTCAAAAGTTACAGGCCAGAGAGCTACTCCAGAACGGTATTTCTGGGGATGGGACCCAGTTTTCTTTTGTTTTGTTTTTTAAGTTCCTCGGGGTATTCTCATGTGCTGTTAAGGTCAAGAACTACTGCTTAAAAACAAAAAAAGGAACTATTGCTTTAGGAGAATGGACTGCAAGAAAGATAAGGACTAATATTCATTAAGCATCTACTGTCTTTGAAATTTGTTCCAAAAGCTTTATATAATAAGACTCACATATATGTAATATATATTCCTAATATAGACAAATATACATAAGATAGATAATAGGTATATAGAAAGATAAATGACTCATGATTGATGAGAGATAAATGATAAATGATAAATGATGAGAGATTCATGATAAATGACAGATGATTGACAGATACATAGATGAGAGAATACTGAGCCAGTTCTCACCATTTGAGCTCTGTGTGGTGAACGAATATTACTCCTAGCTTTCAAGGTAGATATTAGAATCCTATAATCCTCATTTTACCAGTGATGAAATTGAGGCACAGAGCAGTGAAATAACCTACCTAAGGAGATCAAATTATTAAATGATTCACACATAAGTCTTTCTGACACCCCAAACCCATGCTCCTTCCACTATATACCATTGCTTTATGAGTGCTGCTTAATCCTCATAGCAATTCTGTTGTGGTTTCAAGATCCTCATTTTACAAATGAGGAAATTAGACCAACAGAGCTTAATTCGACAGGTCACAGCTAATAGGAAGAGAGGATAGGAGGAATTTAAACTCAGACTTGATTCCAACCACATGCTTATGAAAGTAAAATACACATACTCAACACTCAATACAACTCTTTTCCCTGAAAGAAGGGAAGCAAGTTGGTTTATTAATATAATGAAGAGTATTATACTTAATAAAAGAGACCCATGCCTATGCACTCCCCCTTCCTTCTTGGTTCTCAGGAAGTCAAACCTTTGTTGATTATCAATCCCTAGGGATTTTATTGGAGGAGTGGGAGTACAGGGTTCTGCCATAATCTTCTACCACATACACCTGAAAACCTTTAATCCTGGCTAAATCCAGCAATACAACTTCTCACACTTTCATCTAAGCAGCTAAATCATGCTGATTAGTCTCTTTTTAAAATTCATTGTCTCCAATTCAAATGGGCATTCTCTGCCCAGAGGTACTATGCTTTTCCCCAGTAGAGAAATTTTCCCATTCTTACAGAAGGTTGTTGCTGTTGTACAGTCACTCAGTTGTGTCTGATTCTTTGCGTCCCATGGACTGCAGCATGCCAGGCTTCCCTGTCTTTCACCATCTCCTGCAGCTTTCTCAAACTCACATCCATTGAGTCATTGATGCTATTCAACCTTGTCCTCTGTCGTCCCCTTCTCCTCCTGCCTTCAATCTTTCCCAACATTAGGGTCTTTTCCATGAGTCAGCTCTTCGAATCAGGTGGCCAAAGTATTGGAGTTTCAGCCTCAGTATCAGTCCTTCCAATGAATATTCAGGACTGATTTCTTCTAGGACTGGCTGGTTTGATCTCCTTGCAGTCCAAGGAACTCTCAAGTCTTCTCCAGCACCGCATTTCAAAAGGATCAATTCTTCTGTGCTCAGCTTTCTTTATGGTTCAACTTTCAACATGTATACTCTCACATTCATTCATACAGTCAAAACCCATAGCTTTGACTACATGGAATGCTATTTCATATCACGTCCTCCTCCTCAGCCCTCCTACACTGCCTGAAAAAAATCACATCCCACATCCATCCCATTATTCTCCCCTTCTCTGTTCCGTCAACAATTTCCATCTTTTCACTGCATCATTCCTTGCAATTTACTAATTTCCCTTAGCACCCATCTTTAAAAACACTGAACACAAAAAGCAAAACTTGCCTTTGAATCCCTATCTGCCTCTAGTTACTACTCTACTCTGCTTTCCTTCTCAGTTAAACCTTTGGAAAGAGTTGGCTTCATCACAGTCTCCAGTTCTCCACCTTTAGCCACTCAATCATTTCCATCCTCCCTGCCACTGAAATTATCAGGTCATTAGTGACAGCCACGTTGCCAAATGCAGTGATCTTTTTTTCTTCATGCTCAGCCTCTCAACAGTTTTTTAAACAGCTGATGACTACCTTCTTTCTGAAACTTTTGTCTGGCTGCCAGAAACCACATTCCTTGTCTTCCTACGTCACAGATTGCTTCCCAAATTTTTATAGTTACATTCTCTTCTACCTGATCTCTAAATGCTGGAATACACTAAAAGTCAGTTCTGGGTTCTCTTCTCTTCCCTATTCACAGAATCTAAGTGATTACATTTCAGTTCAGTTCAGTTCAGTCACTCAGTCATGTCCAACTCTTTGCGACCCCATGAATGGCAGCACGCCAGGCCTCCCTGTCCATCACCTACTCCTGGGGTTCACTCAGACTCACGTCCATCAAGTCAGTGATGCCATCTAGCCATCTCATCCTCTGTCGTC
The DNA here is from genome assembly GCF_014754425.2 of Oryx dammah. Lineage (NCBI taxonomy): Eukaryota > Metazoa > Chordata > Mammalia > Artiodactyla > Bovidae > Oryx > Oryx dammah. The sequence continues at coordinate 48,185,803 of NW_024070192.1, forward strand.
CCCTTCTCCTCCTGCCCCCAATCCCTCCCAGCATCAGAGTCTTTCCCAATGAGTCAACTCTTCACATGAGGTGGCCAGAGTACTGGAGTTTCAGCTTTAGCATCATTCCTTCCAAAGAAATCCCAGGGCTGATCTCCTTCAGAATGGACTGGTTGGATCTCCTTGCAGTCCAAGGGACTCTCAGGAGTCTTCTCCAACAACACAGTTCAAAAGCATCAATTCTTCGGCACTCAGGTTTCTTCACAGTCCAACTCTCACATCCATACATGACCACAGGAAAAACCATAGCCTTGGCTAGATGGATCTTTGTTGACAAAGTGATATCTCTGCTTTTGAATATGCTATCTAGGTTGGTCATAACTTTTCTTCCAAGGAGTAAGTGTCTTTTAATTTCATGGCTGCAGTCACCATCTGCAGTGATTTTGGAGCCCAGAAAAATAAAGTCAGCCACTGCTTCCACTGTTTCCCCATCTATTTGCCATGAAGTGATGGGACCAGATGCCATGATCTTAGTTTTCTGAATGTTGAGCTTTAAGCCAACTTTTTCGCTCTCCTCTTTCACTCTCATCAAGAGGCCCTTTAGTCCTTCTTCATTTTCTGACATAAGGGTGGTGTCATCTGCATATCTGAGGTTATTGAGATTTCTCCCGGCAATCTTGATTCCAGCTTGTGCTTCTTCCAGCCCAGCGTTTCTCATGATGGACTCTGCATAGAAGTTAAATAAGCAGGGTGACAATATACAGCCTTGACGTACTCCTTTTCCTATTTGGAATCAGTCTGTTGTTCCATGTCCAGTTCTTTTTTTTTTTTTTTTCCATGTCCAGTTCTAAGTGTTGCTTCCTGACCTGCATACAGATTTCTCAAGAGGCAGGTCAGGTGGTCTGGTATTCCCATCTCTTGAAGAATTTTCTGCAGTTTATTGTGATCCACAGTCAAAGGCGTTGGCATAGTCAATAAAGCAGAAATAGATGTTTTTCTGGGACTCTCTTGCTTTTTTGATGATCCAGCAGATGTTGGCAATTTGATCTCTGGTTCCTCTGCCTTTTCTAAAACCAGCTTGAACATCTGAGAGTTCACGGTTCAAACATTGCTGAAGCCTGGCTTGGAGAATTTTGAGCATTACTTTACTAGCGTGTGAGATGAGTGCAATTGTGCGGTAGTTTGAGTATTCTTTGGCATTGCCTTTCTTTGGGATTGGAATGAAAACTGACCACTGCTGAGTTTTCCAAATTTGCTGACATATTGAGTGCAGCACTTTCACAGCATCATCTTTTAGGATTTGAAGTAGCTCAACTGGAATTCCATCACCTCTACTAGCTTTGTAATGATGCTTCCTAAGGCCCACTTGACATCACATTCCAGGATGTCTGGCTCTAGGTGAGTGTGACCACACCATTGTGATTATCTGGGTTGTGAAGATCTTTTTTGTACAGTTCTTCTGTGTATTCTTGCCACCTCTTCTTAATATCTTCTGCTTCTCTTAGGTCCATACCATTTCTGTCCTTTATTGAGCCTATCTTTGTATGAAATGTTCCCTTGGTATCTCTAATATTCTTGAAGAGATCTCTAGTCTTTCCCATTCTATTGTTTTCCTCTATTTCTTTGCATTGATCACTGAGGAAGTCTTTCTTATCTCTCTTTGTTAGTCTTTGGAACTCTGCATTCAAATGGGCATATTTTTCCTTTTCTCCTTTGCTTTTTGCTTCTCTTCTTTTCACAGCTATTTGTAAGGCCTCCTCAGACAGCCATTTTGCTTTTGGATTTTTCTTGGGGATGGTCTTGATTCCTGTCTCCTGTACAACATCACAAACCTCTGTCCATAGTTCATCAGGCACTCTATCAGATCTAGTCCCTTAAATATATTTCTCACTCCCACTGTACAGTCATAAGGGATTTGATTTAGGTCATACTTGAATGGTTTAGTGGTTTTCCCCACTTTCTTCAATTTAAGTCTGAATTTGGCACAGTCAGCTCCTAGTCTTGTTTTTGTTGACTGTATAGAGCTTCTCCATCTTTGGCTGCAAAGAATATATCAACCTGATTTCAGTGTTGACCATCTGGTGATGTCCATGTGTACAGTCTTCTCTTGTGTTGTTGGAAGAGGGTGTTTGCTATGACTGATGCGTTCTCTTGGCAGAAGTCTATTAGCCTTTGCCCTGCTTCATTCTGTACTTCAATTTATGATCATGCTTTTACATATAGGTTTGTCACCACTTACACAGGGATTGGGTTCTAAAGTCAGCTCATAAAGAAAAAACTCATTAACTATTCTTGGAAATTCCTTAAATCACACATAAATGACAGCAGTTGTGGTTTCATACATGTTGATTTTACATATGATTGTGGCCATATTTATGTGCCAAATTGAAGACCAATACTCCATTTCCTAAAAACTCCTCCTGTGCTGAGATAAATTGTGTTCATTGAACAATAGATGAAAAAGTACTTGAACTTTCACATTTCATGAAAAGTACTTATTTTTAAAGAGCAGACACAGTTGGAACAACAAGCTGCTCCTGCTATGAGAGAATTAGGGACCAACTCCATCAGAGGGTTCAGCAGACTCTCAGCCCTCATCTCCTCCTCACTCTATATTTGCTTTTCTTGAATATAAAGGAGCCACACAATTTAAAGTATTTCTCACACTCTATGGTTGAACATGTATAACTCAATTAAACAAGTTAAATGCTTGTTTGATATGATCCCATTGTACCATTTATATTTTGATGACTCCTAAATTTATTTTTCTAGTCCTGACCTTTGCCCCTGAGCTTCAGACTCATGGAATTAACTGCCCTCTTGGGCTTAACCGCCACTTTGGAAATCTATGAGGCATCTTAACATGCCCCAAACATAATAATTGATTTCCACCTTCCATGCCTCATCCTTACACAAAATAGCTGTTTTTCCTTCAGTCTTTCCTAGCTCAGTAATCGGCATGTCACTTACCCCCGATTTTAAGAAAAGCCTAGGAGTGATTCCTCCCTTTCGCTCATATGAAATTCATCAGGTGCACTTCGATCTGCCTCCAAATCATATCTCAAATTTACCCATTTAATTCCATCAGCTCAGATACCACCCTAGTCCAAGCAACCACCATCATTTCTACTTTGACTGACCTCCCTGTTTCCATTTTTACCCTTGTCTCATATCACTTCTGATTCAGGAATTATTCTGCTTGTTTGTTAACATCTTCTATCATCACTAAAATGTTAAGTTTCCTGAGGTGAGATTCGTGGAGTGTTGTTTACCAAACTATCACTAAAGTATAGAACAGTGAGTGCCTGGCATAAGATTTGGATAAATATTTTTTTAATCAAACAAATAACGACAGACCGTAACTCGGTAAACCCGCCCGACGTCTCACAGCCAAGAGGCCCCGCCCCCTCCCCGAGCCACTTCCGCCAGCCCTAGGCCTTCTGGGAGAGGAAGTCCTCTGCGCAGGCGCTGTGACCGCGGAGCTTTGTGGGTAAAGATGGATGCTCACGATCTGTTTCGCCGGCTCGGCGCGGGGGCCAAATTCGACCTGAGACGCTTCTCAGCGGACGCAGCTCGATTCCAGGTATTGTGGGCAGAAGGGCGAGTAACTGAGAAGGGGCGGGAGCCGGAGAAATTGCCGGCTGCTGGGGGAGCCCGCACTCGGAGACCCCGTGGCCTGGTTGTGCGGCATTTTCCCTCCTTTGGCGTTCAGCTTACCGCAGCCTTTTGAATGAACCGTTTACCTGTGCTTCTGTAGACTTGGTTAGGTCTAGCAAGGAAACGTTTCACCTCCACTCCACCTTCATGGCCGCTTTTCTGAGTTTATTGAAAGCACCGTTAGAATCTTACTCTCAAAAATTATCTTTTCTCCAAAACTGATGGAAAATAATTTGAAAAACAGCCACAACCCCAAACGGAGAGAACAGATTATTTCACGGTGGTCTTCCCGGGTTTGTCTTGGCTTGCGTGGGCATGGGTTGTTTTTTTTTTATTCCCGCTACTCCACGGCGTATTAAGTAGTGAGAAGAACCATTTGAAATGGGCGCTCTTACAGAGGGAAAGGAGTGAGTGAGAAATCGAGAGAAGCTGGGACCCAGTTGTGAAAAATCTTGAATATCAACTTTGGTATTGGGACTGGAGACAATTTTGTGTGTGCGCCACACCTGTGTTTCTTCTTTCTCTGATGGTATAGTGGACCAGATTATTCAAGTTCAAATCCTGGGCCTACTAGTTACCAGTTTTGAGACCTTGGTAAAGTTACTTAACCTGTTAATGCCTCGATTTTTCTCATCTGCAATATTGCTATTTACCTTGTTAGAGTTTTTGAAGGAAGGAGGAATTTGATATATCTAAACATGGTTAGAATTTGCCTGATTAGGCAGTGTTATTGTTATGCAGATTAAGCATAAGTGTTAGGTTTAAAAGTGTTAGTTGCTATTATGATTATCATTATTACTGTTATAAAGTCAGAAAAGGTATCATCTTGGATTCCATTTGCCCAAACTCTTGTCAGCTCAACAGATATTTGGTGAAAGACAAAAAAGATTGGGAGTCATTGTACCCACATCCTTACTGTCAATGCTGCTAGAGTGATAACAATGCCAAATCTGTCCACAGCTTTCATTTAAAATTTTTTGGGTTTTAGATAGGAAAAAGGAAATATGACTTTGATTCCTCGGAGGTGCTACAGGGATTGGACTTTTTTGGAAACAAAAAGTCTGTCCCAGGTGATTGTGGGGCATTAAGAACTCATCAGGAGCTACGAGATGAAGAGAAAAAAGAAGAAAGCCAAATTGAAAGGAAGAAGGAGCAGAACAGGAAAAAGAAGAAGAAGATGACTTCAGGTTAGGGCTTGATTTATGGTTTTTGTCTTTAATTTTTTTTTCATTTACAGAAATAGTACAACCTTATGGTTACATGTCAGACAATATATGGCTGTTTGTCATTTGATAGCATTCAAGTTGTTTCAGGGTATTTGTGATTATAAATATTGTTACAGTAAAGATACTTGTAAACATATCTTTTTATACAGGTGCTGTTATTTCTGTAATTAGCATCCCGAAAGTGGATTCAGTGGGCGAAAGGGCACGCACACTTCTTCCTTTGAACAGATAACTGCAAAGTGACTGGCTTCCCTGGTGGCTCAGACGGTAAAGCATCTGTCTGCAATGCGGGAGACCCTGGTTCGATTCCTGGGTCAGGAAGATCCCCTGGAGAAGGAAATGGCAATCCACTCCAGCACTCTTGCCTGGAAAATCCCATGGACGAGGAGCCTGATAGGCTACAGTCCATGGGGTTGCAAAGAGCTGGACACAACTGAGTGACTTCACTTCACTTCACTTCACAGCCATGGCAGTGTTGGTCTTTTTTTTTCTCCCCAATCTAATGAGTGAAACTTCTTTATTTATATTTTCTTGGTAACTGGTGAGATTGAACATCTTTTCATAGGCTTTACTGGATATTTACATTTCAAGTTTTGTGACTTGTTTGTACTCATTGGCTATTTTTCACAAAGTTGTTTTTTTTTTTTTTTTTTTTTTTAGTACTCAACTATAGAGGTATATGTCTTTTTCCTTGTTCGTCTATTAAGTTTCCTAGCCATTTTACCTTTTTGGTAAAGTAAATACTTACACATGATTTTTAAAAGTTTTTTAGATATTTTTTTGATATTTTAGATAGTCTATTGACATGTATTTATACCTCCCTTAAAAAGCATGAATGATTGCATACTGTACATGCTGTTCTGTTCTGAAACTTCTTCCCTCTACCCCTTTTATAAAAAAACTGTATCTTGGAATTTGTTATGAATGAGTAGGAAATGTTCTGCATTGTTCATTTTAATACAGCCTCATATCCCGTTACACATTCCATTATTGATGTAACAAGTTCCTAAGTGGTGGGCCTTTAACTTGTTTCTCCACTTTTGCTTTTACAGTGTTGCAGCAAATGTTATTCTACTTTGTGTGTATGTATGGGTATATCTCTTTGATAAATTTTTAGAAGTGGGATTTCATAGTTAACAGATAAACTTATTTTAAATTTAGATATTTAGGAATTGTCCACCAGAAACATGGTATCATTAGGAAGTCTACTGCTTTGTTCATTGAACCATAGCATAGTATCCCTTTATATATTGTAGGGATGTTTCATAATTGATTTGCCGAGTTCCTGTGTTACGAACATTTACTTTGTTTCTACAGTTCTGGTGACAGTGTTGCAATAAAAGTCATCTTACTTTCCTGGCTACAAGGAAGTTTAATATAAAGCCTTCCATCAAGATGAATTCTAAAAAGACCTGACACCAGCTTAGGGAAAAGATTCAAATATTGGGCAACCAGAAACACACAAGATACGTCCTGTAATCATTTAGTAGCAAGTGCAGATAGATGGACGTAAAGAGTTTTAATTGGGGAATTCAAGGTCTTGTGGATTAGTAATGATTCAGGTCTGTTAATGCCAACTGTCTCCTCATAAAAGTGAGCATAATTTTTTATTTTTTTAAAAAAGTCATTCCAATTGGTGATGCCCACCAGCAGTGTATGAGAGTTTTCTTTTTCTGTTACTATAATTTCCCTCCTCATGTCGTATTGCACCTTTTTTCTATTACACTGTTCATCTCTTTCTTCTTAATTTGTTGGGGAAATTAGCTCTAGTCTAGTATACTGTGTTTACACATGTTTTCTAGTTTGTCCTCTCATAATCTTATTTATTTTTGCCATTTTATATGTTAAATGTATCTTTTCTTTTATAATTTGTTATTGCTTTTGTGCCCTAAGCATTAAATTAATATATTTTTAAAAATTCTCCCATACTTTCTTATTTGTAGTTTCATTTTGTTATATTGAAATCTTTGGCTCTCTGGGATTTTATTTGGTGTAAGGAGTAAATAAGGAACTAATTTATTTTTTTTTCCAGATGGCTAGCCAACTGTCTTAATATATTGATCATCCCTCTTCTCCCCATTGGATCCAGATACAGCTTTTATTGTAACTTATTTCCCATATATATTTGGGTCTTTGGGGTTTGTTCTATTTCATTTACTTCTGATCCTATATTCATACACCAGTACAAGCTTGTTTCAGTTAACGTGGCCTTATGTTATAAATGGGCTTCCCTGGTGGCTCAGACAGTAAAGAATCTGCCTGCAATTCAGGAGACACGGGTTCAATCCCTGGGTTTGGAAGATCCTCTGGAGAAGGGAATGGTAACCCACTCCAGTATTCTTGCCTGGGAAGTCTCATGGACAGAGGAACCTGGGGGACCAGAATCCATGGGGTCACAAAGAGTTGGACACAACTGAGCGACTAATATGGTGTTATAAATCCCAGTAGAGTAGTGTAGCATACCATGTTTATTGATTGAGCAATTGGATACTTTCTCCCTCAAGTGAGCTATAGGATCAGTGCAAATCCAATTAAAATTTAGTAGGCTTTTTTGGTAGAAATTGAAAAGAATTTAATAATAATAAACATATAACCACGTGATCCACCTGTTCTGCTCCTAGAATTTACCCAACAGAAAGGAAAACCTATGTTCTCACAAAGACTAGTGTACTTGTGTTCGTAGCAGCTTTGTTTGTAATAGCCAAAATATGAAATGACCCAAATGTCCCTGGACAGTGGAGAATAGACAGATTGTATATCCATACAGTAGGATACTCCCTATAAATAAAAGGTTTAGAATTATCGATACATTCTCCAACATAGATTGAATGGATGAATCTCAGGATAACTACTAAGTGAAAGAAACTGTACTAAATTTAGTACATACTGTATGATTCCATTTATATAAGATTCCAGGAAAAAATAAAGTTAATCAATCAACAATGAGAGAAAACAGGTTGTTGCCTAGGAATGGAGTAATGCATTATAAGGGGCTACAAGGAATTTTGGGAACCGGTGAAAATGGCCTTAAATGTGTTGGTGGTTTAACAGGTGTTGTCGCTGTTGTTTGGTCGCTCAGTCGTGTCCACCCCTTTTGCAACCCCGTGGCCTGTAGTCTGCCAAGCTCCTCTGTCCAGGGGATTTCCCAGGCAAGAATATGGCATGGGTTGCCATTTCCTTCTCCAGGGGATCTTAGGTCAGGGATCAAACCCATGTCCACTGCCTTGCAGGTGGATTCTTTACCACAGAGCCACCAGGGAAGTCCAGTGGGTATATACATATGTCAAAACTCCTCAAATTGCATACTTTAAATATGTGCAGTTTATTGTGTCTGTGCCTCAGTGAAGTTGAAACAAATTTTAAAGAAATTCTAGAAGTAGTCTTTACTAATTACTCTTCTTAGAATTTTTTTAGCTATCCTTGCATATTTATTTTCCCATGTAAACTTCAAAGTCAGCTAGGCCAGTTACCAAAACTATCTAGTTGTATCAGCTGTTAACTTTTTCTTTCAGTGTGAAGGTATGGCCTGTTTGTGCCACCTAAGAATGTTACAGTTTAAATCTTTTAATTTTTTATAAAATATATTTTAGAAATTACTCCTGAAGAAGAAGTTTCTACTATACAATGGATATCATCTGTGGAAGCAAAGATTGAAGATAAAAACGTTAAAAGAGAAAATAAACTAACTTCAGGAAAGTTAGAGCAACTAAGAAAAGAAAAGGTGAGAAAAATATCTTTGCCCTAATTGTTTTTCTGGCCTTGTACCTTTTCTACTGTGCTTGGATTTTTTGTTCATCAAAGTATGATTTTGTTAAGATAGAAGATTATTTTTAGTAGTCTAGATTTTACTTTAATGAAAACTTAAAGTAGCCTTTGTGCTGTGGCTGAAATTTTTAAAGTTTAAAACTTTTGAAAGTATCTTGAAACATAAAAAGGGTCAAATTCGATAATGTGTTTAGAATTAATTTTTTTTAATTTCTCATTTCCCTTTGAGAAACATAAAATCGGCCCCCTTTGTCCTTTATGGTAAACTCACTGGTTGTGAAGAATTCCATGTGACAGGGATTTGAGAGTTGGAATTCTTAAGAAACCTGTTGTGTAGCTTGGGACTAGGAGGAGTGGAATTCAGAAGAGACAAAGATGCCATTGTTGAGTTTGCTGCACTCCTGCCGCGTTGCAGATGGAGTGTTGTTCAGCTCATTTAGTAATCCTGAATCCAGAATTCGGCTGTCTGGATCAGAGAGTGGGAAAACCAAAAAAAAAAAAAAAAAATCTACATCACTTGACTCTTCTAGTGGCATTCAGTCTTAATAAGTAGAGTTTTTAGGGTAGATCGTTAAAAAGCATTGGCACTTGTGTGCTAAGTGCCACAGGAAGCAAATAGATTGATTCAGTGCCTGTCTTCTAGCAGTTTATATAAGATCGTGACCATGACAGGAGCACATGAATATGAATAGCGTTATTCATGGCGTCGACACATTAGATGTGGAAAGTGTGGATAGATAGGTTTCATTGTTAGGAAGGTCATCCTTCTATGAAAGGGTGGAAATTGTACCTAATATGTCTCTTTTAGGGCCTGGAATTTAACTAGAAAGCTTCATATGCTACTAAAGCTTATTTCAAAAACTTATTATTGCTTTACGACATCTGACAATGTATTTTACCAAATCCCTTTATTTTACTTTTCAGCTAAACTTCTTCCGGAATAAACATAAAATTCATGTCCAAGGAACTGATCTTCCTGACCCAATTGCTACATTTCAGCAACTTGACCAGGAATATAAAATCAATTCTCGACTGCTTCAGAACATTCTAGATGCAGGCTTCCAGACACCTACACCAATCCAAATGCAAGCCATTCCAGTTATGCTGCATGTGAGTGTGAAGGCCTCGAAGTGTGTGTGTGTGTGTATGTATGTTCATTCTCTTTCCTCTGTCTTTGAGATCCTCCCTTCTGCCTTATCTCCCCTTGTTGAAATCCTTGCCATGCTCTAAACTCCATCTCTAATGCCTGTGCTGCCATAAAATTTGTCCTGATCACTACTGCTTGATGAGATCTTTTTCCTTTACCAACACTCTTTCCCCTAACACCCAATTCTCCATGTGTTTTCTTTTTCTCGCAACATTTATCTTATACTTTATATACTATGTATTTGCACTAACTGCACTTAACATTTTCCATTTAACTAAAAGTGTTCATCTTCTGAAGACAGAGACTGTGTTCTGTTTATCCATCATTGATTTGGTTTATAATATCCAAGAACTATTTCAGAAGTACTGAATTCTTGTATATAACCTGACTTTGTTTTTAATCCCAGTGCTTTAAAAGATTTTGGCCACGCCGTGCAGCTTGTGGGATCTTAGCTCCCCAACCAGGGATTGTACCCACACCCTCAGCAGTGAAATCACAGAGTCCTAACCACTGGACCGCCAGGGAATTCCCATATCCCAGTACCTTTTATTATTGAGCTATATTTAAGTACTGAAAAAATACATAGATGTTAAGTGCGCAGTTCAGTTCAATTCAGTCGCTCGGTCGTGTCCGACTCTTTATGACCCCATGAATCGCAGCACGCCAGGCCTCCCTGTCCATCACTAACTCCCAGAGTTCACTCAGACTCATGTCCATCGAGTCGGTGATGCCATCCAGCCATCTCATCCTCTGTCGTCCCCTTCTCCTCCTGCCCCCAATCCCTCCCAGCATCAGAGTCTTTTCCAATGACTCAAGTCTTCACATGAGGTGGCCAAAGTTAAGCGCACAGTTTAGTGAATTTCAACAGTTTTATACCCTTCGCATTCAGTCCCCACCCCACCCTCACCCAGAGGTGAGCACTCTTCTGGTTCTTCGTGTTGTTCAGGCTCTCAGTTGTGTCTGACTCTGCAACCCTATAGACTGTAGCCCACCAGGCTCCTCTGTCCATGGGATTTCTCAGACAAGAATACTGGATTGGGTTGCCATTTCCTTCTCCAGGTGATCTTCTCAACCTAGGGATCAAACCCACGTCTCCTACATTCCAGGTGGATTCTTTACCACTAGCCACCAGGGAAGCCCTGTTCTGGCTCTTATGGCCATATATTATAGAATTCATATAAGTGGAATCATTCATTATGTATTCTTTTATTTTTGGTTTCTTTCTTTCACTCTGAACTTTTTTTGAGATTCCTCCACGTTGCATATATCAATTTGTTACTGATATATGATATGCTGAGTAGTATTCTCTTGTATGAGTATACCATGATTTGTTTCTGCACTGTTGACAGAGGTATGAGTTAACTTAGATTTTTGGAAATTAAGTTTTTCTGAGGTTTCTTTTTGGAGTAGTGAGAGCTGACTTTTTCTCCCCACATAACCAAGACAACCTTCCCAGTTCTAGTAGCCAAAGGGTATGAGTTCCCTCCCTCCTCATCTGTATTAATACTTTTCATTTTCTTTGGGAACTGAAATAATATATTTGAAGGATGTTTTTGACTGACATAATAGCAAATTTGCTTTTAATTTTCATTAAAATGTTGTTTCTGTAGTGACCTTAGCTTAAAGCTTTAGAAAGCACAGTGACTTTTTGAAGATTGTCACCTGTATATGACTGTCATTCGTGTTATCACCACTTTTTATTTTACATGTAGTCCTTCTGTTATGTATTAAAATTTTCCATAAGGATGGACCAATACAGATATCAGGACCAAAAGTTGGTTTTATGATTTAACTTTGATAAAGAGGATTAGGAAAAAGGAAAATTGAAATAATGGGAATATGGTTGTGAATTACTTTTGGATTTTAGTTATCTATTTTCTTTACCCAGTTCAAATTAACTTTAGTGATAATGCTCAGAAACTCCGTTGGGGTGGTGGTAGCAGAGATGGGTGATGTTAGAAAAGCAAATGTGGGAGAAGTTAGAAGAATGATGGGAATGTGAGTATCTGGATTTGCTGTGTATAATTTTATTTTTACGGCTGGCAGCATTATTTGCCTGGCACTGAAAAATGTATGTACTCTTCCTTATACTTAATATACTCTGTTTTTAGGGTCGAGAACTGCTGGCTTCTGCTCCTACTGGATCTGGAAAGACTTTGGCTTTTAGCATTCCTATTTTAATGCACCTGAAACAACCCACAAATAAAGGCTTCAGAGCCCTGATTATATCACCAACACGAGAACTTGCCAACCAGGTATAACCTGTAGTTTCTGAAGAGTATGTGTTTGTGTTTGCCAGTCATCTTTCCTATTTGAGGGTAATAGAAAGGTCCAGAAGAGTGAGGCCCGTGTCTTTGTCATGGTCAGGTATTGTGTACAAAGCATACTTCTTCAGTATCTTACTGCATAAAGTCTTACAATTTTCTAAAATATGATGATTTTATCATTTATACTTTGGTGTATGCTCTAAGATCCTTGTAGTTGGAAGGCTACTATAACATACGTGTGTTAGTCCCTTAGTCGAGTCCAACTCTGCAAGTCCATGGACTGTAGCCCACCAGGCTCCTCTGTCCATGGATTCTGCAGGCAAGAATCCTGGAGTGGGTTGTCATTCCCTTTTCCAGGGGATCTTCCCTACCCAGGGATTGAACCTGGGTCATCTGCATTGCAGGCAGATTCTTTACTGTCTGAGCCACAGACAGTAGTGGGAAGTGGTCTGTAATATATATAGTTCCTCTTTAAAACTTTTTTTCTCACCTAGAAAAAAGGAAACCTCATCTCAGTTTTTGAGAAAGTAAAACTATACAGTGATCCGTTCAACTCTCCCTGTGTGCTTAATGTAAACACATGCCATGTATGAAATCGTTTTGAAACGGTACTTTATTCTTAAAAATAATAGAGTTGAAGAGTTTTGATTTTATCTCTTGGAACTGGTTTACTAGACCTGAAGAAACTGCTGAATCTTATTTGGCATTGAAGTTCCAAAATGCCAAGATTCCAAGTTAATCTACAGATTATCATAAGCTTACTTTCAGGTATTTATGGATTGATACTAGATTTATTTAATAAATACTAAAGTGACTATACATCTTATCCAAGTGTTTCAGCAGCTGATGTTTTTATCATTTCTGTTTTAGATTCACCGAGAGTTAATAAAACTATCCGAGGGAACAGGATTCAGGATACACATGATCCACAAAGCAGCAGTTGCAGCCAAGAAATTTGGACCTAAATCATCTAAGAAATTTGGTAAGGGACTCGGTGGCCCCAATTGTGAAGGATCCACCTGCCAGCGCAAGAGACTCGGGTTCAGTCCCTGGGTGGGGAAGATCCTGGAGGAGCAAGTGGCAACTGACTCCAGTATTCTTGTCTGGAAAATTCCATGGACAGAGGAGCCTGGCAGGCCCCATGGGGTCACAGAGCCTGACACAACTGAGCATGCATTCAAGAGGATGGAAGTTGTAAATTCAGTTCAGTTCATGCTTGAAATATAAGGGATTTGGAAATTACAGATATCCTAATTGCCACCTAAAAATTCTTCAAGTGTAGTTAGTTCCATTTCTAGAAAAGCTGAAAGAAATCTCCTCTCACCCAGTAGTTACATAAATATATACCAGGGGTTCTCCACCTCACCCTCCACCCCAGGGATATTTAGCAATATATGGAGATATTTTGTCACAGCTGGGGAGAGGTGCAACTATTAGAGGGACAGAAGCCAGAGATACTATTGCACATCCTGCAGTGCACAGAACAGCCTCCTGCAACAAGGAGTTGTCTGAACCAAAATATCTGTAGTACTAAGACTGAGAATCCCTGCTTTATTCTATTGGTTGTTAACCTGCCATGGAAATATTCTGCAGATCAGACTGGCTTACACCCCTACTCTTAACATCCACCAGAGAAGCCCTTTTACTTGGCTTTTATCTTGAACTTCTGAATAAAGTTCCATTTAAGGAAAGTATTTTCCTGAAAAACAAATGAATGTTTGAAAAGCAGACTGTTGGATGATTGTATTCTTGCCTCTTGGAGGCCAAGTTCAGTTCAGTTGCTCAGTTGTGTCTGACTCTTTGCGACCCCATGAACCGCAGCACACCAGGCCTCCCGGTCCATCACCAACTCCCAGAGTTTACCCAAACTCATGTCTATTGAGTTGGTGATGCCATCCAACCATCTCATCCTCTGTTGTCCCCTTCTCCTCCTTCCCTCAATCTTTCCCAGCATCATGGTCTTTTCAAATGAGTCAGCTCTTTGCATGAGGTGGCCAAAGTACTGGGGTTTCAGCTTCAACATCAGTCCTTCCAGTGAACACCCAGGACTGATCTCCTTTAGGATGGACTGATTGGATCTCCTTGCAGTCCAAGGGACTCTCAAGAGTCTTCTCCACCACCACAGTTCAAAAGCATCAATTCTTCAGCACTCAGCTTTCTTCGCAGTCCAACTCTCACATCCATGACCACTGGAAAAACCATAGCCTTGACTAGACGGACCTTTGTTGGAAAGTAATGTCTCTGCTTTTGAATATGCTATCTAGGTTGGTCATAACTTTCCTTCCAAGGAGTAAGTGTCTTTTAATTTCATGGCTGCAGTCACCAACTGCAGTGATTTTGGAGCCCAAAAAAATAAAGTCTGATACTGTTTCCACTGTTTCTCCATCTGTTTCCCATGAAGTGATGGAACCGGATGCCATGATCTTCGTTTTTTGAATGTTGAGCTTGAAGCCAACTTTTTCACTCTCCTCTTTCACTTTCATCAAGAGGCCCTTTAGTTCCTCTTCACTTTCTGCCATAAGGGTGGTGTCATCTGCATATCTGAGGTCATTGATATTTCTCCCGGCAATCTTGATTCCAGCTTGTGCTTCCTCCAGCCCAGCGTTTCTCATGATGTACTCTGCATATAAGTTGAACAAGCAAGGTGACAATATACAGCTTTGACGTACTCCTTTTCCTATTTGGAACCAGTCTGTTGTTCCATGTCTAGTTCGAAGTGTTGTTTCCTGACCTGCATACAGGTTTCTCAAGAGGCAGGTCAGGTGGTCTGGTATTCCCATCTCTTCCAGAATTTTCCACAGTTCATTGTGATCCAGGCAGGTCAAATAAAAGGAGAGTAAGGATTTAGTAGTTTGTGCTGTGATGGATTTAAAAAATATGTACATTAGTTTGTTGTGTTATTGGTATAGTGCATATCAGCACTTCTTCCCACTTGAGGTTATTAACTGAAATGCAGGGGGCTTAATCCCTTAGTTCAAGAGGGATGAATGTTTTGCAATTTGTACCATTTGTTTTTCCTTACAGATATCCTTGTGACTACTCCAAATCGACTAATCTATTTATTAAAACAAGATCCTCCAGGAATAGACTTAACAAGGTACATTACTTTAATAATGTCTTTTCATTAAGTTGATTATATTTTGTCCTCAACTATAATACTTGTATTATTGCCCTTTGGAGCTTGCTATCTGCCAGCTTTCAGTCAGTGTTGGTGCTGAGAAAAAAGTAACTATCTGGTCTGAAATAAAGTTAACAGATTCTGATAAGCAATTAGTACAGAGTTTCCCTAGAAATTTTCACATCTTTTCAGCATTGGTGATGGAGTTCCTAACGTTTATCTGAGGTTCTGACATTGCCAGTGGAACTTCATATCCTTTGGGTCTAATGGAATAGGTACATTAATTTATGTTGATCTTGTTTTGCCTTTTTATTGCTTATTTTTCTTGTACCTTTTTCTGGTACAGTATGTAGATTTGAGACGCGTCATTGTGGTTTGAAGAAGTTTAGTGACGTTTCCTGGATCTTTCAGTTCAATAAACCACAAATGTTTTTTGTTGTTGTTTCTTAGTGTTGAATGGCTGGTAGTAGATGAATCAGATAAACTGTTTGAAGATGGCAAAACTGGGTTCAGAGACCAGCTGGCTTCCATTTTCTTGGCCTGTACATCCCACAAGGTGAAGAGAGCTATGTTCAGTGCAACTTTTGCCTATGATGTTGAACAGTGGTGCAAACTGAATTTGGACAATGTCATTACTGTATCCATTGGAGCAAGGTAATTCTTCCACGCTATCCCACTGATTAAAAAAAAAAAAAAAAGTCATTGTTTTAGACTAAAAGAGACAGGTTGTGTGGCCTGAGGTTAATAAAAAGAGTTTTACTGAAAGAAACATTCTTTGATTAAGGATACTTTGTGTTAGAATAATCTAAAGGGACATTCTCAATTGTCATGTAGATATTACTGTCATCATGCATTTAGTTGATTTTCCTTCCATAAAGTATGACCATGAGCTCTGTGGTCGCCCAGAGGATTTAATCTCTTTGATGGTTTAACTCAGTAGGGCTGAGAGAAGGAAGCTGATGTTACTGAGCCACTTGGTTTATAACTCCTTTTAAAAAATATTTTGGGGTGCATTTATGCTAAATGGTAGGAAAAAAGTTTTATGAAATTATAATACTGCCCCTTGATATACTGCAGTGCAACCCATGAAATGGTATGGAGCTTCCCTTGTGGCTCAGACAGTAAAGAATCTGCCTGCAGTGCAGGAAACCTGTGTTCAGTTGCTGACTTGGGAAGATTCCCTGGAGAAGGGAATGACTACGTACTCCAGTGTTGTTGCCAGGAGAATGGAAATGAAGTAGTAAAAGTGAAGATTGTAGCTGTATGAAAAAGTGCTTGTAATACCATGTTAAGTAAAAAGCCAAATGAAATAATAAAGAATATCCTATCTACTTCCAACTTAAAACTCCTGTGTATAAAAAGAAAAATAGAACAGATTCACCATAAATATAATTATGAAGGAAGATAACAGAGTGGAAAAGTATTTATACATAGTATAGTATATTACAGTGGCTTATAGAGTGTTAATAAGCCTTAAGATACCTCACTGCCAACTGTCTATAAATAAACCTTTGCTATCATTATGAAAAAAATTTAGCCATGTGAAGCAGCATTTAAAATGTTCTCATTTTACCCAATAATTTTACTTTTAGAAAGATTTTGAAAGTAATTGGAAACATGAAAATATATGACTAGAACACAACAAAATATCAAAATTTATCCTAAAATGGTAGAATTATGGGCAGCTTATTGTTTATGTCTTAATTTTTTTAATTGAAATAACATTTTTATAATCAGAACAGAAGATTTAACGACTTAAATAGACATTTCTCTGAAGAAGGCATCCAGATGGCCAATGGACACATGAGAAGATGCTCAGCGTCACTAATTATTAGAGAAATGCAACTGAAAACTGCAGTGAGGCACCGCCTCCCACCAGTCAGAATGGCCATTGTCAGAAAGGCTACAAAGAATAAACGCTAGAGAGGGTGGAGAGGAAAGGGGACCCTCCTGCACTGTTGGTGGGACTGTAACTTGGTGCAGCCACTATGGAGAACAGTATGGAGATTCCTTAAAAAATTAAAAATAGAGTTGCCATATGATACATCAGTCTTATTCCTGGGCATATATCCAGAGGAAACTAATTTGAAAAGATACATGCACCCCAGTGTTCACAGCAGCACTATTTATAACAGCTAAGATGTGGAAACAGCCTAAATGTCCACTGACAGATAAACGGGTAAAGATGTGGTGTGTACATACACAGTGGAATGCTGCTGCTGCTGCTGCTAAGTGGCTTCCGTCGTGTCCGACTCTTAAAAAAAGAATGAAATAATGCCATTTGCAGCAGCATGGATGGACCTAGAGATGATCATACTAAGTGAAGCAAGTCAGAGAAAGACAAATATAATATTGCTTATGTGTAGAATCTAAAAATGATACAAATGAACTTATTTACAAAACAGAAACAGACTCATGGACATAGAAAACAAACTTACGAATACCTCAGGGGAAATTAGCGGGGAGGGATAAAGTAGGAGTTTGGGATTAGCAGATACAAACTTCTAAAGGTAAAATACATAAACCACATATAATTACGTATAATGGAAAAGAATTTGAAAAAGTGTGTGTGTGTGTGTATAAAACTGAATCACCAGAGACCAATACAAAATTGTAAATCAGCTGTACTTGAACTAAAATTAAAAAACTTTGGTATAACACAGGGAGCTCTGTGACAACCGAGAGGGGTAGGATAGGGAGAGAGGCTCAAGAAGGCAGGGACATATGTATACTTATGACTGATTCACGTTGTTAAATAACAGAAACCAACACAACATTGTAAAGCAATTATTCTCTAGGTAAAAGTAAATTTCAAAAAACTTTGTCTTTAAAATATAAATAATTAGGTACTTACATTGATAATGGAAAAATCATTCTGTTGGAGTTGTGTGTAAATTTTTTCATTTGTTTAGGATTTATGGGGAAAAACAAAGATTGGCTGTCACAAACTGTAAGATAAGTTTTTCTTCTCAGGAATTCTGCAGTAGAGACGGTAGAACAAGAGCTTCTCTTTGTTGGTTCGGAGACTGGAAAACTTCTGGCCATGAGAGAACTTGTTAAAAAGGTAAATTTGGGCTGCATTTTCAAATGTTGATGAAGCTCACCAAGCCTTGTATTACTGACGGGAAGCTGAGCACGTTTTCCTGCGTCGTGTTTAGTAATCCAGTGGCAAATCAGTAAGAAGCATATTGGAGCAACTCGTCCCAAGTGGAGAGGCTCACCTCTTAGAATAAAGTTAAGTTTTCTGTCCCCAGCTCGGAAGGCTAGGGAAAGACCTAGTTGATGGCCCGAAAGCCTCCTTTTTCCACATGTGTGAACTAGCAGACCTCAGAGATACTGGGGGTTCAGTTCCAGACCACCACAGTAAAGCCAATATCACAATTAAGTGAGTCTCAGGAATTTTGGGGATTTCCCAGTGCATAGGAAAGTTGCTTTTACACTATGCTGTAGTCAAGTGTGCAATGGCATTATGTCAAAAAAACAATGAACACACCTTAATTAAAAATACTTTATTGCTAAACTTGCTAACCATCACCTTCAGTGATTAGTTACATATTAGTAATATCAAGGAGGACTGATCACAGCTCACCGTGGCAAATATAATAATTATGAAAAAGTTTGAAATATTGTAAGAATTACCAAAATGTGCTACAAAGACAAGAAGTAGGCAAATGGTGTTGGGGAAAAAATGGTGTCAATAGACTTGCTTGAACATAGGGTTGCCACAAACCTTTGATTTATGAAAAACCTGCAAAGTGCAATAAAACAGGAGTATGCATTTATATATAAATCTCCCCCCACTGCTCTGCTGCTTTGTGGAGAACTGGGGCCTTACATGAGTAGGCACCACTAGAGTGGGGTTTTTTATTACTGAATTAATGCAAATATAGTACTTAGAATAGTGTTTGGCACATTGTGCTATATTTGTTAGTTTTGCTAATAATGATATCACTTGGCAATAGGAAATGGAAGGTTTTCACAGATATTTATGTAGGATTATATTCCAGGGATTTTTAGCCATGTATGAACTTCAGTTTCGTGAACCTTCTGAAATTGTGTGAATGTCTGGTTGCTTATTAGACAGCTTCGTATCTTTCATTAGATTCTGAAAGGATGTATGGACCATAATAACAAGGTCAAGTCCTAATGCTGACAGTTGAAAATATAGAAAGCTGGTTTGAGAGAGAAGCAGGGTTTGATAATACAAAATGTAAAAATCATTTGCTTAGAGCTGGTAGTTATAACTTAAATTTTGTCTAAGTTGATAAGATAATTTTGAGAGAACTGAGAACCAGGAACTAAGCTTTGGGGAATACCCACAGTTAGGATAAATAATGGATTAAAGTGACAATTATTATATTTTAAGAAGGAACAAAAATGTTCTGAGGCACAGAAGCAAACAGATGTTTATTTCAAGGAGTGGACATCCATTGCTGTAGAAAGGTGAAGGGGGGACGATTTTTGGAATGGGCAAAATGGAGAGTTCTGTTCAAGTTAAGTAGGAAAAGCCCATTGTAGAGAATGGGTGCTGAGGAAGATGGAGGCAGACTGAAACCACAGCTCTGAGAAATTAGGCAATTTCTAAATTGAAATGAATTAAAATCTTATGAAATGATGCAGATATATTCTTAGTTATGGGTTATGTGTGCTTTCTTTTAGGGTTTCAATCCACCTGTTCTTGTTTTTGTTCAGTCCATTGAAAGGGCTAAAGAACTTTTTCGTGAGCTCATATATGAAGGTATTAACGTGGATGTTATTCATGCAGACAGAACACAGCAACAGGTAAAGTCAAATGTAAACTTTCAAAACAACAAAGAACTAAGTACTGGCGTTTATGAAGCACTTGTTTTCCATTCCCAGAGTGGTACTAAAACATCTGTTGTATGTTCTGTTAACCAGAGAGATAACACAGTCCACAGCTTCAGAGCAGGAAAAATCTGGGTTCTTATTTGTACAGCCTTACTAGCCAGAGGGATCGATTTTAAAGGTGTGAACTTGGTTATCAACTATGACTTTCCAACCAGCTCAGTGGAATATATTCACAGGATAGGTGAGTTTCGTGCCCCTCCCCCACTCATCTGTCTTAGCATGTCTACCAGAGTCCCTTCAGCATGTTCATTTCTTTCAGTACTGTGAAAATCCAGTGACTTGTATATGTGAATCTTGAAGGTCCCATTCCCCTCAAAAATGAGTTTGTTTTTTTGTTTGTTTTTTAATGATCTGATTTCTCTTAGGTCGAACTGGAAGAGCTGGGCATAAAGGAAAAGCTGTTACATTTTTTACTGAAGATGATAAACCATTATTAAGAAGGTAAATTAGGAGAAATAGCTTACTGTTAAGTTGGCAAAATTAGTTCTTTATTCTTATACACAATTAATGGATAATTACAAAATGGCTGTGTCCCAATTCTGTTATGGTATTAGTCAACCAAATGTTAGCCATGAAAGAAAAATGATCAAATGGCTTCATTTTTGTCCTTCCATTGTTAGATTTTGGAAGTATTCACAAGAGAATATTCGTTTAAGTTTCAGACTCAGAATTCTCCCAATAACATCACTTGATATTAATCACAAGGTAATATTAAGGTTTTTGGATTAGTGAATAGTTAAAGTTAATCCCTGAATCTCTTATGTTACAGCCTAGTCAAAATGATCTCTTAGCATGGTGCATTCTTCCCATTACTCTTAGGGGCAGATGGAGTTTATCTTTAGTCCCAGGTCACTTGTCATAGAGGGAAAACTGTTTTAGTTACACACTCCGATATTATTCAGTTGTAGCCCCTTGAGGCCTGGGTAACCTATGATAGATACATTTTTAGAATCTCATCTTAATTTAGCCCATCATCATAGATGTTAATGTAAAAGCTGAGTTGTATTTCCTACACTTGGGTTGCCTACAGAAATGTTAGGCTGATGATAACTGACAGCAGTTCATATATCTAACAAATGAAATCAAGCTGTGGATGGAGGTGGTTTGTACATTGACGTGTTTCTCAGTTGTGGCACAGATTTTGATTTGTGCCTTCTGAGCCTTGGCTCTGTCAACCTTGGTTTTGTCATGAGCAGACATTCTCGTGTGATATGTAGGGGACTATATTCCAGCAGCCTTGATGCACCTGAGTTCTCAGCAGCTCTAAGCATGTGACTGTGATGACCCCCCGTATCAGTGTGTGCACCTCAGTTTTCTTTTCCATCTGGGAAATGGGGATAATGATGATACTACAAAAGCTTGTAAGTGACTGTACATTGAATAAGTGACTGTACATGAGAAGCTCAAGTCAGCCAAGCCCTGTGATTTAATAAATTTAAGTGTGACTCTGACTTCACCGTTTCATCCAACACTGGGCTGTGCTGGTTAGGGCTTGATACATGTTGAATAGAAGCGGTTGCTAGCTAAAATTATTCATCAGTACCTTGATTGCAGTCCAGCAGACTGTTCTCTCAGTCCAATATGATTGCTTCTGGTAATAATTGGTGATAATTTATCAGAACACTTTACTGGATTAGTTTCTTGTTTGTGTAGTCTCAGTTCCTCTTCTATTGTGCAGAGGGTTTAAGTACATAAGCAACAGTTTGACAAGATACAAACTTATGTTTACCGGTACCTTTTTCAGTGTTGCCAATGTTATCCAGCAGGCTGGATGTCCTGTCCCAGAGTACATAAAAGGTTTCCAGAAACTACTAAGGTACAGTCTTGAATTTACTTGGGAGTTTTTCTCTCTTTGCATGTACATTCTTACTTTCACACTCGTACATTATAGTTCTATCAACATTACTATTTTAGAACATTTTAAAGTAAAAACTTTCCTCTTAAATATTTGTGAATACT
Organism: Oryx dammah; assembly: GCF_014754425.2. Taxonomy (NCBI): domain Eukaryota; kingdom Metazoa; phylum Chordata; class Mammalia; order Artiodactyla; family Bovidae; genus Oryx; species Oryx dammah. The sequence goes on from NW_024070192.1 coordinate 48,207,790, forward strand.
GTGTGTTCTTTCCCTGTCAGTTTTTCATCCTTGAAATTTTAAGTACTCAGATTTTTAAAATCTTATTAAATGTGAGTGAAATATGCTTAATTTTAATTCATAAAGCTAGTAAAAAGTAGTTAATTGGCCAAAATCAGACTCTAGCGCTTATTGGCAGGATATGAGAGTGACACATATTTTAATCATAATCAGTGCCTTTTTAAAAATTGGTTGAATTTCATCTCTTTGGATTACCGCTCTAGATACTATTAGGTAAACTAGTATATTACAGTGGATACAGTGTTGTCACTGTAAACCAGTAAGTAGATAAACAAATTTTGTGTCCAAGAACCAAAACTAGTTTTAGTTTTAGCTCTCTAAATTAAGTTACACTTAATTCAGTTCTTTCTTCTCTTTGTAACTTCCAGTAAACAAAAGAAAAAGATGATTAAGAAGCCATTGGAAAGGGAGAGCATTAGTACAACTCCAAAATATTTTTTAGAAAAAGCTAAGGATGAACGGTAAGTATACGGTAAAAGGTAGTTTGACTCTGTCATATTCATATAACATGGGCATTATTTTTCCTTAGGATAGATTTTTAGAAATAAAATTTGATAGGTCTACAGTCCATTATGGAGAAGGAAATGGCAACCCACTCCAGTATTCTTACCTGGAAGATTCCATGGACAGAGGAGCCTGGGGGGCTACAGTCCATGGGGTCACAAAGAGTTGGACACAACCGAGCGACTAAACATTAACAACAGTCTGTTATAGAATGTAATTTTATTACATTATAGAATGTGATAAAAGTAATATATCTTAGGTTGCTAATGATTTGGAAACTTGGTTAATTCAGTCTTAGAATTTGTCTTAATACATTAATGATTTTCTTTTCCATCTTTGGAAATATGATTTCAGTTCACTGTGAGTTAGAATTGCACTGTCCACTATCTCCACATGGACTTCCCAGGTAGCACTAGTGGTCAATGACCCGCCTGCCAGTGCAGGAGACTAAAGAGACACAGGTTCAGTCCCTGGGTCGGGAAGATCCCCTGCAGAAGGCCATGGCAACCCACTCCAGTATTCTTGCCTGGAGAGTCCTGTGGACAGAGGAGCCTGGCGAGCTACAGTCCACGGGGTCACAAAGACTCGGACACAGTGACTTAGGACACACGTGTGCACCATCTCCACGCAGCCTGCATCTGGACACACACTTGGTAGGACTGTCAGCTCACGTCAACAGTCTTCCTTGAAGCTTCGTATTCTGGAGAGGATTTCAGTAGGATTTACACTGAAGCATGTTGAAACATCTCTGAAAAGTATAATTTGAGTAAATTATAAATTTATTTATATGTTAATTATAAGCATGATTTACATATTTATGTGAAATTATATACAAATTTGTTTATATATAAATTATAAACTTGAGTAAACTGTAAGTTCAGTCATTTAGCTTAATGTTTTGAGGATTTCAAAGTACCGTTTTTTTCTTTTTCTATTTTTTTAGACTGTACACAGGACTACCTTTTTTGCCTATCACTACTAGGAAACCATGATCTCATAGGGGCAGACTGAAATATTCTGCATAGTACTATTCTTTCCACTATTTAAGAAAAATGACACTTTAAATTCTGTCAGTACCAGTTAATACATAACATATATAAAATGTGGGCATTTACCAAGTACTTCCTGTCCATCTTTAGCCTTACTGCATATATCTGTATTAATGTGTAGTACGTACATAATATGTAGTAAAGTGTAGAAAGGGTGTAAAATGAGACCCCTTTCCTGAAGTTAGGGAAAGGAGATTAGTATACATGAAAAAAATAATTAGAAAATAATTTTTAAGTAAAATAAAAGCTAGAGAAGGGAAAAATCATTATGAATTGGTGTCATTTACAAAAAGTTTTACAGAAGTAGAATTATCTTCAGGGATAGGTAAAATTCAGGCATGTAGAAGGAACAAGGTGAACTCAGGTGAGAAAACTGGCCTGCACTTTCCTTCTGAGAGAAAGAGTCAGCCTGACATTTTGTATTAATTGTGGGAAGTCATGTTCAACCTCAGTACATGGCGTGTACAGAGTGTCCCAAGGGTTTAGTGGTTTTAAGCTTTAATAACGGGAGGAATAAATGTTACAACCTTACGAAAATACATCACTGGAAAGATTAATTTGTACCTAATCAGTGTTGTGCCGCCTTAATGCATTTTTTATTTTTCTTTGTGGCAACAGTTGCTGGGTGGATTATTAGAGGATTAGCAGACCAGTGCATTGGCACAGGAGGTTGCCCTGCTTTGTCACCTTACCTGTCTCACTAGACTTTTTCTTGCAATGAGCTGTTTCTGAATTGTTTCATGTACATCAGAACCTCATTCTTGGGTGATCATAAAGCTAAGATTGAAAGTGTAATCCTTTTAGGTACTGACTAGCAGCTGAGGAAAGTTTTTACCAAGACGGAAAATCAACTAGAGCATAAGATCGTGGCTCTGTTGAACTGTAATAATAAATACTGATATTTTAAATTATATTTTAATTGTTGATTTTTATAAATCCGTAGCCTTTATGCCCTGAAGTTATTAAAACTTATGGCTGCACTAAGACTTTGAGGACACTTGATATAAACCTGTCCATAGCCCCTGCTTAAGATGCTTTGGTTGTCTATTTTCTTCACATTTAAAAACCATACTTCTTAACATAACATACACATAAGAGCTGATCTGACACCAGCTTACCTTTCCACTGTAGATGTTGCTATGATGATCCTACCCACACCTGTGGCCTCAGCTCTTTGCTGATTACTGTTAAGTCCATATCTTCAGACCCTGCTTCCCAACTGAGTAGTAAACCTAAATCCTGTTTCCTAGTGGACCTCACTTCAGGCGCTACAGACTCACCCTGGTGTAGTAGAGGGTGGAGGAGACTGGATTTGGAGCAAGAAGAACTGGCTCTAATATCACCTCTTCCTATGTGGTTTTGAACAAATCACTTCACATCTTTAAGCCTCTTTCCCCCTGTATATAATGGAAATAGTTATATAAATAATAACTCTGCTGCTGTTAGTGAAGGATTAAGTGAGTTGATTGGCATTACTCTGCTGTAGTATGCAAATGTTGATGATTTTCTCAAGTTTTTTTCTTGGGTTAAGAGTTAGTTGATGGCATTCACCATTCACCAAACTCTAAAATCAGAATATCGGAGTTCATGTCTAATATTATCAGTGTGTGATGATGTGCAAGTTACTCAACCACTCCACCTCATTTCCACATCTGTATAACGAGGATACTTAGAATCTTTTTCATAAGGTAGAAGATCTGAGTTGATACATAGAAAGCACTTGTAACAGTGTCTAGCAGTTAATCAATGTGAATTCTATTTAGTAGGTCAGAATCTTTTATGCCATGTTGTAATGTAGTTTATTGTGGTGTTTCTGTCTCACTTAGGTGGATGTGTTTTTCTAAAGGGCAGAGACACAGCTTTGTGTTCCTAATGTCTCATATACTTGATCGTGGAGGTTTCAGTCAATGTTTATTAAACTGGTAGGGCTTTGGAAAGTACATATATCTAAAATTTCTAATTCAACTTTCCTTTCATTGTCACAGGAAAAAGGTCACTGGTCAGAACAAGAAGAAAGTAGCTCCTAAGGACAAAAGTTAAAAACAGACTTTAAAAGAACTGTATCACAAATGTGACTTTATAATTCCAGCATGAATGTTTTTTTCATGGAATATATCGTCTTATAATCACCTGTACCAAACATTTGAAGTCAACCACAAGAACAGGGGACTGGTGAAAAATGATCCTAAATTCTCAGTGTATCATGTCAAGTTTTAATTAGGTTTAAATTTAATTTAGGTGATTTTTAAATGATTATACAATGGAAAAAACATTCATTGACTTCCGTGTGATTTGAATCCAGAGTGATTCTTCTTATAGAAGACCTAAAGCTTATACTAAAAGTAACAACACCCAAATGTGGTGAGCTGGATTTTTCCCTTCAAGTGTGAAGGAAGGTGTTGTATATGCTGTGGAGAGGCATTTGGAACCACATTGCAAAGTAAAGTCTTGAGATTGAATTCCCCTTCCTGCCCACATTTTTTTGGGGTGTGGTGGGAGGGAAATGGACAAGAGGCAACACAAGCTGTCTACCAAGAATAAACCTACTCATCTCTCTATTTCGCTGTTTCTAAATTTGTTGATGGCTTTTTGTAGTAGGAGCCGTAACAACGAGATTCCTTCCCCCCACCATACAGCAAATTCCCATTGGCTATCTATTTTACATATGGTAATATAAATTTCCATGATACTCTCTTCGTACATCTCACCCTCTCTTCCCCTCTCCCCATGTCCATAAGTCTATTCTCGTCTGTTTCTCCATTGCGGCCCTGCAAATAAATTCTTCAGTACCATTTTTTTCTAGATTCTGTATATGCATTAATATATGATATTTCTCTTTTTCTGACTTACTTCACTCTGTATGATAGGCTCTAGGTTCATCCACCTCATTAGAACTGACTCAGATGTGTCCCTTTTTATGCCCGAGTAATAGGCCATTACTCAGAACTGGACATGGAACAAAAGACTGGTTCCAAATAGAGAAAGTAGTACGTTAAGGCTGTATATTGTCACCCTGCTTATTTAACTTATGCAGAGTACATCATGAGAAATGCTGGACTGGATGAAGCACAAGCTGGAATCCAGATTGCTGGGAGAAATATCAGTAACCTCAGATATGCAGATGACACCACCCTTATGGCAGAAAGTGAAGAAGAACTAAAGAGCCTCTTGATGAAAGTGAAAGAGGAGAGTGAAAAGGTTGGCTTAAAGCTCAACATTCAGAAAACTAATATCATGGCATCTGGTCCCATCACTTCATGGCAAGTAGATGGAGAAACAGTGACAGACTGTTTTGGGGGGGCTCCAAAATCACTGCAAATGGTGACTGCAGCCATGAAAAACGCTCCTTGGAAGAAAAGTTATGACCAATCTAGACAGCATATTAAAGAGCCAGAGACATTACCTTGCCAACAAAGGTCCAGCTAGTCAAAGCTATGGTTTTTCCAGTAGTCATGTATGGATGTGAGAGTTGGACTATAAAGAAAGCTGAGCACCGAAGAATTGATGCTTTTAAACTGTGGTGGTGGAGAAGACTCTTGAGAGTCCCTTGGACAGCAAGGAGATCAGTCCTGAATATTCATTGGAAGGACTGATGCTGAAGCTGAAACCCCAGTACTTTGGCCACCTGCTGTGAAGAACGGACTCATTTGAAAAGACCATGATGCTGGGAAAGATTGAGGGAAGGAGGAGAAGGGGATGACAGAAGATGAGATGGTTGGGTGGCATCACCGAATCAATGAACACGAGTTTGAGTAAACTGCGGGAGTTGGCAATGGACAGGGAGGCCTGATGTGCTGCAGTCCATGGGGACGCAAAGAGTTGGATACGACTGAGTGAACAGAGTTTTGTACAGTTGAATAAAAAATTGACTTCATACATGTACGGTACTTGGAGTGGCACCTGGCATGAATGTTAGTTATTGTCATCAATACTATAATAAACTTTCGTCAGCAACATTTGAATTAAAATTATTTATTTATTCAGTCTTTTATTCTGGAGTCAGGATGGGTAGACTCCAACTTAAAATATTTTAGATGGGACAAAAATTGTTCAGCTTCAGAATTTATGTAAGTGGAGACCTATTGCTGCAAGGTGCAAGAAATACTTTAACAAGCCTGTGATGTTTTTGTTTGTTCTTGCAAACAGATCCTTGACTCACAATATATTGTGGAGGTGGATGTACTGGTGCCACCCTTTTGCCAATCTTTTTTTTTTTTAATTACTGAAATTGAGGGTAATAGCAACTGTGTCTCAAGATTAGAAGCACTTAGCACTGTGCCTGACGTGATCACGTCCCCCAAAAGTATTCTTTAAATAAACATTATGTATTTGGTTCGGAATACAAAGCTTCATAACATAGCCCCTGCCCTAACAGTGTAGTGGCGGGGATAAAGGAAAGGAACAGATAAATGCTATGTTAGACATAAGGCCACAGTGCTGAAGCATCACGTGAGAGCACCCAACCTGAACTGGAAACGTCAGGAGAGGCTGACAGCCGGAGACTTAGAACAGCCAGCATGCAAAGGAGAACAAAGCATTCCCAGCAGAAACAGATTATGTCTTGTATGATCCTTGAAATACTCCCTTTCTTTCTTTTTTTTTAAGTAGTTTCTCCTCTCTTAAAATCACCCATCTTTTAAAGTGGCTACATAAGCCTATATCAGCTTCATTTGTCAATGGATTTATATGGAGTTTGGTTGTATCAATTTATATCAATTGGAACATCTACACAGTTCCATCTAAAAAGGGGAGGAATGAAATTTGTGGACATGAGGGGAAAAACAAATGGCACCCTGTAGTTGAAATAAGCAAGGACTTTGAAGTCAAACACTTGAACTTGGATCCTGGTCCTGGTGTTTTGCAGCTGTGTGGTCTGAATTACAAATTCTTTTAACCTTGGTTTTTTTATCTGTGAAATGTCAGCAGTAACTTAGGGACACTGAGGATTTGAAATAATACAGTAAAGTTTCTAACCAGTGATGTGTGCCCAATAAAGGATAACTATTATTACAAACTGTCTCCCTGTAAAAGCCCTGAGGCAAGAGTAAAAGATAAAGCTAACTATAATGTTACTTGTTCAGTGGCTAAGTGTGTCTGACTCTTTGCAGTCCCAAGGACTGCAGCATGCCAGGCTCCCCTGTCCTCCACTTCAGATTCATGTCCATTGGGTGATGCTGTCCAATCATCTCATCCTCGGCTCCCTTTGGCTTTACTCTTTCCCAGCACCAGAGCCTTTTGCAATGACTCGGCTCTTCACATCAGGGAGCCAAAGTATTGGAGCTTCAGCATCAGTCTTTCCAATGAATATTCAGGATTGATTTACTTGGGGATTGACTAGTTTGATCTCCTTACAGCCCAAGGGACTCTCAAGAATCTTCTCCAGCACCACAATTCCAACGAATCACTTCTTTGGTGCTCAGCCTTCTTTATGGTCCAACTCTCACATCCATACATGACTTGGAAAAACCACAGCTTTGACTACACTAACCTTTGTCGGCAAAATGAAGTCTCTGCTTTTTAATACACTGTCTAGGTTTGTCATAGATTTCCTTCCAAGGAGCAAGCGTCCTTTAATTTCATAACTGCCATTACTTCTGCACTGTCCACAGGGATTTTGGAGCCTAAGAAAATAAAATCTGTCACTTTCCCCTTTTTCCCTTCTGTTTGCCATGAAGTGATGGGGCTGGCTGGATGTTCTGACCTTAGTTGTTTTCATGTTGAGTTTCAAAGCCAGCTTTTTCACTCCTCTTTCACCCTTATCAAGAGGCTCGGATTTTCTTCACTTTCTGTCAATCATTTGCATATCTGAGGTTGTCGATATCCCCACTCCCACCCCCGCAATCTTGATTCCCACTTGTAATTCCTTCAACCCGACAAACCCGTTACTTGCTAATAAGCAAACGCTACTTAAGGCTTGAAAAAGTTTACATTCAACTTTTACATTTACTTACAGTAGTTTGACTAGGAAAAAAATCACAGTAAAAATATGCCCAGATAGGTTAGGTGTAATAAATCTTCCCATGCACCACCGTTTTGGCCCTGATTGTAAGTAAAAGAAAAACGCAGGTTACCAGCTGACTAAACAGCTTCTGGTGATTGCAGCCATGAAATTAAAAGACTCTTACTCCCTGGAAGGAAAGTTATGACCAACCTAGACAGCATATTGAAAAGCAGAGACATTACTTTGCCAACAAAAGTCTGTCTAATCAAGGCTATGGTTTTTCCAGTGGTCATGTATGGATGTGAGAGTTGGACTGTGAGGAAACCTGATTGCCAAAGAATTGATGCTTTTGAACTGTGGTGTTGGAGAAGACTCTTGAGAGTCCCTTGGACTGCAAGGAGATCCAACCAGTCCATTCTAAAGGGGATCAGTCCTGGGTGTTCTTTGGAAGGAATGATGCTGAAGCTGAAACTCCAGTACTTTGGCCACCTCATGCGAGGAGTTGACTCATTGGAAAACACTCTAATGGTGGGAGGGATTGAGGGCAGGAGGAAAAGGGGACGACAGAGGATGAGATGGCTGGATGGCATCACCGACTCGATGGAGGTGAGTTTGAGTGAACTCCGGGAGCTGGTGATGGACAGGGCAGCCTGCTGCTGCTAAGTCGCTTCAGTCGTGTCCAACTCTGCAACCCTAGAAACGGCAGCCCACCAGGCTCCCCCTCCCCTGGGATCCTCCAGGCAAGAACACTGGAGTGGGTTGCCATTTCCTTCTCCAATGCATGAAATTGAAAAGTGAAAGTGAAGTCACTCAGTCGTGTCCGACTCTTAGCGACCCCATGGACTGCAGTCTACTAGGCTCCATCCAGGGAGGCCTGGCGTGCTGCAATTCATGGGGTCGCAGAGAGTCGGACACGACTGAGCGACTGAACTGAACTGAAACATCTTCAGCTTTTAGGACAGGTGCCAAAGAAAATCTTCCAAGTTCCAGGGGAAAAGTAGAGCTCATCACTAATGGACGTTGTGAAGCTATGAAAGGAGCATTCAGGCTCCATCTATCCTTTGTGTAAAAAGTAGCAATAAAAGAACACGCGTGTACCCACAATCCAGTTTTTCAAACTGGACTCTATTCTTTCCATTAACCAAGATGATGATTTTTCAAACGCAGGAACGACGACGACTCCCTGCAGCTCGGCAAGCTGTGCCCTCCACAATGCCTTCCCAGAGAACGAATCAACTCCCTTAGAACTGGGACCAGACCGCCCTGCCAGCCTCCCCGAACCAGAATTGCACCCGGAGTCCCCTCTTCGGCGGCCGGGTCACGTGACGCGGTGGCGCGGCCCCTCCCCCAGGCGCTGAGGGTCACGTGGGCCCGCGGCCCCGCCCCGTCGCCCCGGGCCGCGGCAAGGTGGGGCCTGGAGTTCGCCCCGGAAGTGGCTGTCGGGAGCTGACAGCTGCTGGGAAGGTGGCAGCGGCGGGCCCGGAGCAAGATGGCGCTGCGGCCGGGAAGTGGAGCTGGCGGCGGCGGGGCCGCGGGAGCCGGCGCGGGGGCCGCCGGGGGAGGCAGGTGGGTGTGAGGAGCTGGGCCAGGACGCGCCCCGCCGGCGGGTGGTCGGCGGTTATGGCGGTTTTCGCCGGCGCCGACCCCTGTTCCCTGGAAACTAGGGCTGCGGGAGAAGGGTCGTCCTCCGGTAACCTAGGCCGAAGGGGTGGATGGAGGCTGGGCGCCGGACTCCTGTCCTCTACAATCGGGTACTTTGGGGCCGAGCGGGGAGGAGACGGGGAGGAGGCGAGGGTCCCTTTGGTGCGGCTGGCAGCCGGCCGGGTGGGTCAAGAAGGGACCCCGACGCCTCGCTTCTAGCCCGGCTGGATCTGAAGCTGCCAGAGTCTTCCCTTTCCCAGGGCTTCACCAGGGGCTCCGAAAGATCTTTTCAGAGAGCTGGACAGGTGTTTCCAAGATATATGTGTGTGTGTCTCTTCGCACACTGTTCGGCTTTCACCGACTTGTCCCTTTACTTCCTTAACATACCAGAAACAGGAAAACCTGAAGACCTTTGCATTTGCTAAAGAGCTCTTGTAGAAGTAATTCTTAACACCTGTCTCCTCAATAAACACCAGTTCACTGTTGAGCAGCACGTAGGCAGTTATCAGGACAAAGCTTCCAGACTTTTACTTAATCCTTAAACAGATTTGCTTTCTCTGTCATATTTCAGCTTCTAATCGCCAATGCTTCTCATATCCAGAACGATAAAAGAAATGAATGAATGCAACCTGGCAAGTTTACCATTTAAGGAAATGCTTGATTCTGTGAAGTTTACATCCCATTTCTATTAATGACCTAGTCTGACTTTGTTTTGCTAGCCAACCCGAGGTTCATACACGTTTGGAGATAAATTTAGTTCTTTATCTTAAGCATCCCAAATTATTTTTGGAAAACCAAGTGTTAGTTTTTTGATATGCAGGGTTTTAATTTTGGAGTCACGAATACCGCAGTGTGAAGCCTTTAAAGTCATCACCTCTTGCAGGTGCTTGTAATATATATATGTTAGAAAAAAAAAGAAGCAGTTGCTGTTAAATAAACCACCTGTGTGTGACTCCATCTTTCATTTTCTCTACACCTTTAGCTTTAGATTTAAGGCTGCTGTTTTTCCCTTTTGTTTTCAGATTTTCACTGTTGCATTAGTTTTTCAGCATATTTGTTTTTTTTTTTTTAACATAAGTCATTACTGGCTGGAGAAGACAAATATATCAATCTCTTTTCTGAACATCAGGACCATTTTAAAAATGTTTGTGAGTGGCATTAATTTGATCAAGTATATGATGAATCATGGCGCCAAGTTCTGGGGAAATATAAACTTAAAAGAATTTGGCATTCTAGACACAAGTTCGGGGTTTTTTTGTTGTTTTGGGGGTTTTTGGGGGGGTGTTTTTCATTTGGGGTTTGTTTTTGTTTTTCAAAAAAGATGAAGGCATCTTCAGTGAGGAAAGTTGAGTAAATCGTTTTCCTTTAGTTTGTAGTAGTTTAACATGAGCACAATTTTTTTTCCCCTAAATATGGCCTGAATTGTGATAGAAATTGGAACTTAAAAATTTTTGTTTTCTATTTAAAATTTGGTTGTAGTAATGTTGCATTATTAAACTAGAGGATATATGAGAGAATAACTCAATTTTATATTGAAAAATGTCTGGTAAGTATTCCCTGTATTGGAGATTTTCCGAGGCTGAGAAACTGTGGTTAATTTTAAAAATGTACAGTTTTTAGAGACCAGTGGTAAGGGCTGAAGAAACTAACGTTATGGCTGTAACCTAAGTATATTTTAGGGAAAAAGAAAAAGAACCATGCAGTCTCTCTCAGCCTTTAATAGAGGAAATCCATTAACTATAATTTACTATATTTCTTAGGTACTTGTCTGTTTGCTAAGAGGCGAAGCAAAAAGCACTGGCATTTTCCAACTTTACTAATGTTAGCCTACTTTTGACTGGTATCCTGAATGGGCTACTTGGAATAAATTGTAGAGTTGTGTAAAGGGCAAAATCTACCCAAGAGATGAGAAGTAAAAAAGCATTTTTTAAGTCAAGTATCTAGGGGAAAAAAAAGTTGAAAAATCTTGGTTAGTCTGTATCCTTCTGGGATAGTATCATTTGTAAGCTTGTCCATTTCCTGCTTTTATAAGCTCTTTATGGGCCTCCTCATCTTTTTATCTTCCACAGCTGTAGCACATTGTACACACAGAAAACATTCTATAAATATTTGTGGATTCAAGCATCATTGGAGGCAAAGAAGAGCTATTTCAGCTGGGCCTCATTTTGAGGAGGGGTCTGCCCTGGTGGCTCAAAGGTTAAATAAAGCCTGCAATGGTTTCTTGGAGAAGGCAATGGCACCCCACTCCAGTACTCTTGCCTGGAAAATCCCACAGATGGAGGAGCCTGGTAGGCTGCAGTCCATGTGGTCGCTAAGAGTCGGACACGACTGAGCGACTTCACTTTGACTTTTCACTTTCATGCATTGGAGAAGGAAATGGCAACCCACTCCAGTGTTCTTGCCTGGAGAATCCCAGGGACGGGGGAGCCTGGTGGGCTGCCGTCTCTGGGGTCACACAGAGTCGGACACGACTGAAGTGACTTAGCAGCAGCAGCAGCCGCAGCAGCAATGCTTTCTGCCTGCAATGCGGGAGACCTGGGTTCAATCCCTGGATCTGGAAGATACCCTGGTGAAGGAAATGGCAACCCACTCCAGTATTCTTGCCTGGAGAATCCCATGGACGGAGGAGCCTGGTGGGCTGCTGTCTTTGGGGTCGCAAAGAGTCGGACAAGACTGAGCGACTTCACTTTCTTCCTTTTTCTTTCATTTTGAGGAAGAGGAAAGGGTCAAGAGATTGTCATGGAGATGGGAAGGCCTAGTGAACAATAGGGGACAGCAGGCAGGCTGGATGGACGGACTGTGGCACTGAGTGGGAGAAGAGTTGTGAGAGAAAACTGAAAAAATTCCGGTACAACTGGAGCGGGCCTTGAATATAAACTAAGGAAATTTGATTTAAGGAGGAATCACTACATTATTTTAATCCCAGGAGCAGCCTTATCAAGGTTTTCCCAGGTGGCGCTAGTGGTAAAGAACCCGCCTGGCAGCTCAGGAGATGTAAGAGACGTGGGTTCCATCCCTGGGTTGGGAAAATCCCCTGGAGGAGGACATGCAACCCACTCCAGTATTCTTGCCTGGAGAATCCCATGGACAGAGGAGCCTGGCAGGCTACAGTCCATGGGGTCTTACAGAGTCAGACGTGACTGAAGCGACTTAGCACGCATACATGCAGCCTTATCAAGTCCTTTAGGGAGACGCCCCTCACCTGTGCTACATGAACTGCATTCGAAGCCATAGAGTCTGCCGGTGGGGAGATCCGCTGGGAAGTCTTGTTGAGTCCAGGCTTCAGAGAGAAGTGAAGGCCGATGTGGGTTAGTCACGAAGGTAGCGGAAAGTGGAGGAGGAATGAGATGGGCGTGTGACGAATAGAGCTCACAGTGCTGCTCTCAGACTAGGACACAAGTAATGCATAGTGGTTTCACCTTTGAAATCAAAGTGCTTGTCATCTTGCTGCCCAGTTTTTGGCCAAGCTTTTGCTGTCTTTATCAGTATCTTACTGGTCTTTATGGTGGCTGTTAGTGGTCTAAACATTTCAGAGAGTCTTATGAGTGGTACATAGGTCAGTAGGTAGTTTGGGTTGTATAATTATTGGAGTAAGTCATGTTTGTCAGTAATACTCTTATTTTTATTAATTTTTGTTAAAATGTAGTTGCTTTACAGTTTTATGTCAGTTTCTACTGTACAGCAAAGTGAATCAGCTATACATATACATATGTCCCCTCTTTCTTGGATTTCTTTCCTATTTAGGTCACCAGAGCACTGAACAGGGTTCCCTGAACTATACAGTAGGTTCTCATAGTTGAACAGTATGTATATAGTGTATAGTATCAATAGTGTATATATGTCATCCCTATCTCTCAATTCCTCCCACTGCTCTCTTTCTCCCCCGTGGGGTTCATACCTTTATTCTCTATGCCTGTGTCTCTATTTCTGTTTTGCAAATAAGATCATCTGTATTGTTTTTCTAGATTCCACGTATATGCATTAATATACAATATTTGTGTTTCTCTTTCTGACTTAGTTTACTCTGTGTGACAGTCTCTAGGTCCATTCAGGTCTCTACAAATGACCCAATTCTGTTCCCTTTTATTGCTGAGTGATATTCCATTGTACTTATGTACTACATCTTCTTCAGTAATATCCTTAATTTAGTTTTTGTGTATGTTTTCAAAGTAACCTTTATAGGTCTATAATCTTTAAAGCTGATCTTGAAGTCTCAACATGTTGAGTACTTAAATGCATTGCTCCTTTTATAAATCTTAGTATGATTAACTTAAAAAAAACTGAGTCCTACCAAATTTCAACTTGTAGTTTAAACATGTTATCCAGTTAACACATTGCTTAGCTAATACATTTTGTGTGCTGTTCAGAAAAGCTGAACTGTTCAGGCCTCTCTTTGGGTGCAGGCCCACTTGTCAGCAGAATTTGTGAGTGTTTCAGATCCTCTGCTGCCGCTGCTGCTGCTAAGTCGCTTCAGTCGTGTCCGACTCTGTGCGACCCCATAGACGGCAGCCCACTAGGCTCCCCCGTCCCTGGGATTCTCCAGGCAAGAACACGAGTGGGTTGCCATTTCCTTCTCCAATGCATGAAAGTGAAAACTGAAAGGGAAGTCGCTCAGTGGTGTCCAACTCTTCGCAACCCCGTGGACTGCAGCCTACCAGGCTCCTCCGTCCATGGGATTTTCCAGGCAAGAGTACTGGAGTGGGGTGCCATCGCCTTCTCCTCTGCAAGGCTGTAAATGACATGTAACCAGATAGCTGTCCAACTAGAAATTTGTAAACCACCTTACCAAAAAATTCTCGATCAAAGTATTTTAAAGTTAGAAGACTCTGCAGTTTCGGTTTTAGCCCTTTTCCTGGGTCAAGGCGGGTGTTGTGCAATAAAAAAATGCAAAGACATCTAAATTTGGCATACTATTCCAGGATTTCACTATGTGCCTATAAAGACTCTTGGAAATCCCCTTCAGATTGTTGTCTTCCAGATTTAAGGACTCAGATTGTTTCTTCCTCTGTGTTTGTCCCATTTTCTTTCCCTCTGGTCTCAGAGAAAGAAGTCCTTCATCCTTTTGCTGTGTTAATCCTATCCTCTCAAAAACCTTGTTTCTCAGTTTCTAATTATATCTTTTGTATCCTAAATCTTTATCTCTGCAGCTCCTGTTTCCTGTGATGAAACCGTTCACTCAAAGATCATCATTTTTTAAAACAGCAATCTTTATTTATTAACCCCCATTCTTATCAACTTCTCTATAGCATGAGACACTGGTAACGCCTTCCTTAAATATGGTCCTACCCCAGTTATAACTTTCAGTTATAATCAATTTCCTTGGTTCTCAGTGACCATTCCCTACACAGTTTTCACTAAGAATTCTCCAAGGTTGCCTTTTGTTGTCTTCTCACTATGTATACACATCCCTTTGACTCCTTCATCTACAACCAGACCTTAATATTTTTTTCTCTTTTTACCTTTATTCAAAAGAGCCTAGGGGACTTCCTACTTAATCACTGGTGGTCCAGTGATTAAGACTCTGTATTTCCACTTCAGGGGACTCGGATTTGATCCCTAGTCAGAGAACTAAGACCCCCCAAGCCACAAAGTGTGGCCAGAAAATAAAAAAAGAGCCCAGCTAGATTGATGCAGACCCTTCTCTTGATCTGGTGTTACTTCTCTGATTACCCTAGCACCTTACTCCCCACACCTGCTAACATTGGGTTCCTGTCTGCAGTGAACAGCGTCACCATCCTTGTAGTCACTCAGGCCCCAAATTTCAGAGGCATCTTCAGTTCTTTCAGCTTTTTCAATACTGTTCTCCCCATCCAGGTAGTTGCTAAGTCCTGTTGATTCTTCCTTTTAAATAACTTTCATTCACCTCTTCTTTTTCATTCCTGCTGCTCTGGTTATGGCCCTTTTCTTACTAAGATTACTTTAATACTTTCTTTAGCTATTTCTTCTTACTTCAAGTCTTCTCTGCATACCCCATTACCAGAGAAACGTGCAGCACACTTCTGATCATTTCTCTGCTGAAAACCTCTGACATCAGGGAAATGTACATCCAAATCACAATGAGGTCCTTCACGCTCATTCATTAGGATAACTATCATTATAAACAAACAAAAATCCAGAAAATAAGTGTTGATGGAGGATGTGGACCCTCCGCCTGGTCCATTGGGAATGCAAAATGACAGGCAGTTTTTCAAAAAGTTACCAGAGAATTACTGTGTGGCCCAGTCACTCCACTCCTAAGTAGAGCCCCAAAAGAATTGAAAGAGGGATGCCAAGAAATACTTGTACGTCAATGTTCATAACAGCATTATTCATAGCAGCCGACCCAGCTGTCCATCAACAGATGAGTTGGATAAGCAAAATGTGGTAAGTACAAACAATGGAATATTATTCAGCCATAAAAGGGAATGAAATTCTGACACATGCTCCAGCTCGATGAACCTTGAAAATGTTATGCTAAGTGAAACAAGCCGGATGCAAAAGGACCAGTATCGTATGATTCCGTCTAAGGTGGCTAGAATAGACAAATTCATCAAACCAAAAAGTAGAATAGTGGCTACCAGGGGTTGAGGGGGGAGAAAGTAATGGGGAGTCATTGTTTAATGACTACAGAGTTTCTGTTTGTGATGGTGAAAAAGTTGTGGAAATGGATCTTGGTGGAGGTTGTACAACGTCGTAATGCCACTGAACTGTACACTTAAAAATGGTTAAAATGGTAAAGTTTTATATTCTGTATATTTTACCACAATTCTTAAAAATCTGACTTTATGTACTATTCAACATCAAACATTTTAAAGGCCTTCTTCAATCTGCTTACTTTTCCAATCCTGTGTCTTGTATTCAGCCTTAAATCATTTTTCTGAACACGCTACAGCTTCGGCCTCTGATCTGTTCAAACTATTGCTGTGTAGTGTGCCTTTCTTTTAAGATACAGCTTGTGAGTTACCTCCAGAAACCTTCCCAAGATTTAACCCATCAAATTTGTCTGTTTTCTTCTCATTTCTGTTAGTATTCTGGCCCTCTCCCAGGCCCTAGTACAGTCTATCCTGTGTGAAAAGTTATTTGCCTGCATCTGTGTCTTCAGCAAGCCTGAGCTCATTCAGGCCTTTCGTGTAATAGGCACACAGTAAATGTTCACTGAGTTGAATCTAATCCAGCCCTCTCATTTTATGGATGGAGAGATCGGAATCCAGGGGAGTCACACAGCAACAGAAACCAGGATCAGTTTCAAAGTCTTATCTCCTCTGGTTCAAAATTTTCCGCCTTGGCTAACCTGCTGACTGTCATGCATACTGTGGATGCTCAAACTGTCTTGATGGTGGATAATTTCTGTATTTTATTATACTGTGGAACAGATGCCAGGACCCTGGCTACAGTTTTACTTATGTAAAATATTATGTTTTATCTGAAATCTTTGCACTAGGAAGATCCTCATATATTTTTAAAAAATGTTATTTATTTGGCTGCATCGGGCCTCGGTTGTGACATGCTGGTTCAGTATCTGGGACAGGCAGACTTAGTTGCCCCTAGGCGTGTGGGGTCTTAGTTCTGCAGCCAGGGGTCAAGCCCGCATCCCCTGCGTTGCCGGGCAGACCCTCAGCCGCTGGGCCCCCAGGGCAGCCCCAGTCCTGATGTGTCTTTGTTCTGTTTTCAGCTTCATGTTTCCAGTTACCAGTGGATTAAGACCCCCTCAAGGTATGTGGAAGTTTATGTTGTCAGCTTTCATTTTTCACTGTTTGTTTCTGAACTTGGGGATTAAATGAGTTTTAAAAAAGTTCTGTTGCTGCCAAATAGAGTAAAATTTTCTTGTTGTCTTGAACCTGATAGCTTACTCCTAAAATTTCTAAAAAATTGGGTAGTGGGGAATAAAAAAAATTATTCCTCATTTCTCCCAAACTTATTTAAATATCAAATCAACAGGTTGTTATTTAACCTCAGAGGTGAAGACTTTTAAGCCAGGAGTATTAAAGAAACAAGTGACAAAAATGAAATGAATTGTAGTTCTCTGAATGCCAGCTTTCTCCTGCCTTCTAGATTGTTAGCTCTATGGGGCAAGGGCTGTGTGTGCCTGATACTCATGAGTATCTCCAGCACCCAGCATGCTGACAGAAAATAATCAGGTCTTTATAGCTGCCTATGGAATGAATAAATGAACCTCTTTAGTTGTTTTAGCCTATGTCTTCTGTATATGAGTTTGATCTTACTATAATCATGTACATAAGTTATCACATATTCTGCTTCTGTTTAAACTATTTTAAGTCTCTTTTATTTCTAGCAATTTCTCTGCTAGGTATATTCCTTCTCTCTCAGTTTCAGACAAGGGCCCACCAGTATCTATTCTGGCTTTGTCTTCAAGGAAGCAGTAGTGAAGGGGTATAATCTCAGCTCATGTCTCTGTACCCCTGGGACAGAACATTGACAGAAGAATATGCTTGTCTGTCTGCTCACTGCTCCCACTCCTGCATACCCACTTCCTCTGCACAGTTCAAGCCTCTTTGAAAACTGGCCCTTCTCACAAAGCCAGCGTTGACTGGTTATGGTAGGCCTGCTACAGAAACAGACTCCAGGTCACCAGTAGAGATAAATGATAAAGAGCGGCTCAGTAGCAGGTGGTCAGTGTCTCCACTCATAATCAGTGATGGAGGCCGAGTTTCAGGTAAATTTTTCCAAGGGTCAGTTGTATTCTTGCTCATGCTTATTCATTATTTAAGCTCTCTGTAATTAGATGTGTCCTAGATTTGGATCAAGTGGTTGGAGGTCTGTTGTTGTTTAGGAAGACATCGCAGCGTTTTGTGTTTATTTTTGTGGCTCCTCATTTTGCATTTTTATAAACTTTCAAGTAAAAACCTACATATGAAGCAAAGGAACAGGGCAAAGATAGAGCCCAAAAGGTTGCCTGATATTTTTTTCTTCTGGAATTTGCAGCTGTTTTCGAGGGTTTGTTTGTTTGTTTGTTTGTTATGGAGTGTATTAGAGTGGACCTTTTGATCTTTTGAAGGCTTTAAATTACGCATGGGTTATTTCTGAAAGCCTGTACAAGGAACTGACAAGAAGAGTGGCCACCAAGGTGAATGGGAGACAGGAGAGAAACAAGACTTGTTTTTCAACTGTATGTACTTCCGTGCCTTTAAATGTCATGCCATATCTTTGAGTTACCTGTTCAGGACTTAAATAAAATTATGAAAATAAATAAAACTGTAGGTCCAAAGGCATCAGAGGGATAACATCCTCCTGTGCTATATCCAGTCTCTGCTTCTCATTGTGCATAATGCCTCAAGGCATTCGCATTTGGCATTCCTTTGTCTAGAATGCTCCTCCCTGCTGCCCGCATGGCTCACTCCCTTACTCTTTCAAGTCTTTGCTTAAATGCCATCCTTTTGGTGAACCTCTTCTGACTATGAAATGGCAGCCACTTCTCTCCCTGACTCTCTTACCCCTTACCCTCACCTGATGTCCACTTATTTATTTTTATTATCTACCCCAGTTACAGTGTAAGTTCCATGAGAGGAAAGACCTGGCTTTGTCCAATGCTGTATACCTAGAATGGTGCCCGACGTGGACTAGGGGTTCAAATATTTGAATAAATGATTAATATAAATGAATAACTTGCCACTTATCAGTGTTACCTCAAATGTAATATCCATGCTTCTGATATTAAACTCTGTAAATACCTTGAAGGTACACAAAATCCACTAGATAAACATGGTAGACTTTCAGTTCAGTCCGTCGCTCAGTCGTGTCCAGCTCTTTGTGACCCCATGAATCGCAGCACGCCAGGCCTCCCTGTCCATCACCAACTCCCGGAGTTCACCCAGACTCATGTGCACCGAGTTGGTAATGCCATCCAGCCATCTCATCCTCTGTCATCCCCTTCTTCTCCTGCCCCCGATCCCTTCCAGCATCAGGGTCTTTTCCAATGAGTCAACTGTTCGCTTTACCAGACTTTTAATTTTTTTTTAATTAAAATTTGATTCTTTTAACTCTTATACTAGAACTAGCATGGATGTGATCTGTGGTACAGTGTAAAGTTAGGATGAAATTTGTGTTCAGGCTATGTAGGGATTTTGTTTTATTCTCTGTTGCATACCAAGTATTTAGAACTGTGCCTAAAATATAGTAGACATTTAGTATTTATTAAATCCCTGGAGAAATGTGGTTTTCATTCTCCTGTTGGGACTACTTCTTTGGAAAAGTTTGGTAGGTACCATGCTATAAATCATACTTTCATCCATTATAGACTTTGCATGCCGATGGCTGTTTTGTGGTGTTATATTAACCATGTAAGGAAAGAGAAGTACCATTTTTTAAAGCATATTAGGTATTAAACAGTCTTGTGAATGTGAAACCGAGGTACAGGAAGAAGTTAAGCAAGTTTGCCCAAGGTCCCAAACCTAGCAAGTGATATTTTTAGTTGGCTTCAAAAGTTTATGCTCTTAACCTACTTTTGTATTAAAAGTAGCTTAATTAGTATTAACTCTTAACTACTAGCTATTTGCTGCTGCATAGAAAATTACCCCAAAACTTAAACAGTTTACTATTAAAATAGTAAACCACACTGTGTCTGTGAGTCAGGTATCTTGGAGTAACCTCACTGGGTCGTTTTGGCCCAGGACCAAGGAGATTGCAGTAAAGATGTCAGCTAGGACTGTAGTCATCTAAAGGTTTGATGGGGCTGGAAGATCTGTTTCTGAGATGGCTCATTCACATAGATGGCACATTTGTGCTGCCTTTCGGCAGTAGGTTTCAGTTCTTGCCACATGGATTCTCCACTCTCCATAGGACTGCTTGAGTATTCTCATGATGTGGCAGTGACTTTCCCAACAGCTGATCCCAGAGAACAAGGATGAAGCCGCACAGTTACTGAGGACAAGCCTCATTTCCACAGTGTCCCATTGCTTATACTGGTCAACCCTATTCAATGAGGGAGGGAAGGGCAAGGACATGAATGCCAAGAGATAGAGATCCCTGGGGGTCATCTTGAAGGCCCGATAGGTCATATTGTGTATTTTTTAAGTATGCACAAAAATTCTGTACAAGTATTATTATCTTCATTTTACAGATGAAGTTTTGTTAGCTTGCCCAAGATCACAAAGCTAAGTAAATGATGGACCTGGAATTTAAAGCAAGTCGGTCTCACACCAGAGCCTATGCCTTTTCCTCTCTACTCTGCCACTTCCCAAGAAACCAGTCCTTTAGGTACTTAGAGTTTTAAGAAAGTAAGCTGTAAAACACATCGACCTTAACGATGTCTTTGTTTTTCAGCAGGTCTGATGCCGATGCAGCAGCAAGGATTTCCTATGGTCTCTGTCATGCAGCCTAACATGCAAGGCCTGATAGGGGTGAATTACAGTTCTCAGATGTCCCAGGGACCTATTGCTATGCAGGTATTTGCCTCTTCTTAGCCAGTGTTCACAAAGTTATTGTTAATTGTCTACATACCAGGCTGCGTACTCGGAGCTTAATGTTATATTTAGAAATAAGTGTGGTCTGCATCTTAGGTGGCTTTCTTTGAAATACAGTGAATATGCGCCACTGCGCCAACCCACGCCTCCACGGGGAGATCCTCAAACACTCACAGGCAGGTCTGGCTCAGTCTTGTGGGCTCACTGTTTCCCCTGGGTCCTGGTGCACACAAGGTTTTGTTTGTGCCCTCCAAGAGTCTCTGTTTCGCCGAGTCCTGTGGAAGTTCTGTAATCAAATCCCACTGTCCAGAGTCAGATTCCTTGGGGGTTCCCTGTCCCTTTGCTGGATCCTCAGGTTGGAAAGTCTGATGTGGGGCCTAAAGCTTTGCAACAGTGCAATACCTTCTTTGGCATTATTGTTCTCCAGTTTGTGGGTCGCCTACCTGGCAAGTATGGGATTTGATTTTAATGAGATTGCGCCCCTCCTACTTGCGGCTTTTCCTTTGTCCTTGGCCACGGGCTATTCTTTTTTTGGTCGGTTACGACATCCTCCTGTCAATGGCTGTTCAGCAGGTATTTGTGTTTTTGGTGCTCTTGCAGAAGATGAGCACACATCCTTCTACTCCACTGTCTTGATTACAGGAGTGGGTTTTTTTTTGCCACGTATTATTTCATTAACATTTTTAATTGGTTATGTTTCTAAAAAATTCTTAAAGGAGTCTTTTCTTATTAAGTAAATAGAAAACCTCATTCGTTGTAACAAAGGATAACCAAAAAATAAATATGGTGAATCAGAACAGTATTACCAAATACTAACTAGATGCTATTACTCATTGGAGTTGATAAACCTCATATTTACTTTCTCTTTGTTTTTTAAAAAGAGAAATTATGTCTACAATTTACCTGTAAGTGGCTCAACCAAAAAAAAAGTATAGATGTGTAGAAACAGTGCAAAATGTTAATTTTATAGTGTTCATTCAAGTTTTCTGTAAGTTTTCAATTAAAAAAAAAGCGAGGGGTCGGGTGAAAATAACACTTTAAATGAGACATAAATGGGAATCTGAGAGTTGCAATGGAATTAAAGAGAATTTTCCTGCTGTCATGCTGAACGTGTGTCCCTGTATAACTGGTCATGATTGCAGATAGTGTAGATTAAAGCAAAGAATTCTGTTTTGTTTTGATTTAGAATTGGTGAGTGAAATTGATAACATCACGATTTAATAAGTGCAGCCTAAGAAATGGGCTTTATCGATATCCATTTAGATTTCCATATCTTTGTAAACTATCTTCTTCAGCCATGGTATCCATTTAAACCAAGTAAACTGAATCCAGGAGTCAGATCTTTGGTGGAATTCAAAAAGTGTTATCTTATTTTTTTTAAAGGGAGAAGGAGAAGGAAAAAAGGGGGAAAAAAATCATTCCCAAATAAACCAGAGCAAAAGAATTTTGACTAATATTTTACGTGCCATATATTTCATTTTTTACCTGATTATTTAAAAATTCCTATTTCTGCATGTTTTATATATTAGTACAAGAGCACAAGTATATAACTTATAAATAATGTTGAGTTAATCAGAATTTAAGTTTAAACCGTTGTCACATTGAAGTCATTTAAGCAAATAAAGTTTCTATGTTGTCTGTAAAGATTTAGGAAAACTGCCAAATCATTCTCTTTTCTTAAATTTTATTTACCTTTTAAAATCTTGGCTGTGCTGGGTTTTCGTTGCTGCTTGCGGGCTTTCTCCAGCTGCGTCTGGTGGGGGCTGTTCTCTAGTTGTGGTGCGTGGGCTTCTCGCTGCCGTGGCTTCTCTCGTTCCAGAGCATGGGCTCTACGTATGGCGCGTGTGCTCAGTAGTGGGGGCACAGGAGCTTAGTTGCCCCATGGCGTGTGGAATCTTCTTGGACCAGGGACTAAATCTGTGTCCTCTGGATTGGCAGGTGATTCTTAACCTCTGGACCACCTGGGGAAATCCCCAAATCATTCTTTATTCATCTGCACTAGGAAGAAAATGGGAATAAATTCAGCTTTTGTAGGGTTTAAGTTCAAGTTACTCAGCTTTCACTAGGTTATGCTGCAGAAACAAAAATCCCTAAGTCTCAATGACTTACAGAAACAGATTTCTCATTTGAGATACATGTCCTTGGATGAGTTGGCTCTGACTCAGCTCCGTGTTCTTTATCCTGAGACCTTTACCTAGGACATCCCAACTCCTGGCATAAATGAAAAGAGATAACCAAACCCTGTGATGTCTTTTAAAGCTTTCTGTCAAAGATAGGAGTTATCAATCACTTCTGCTGACAAAGGTAATGTGACCCAAACAAACATCAATGGGGAGTCTACCAGGAGGAATGCACACCACAGAGGGATGTGCCAACTTCTTATAGTAAGGGCAGCAAGTCATTGTAAACAGTCCACCAAAGAATACTGTGTGTTTCTAATTAAGGTTTAGTAAGCTTCCTGCTTCAGCAATACGTGAACTGTGAACTTCCACATGTTCAAGCTTGTTTTAGAAAAAGCAGAGGAACCAGAGATCAAATTGCCAACATCCTCTGGATCATTGAAAAAGCAAGAGAGTTCCAGAAAAACATCTATTTCTGCTTTATTGACTACACCAAAGCCTTTGACTGTGTGGATCACAATAAACTGGAAAATTCTTCAAGAGATGGGAATACCAGACCACCTGACCTGCCTCTTGAGAAACCTGTATGCAGGTTAGGAAGCAAGAGTTAGAACTGGACATGAAACAACAGACTGGTTCCAAATAGGAAAAGGAGTACGTCAAGGCTGTATATTGTCACCCTGCTTATTTAACTTCTATGCAGAGTACATCATGAGAAACGCTGGACTGGAAGAAGCACAAGCTGGAATCAAGATTGCTGGGAGAAATATCAATAACCTCAGATAAGCAGATGACACCCCCTTATGGCAGAAAGTGAGGAGGAACTAAAGAGCCTCTTGATGAAAGTGAAAGAGGAGAGAGAAAAACTTGGCTTAAAGCTCAACATTCAGAAAACTAAGATCATGGCATCTGGTCCCATCACTTCATGGGAAATAGATGGGGAAACAGGGGCAACAGTGTCAGACTATTTTTTGGGGGCTCCCAAAATTACTGCAAATGGTGACTGCAGCCATGAAATTAAAAGACCCTTACTCCTTGGAAGGAAAGTTATGACCAACCTAGACAGCATATTCAAAAGCAGAGACATTACTTTACCAACAAAGGTCCGTCTAGTCAAGGCTATGGTTTTTCCTGTGGTCATGTATGGATGTGAGAGTTGGACTGTGAAGAAAGCTGAGTGCCGAAGAATTGATGCTTTTGAACTGTGGTGTTGGAGAAGACTCTTGAGAGTCCCCTTGGACTGCAAGGAGATCCAACCAGTCCATTCTGAAGGAGATCAGCCCTGGGATTTCTTTGGAAGGAATGATGGTGAAGCTGAAACTCCAGTACTTTGGCCACCTCATGCGAAGAGTTGACTCATTGGAAAAGACCCTGATGCTGGGAGGGATTGGGGGCAGGAGGAGAAGGGGACGACTGAGGATGAGATGGCTGGATGGCATCACCGACTCATTGGACATGAGTTTGAGTGAACTCCGGGAGATGGTGATGGACAGGGAGGCCTAGAATACTGTGATTCATAGGGTCACAAAGAGTCAGACACGACTGAGCAACTGAACTGAACTGAAGCTTCCTGCTGAAATCTTAAGAAATGATACAATTTTAAAATCAATTTCACACTAAATACTGTTTTCTGACTTGTGCGTGTGTGTGCTCATTGTGACCTCATGACTGTAGCCCTCAGTCTTCTCCGTCCATGGAATTTTTCCAGGCAAGAATACTGGAATAGGTTGCCATTTCCTTCTCCAGGGGATCTTCCCAACCCAGGTATTGAACATGCGTCTCCTGCATTGGCAGGTGGATTCTTCACCACTGCACCACCCGGGAAGCCCCGTCTGACTTATGTAATTATCTGAAAAATGTGTTAGTTTGAAACAACCAAAAAACAGTAAGGATCTCTAATATACAGAGCAACAGCAAATAAGTGAACTACTAGGTTTGATACCACCGAAATAATTTCCCTCAGTATCAGGAGCTCCTAAGTGATCTTAAAGTAAAGAGACTTCCCTGGTGGTCCAGTGGTTCAGAATCCACCTGCCAATACAAGGAACATGGGTTTGATCCCTGCTCAGGAAGATCCCGCAAAGAAGAGTAGACCCTGCTTGCCGCAATTAGAGAAAGCCCACAGGCAGCAATGAAGACCCAGTGCAGCCTAAATAAATAAAAAAATGATAAAGAATCCAAAATCTTTCTCCTTAACCTTTAGTCTTGCTGGCAGGTATTGTATGCTACTTGGAATCTGTTCACTATTCTTAAAGGAGAAACGTACAGAAATCTTACGTTTTTCCTCCGAACTTAATAGCCTTAACCAACCACAGACGTGTATGAAGAATACCTCTTATTCTTTAGTCATCCCTTAAATCTTTGAAGGATACACAGATAAAAGTCAAAGATGAAAATTAGTTTTGTTTGCCTCATAGCCCTCTACTCCCCAGAACTCATTAAAAGAATACACTTAACAAGATTTTGAATATGTTTTGAGGTTAATATTCAAAATATTTCAGGTATACAGGCAAAAATGAAATATATGATGAACAATGTGTGAGCCAGTAAACCATTTATAGTTAAACTTTTAATTTTGAGGTAAAGTAGGTACATCTGTATATAAGAAATAATACAAAGAGTCCCCCAGTGGTAACTACTTGGAGAATGATAGTATAATATCACAGCTGGATGTTGGCATTGATATAGTCAAAATACAGAACATTCCTACCACCCCAGGGATCTCCTCATGTTGCCATTTTGTAACCAAATTCACCCTCCCACTTCAGCTCAGTTTCAGTAGCTCAGTGGTGTCCGACTCTTTGCGACCCCATGAATCTCAGCCTGCCAGGCCTCCCTGTTGATGACCAACTCCCAGAGTTCACTCAGATTCACGTCCATCAAGTCAGTGATGTCACCCAGCCATCTCATCCTCTGTCGTCCCCTTCTCCTCCTGCCCCCAATCCCTCCCAGCATCAGAGTCTTTTCCAATGAGTCAACTCTTCGCATGAGGTGGCCAAAGTACTGGAGCTTCAGCTTTAGCATCATTCCTTCCAAAGAAATTCCAGGGCTGGTCTCCTTCAGAATGGACTGGTTGGATCTCCTTGCAGTCCAAGGGACTCTCAAGAGTCTTCTCCAACGCCATAGTTCAAAGGCGTCAACTCTTCCTAACCCTTGTCAATCACTAATGTCCCCCCTTTCTATAGGTATATGATTTCAGCATTGCCTAAATTGAATCACTAACCTTTTATGAGATTAGCTTTTTTTGCTTTGCATAATTTCTTTTTAAATTCATCCAAGTTGTTGCATGCATCAACATTTCCCTTCATTTTTATTATTGAGTGATATTCCATTATTGGATACACTATTGTCTGCTTAACCATTTACCCACTGAAGGACATCTGGACTGTTTTTACTTTTTAGCTACGATAGAGATTTTTGAACACAAGGCTTCATTTCTCTGGGATTAATGCCCAGGAATGCTGGATGGCATGGTATTTGGAAGTTTAGTTTTTTATTTTCTAGAGTGGTTATACCTGTTTACATTCTTACAGGCAATATAGGAGTGATCCAGTTTCTCTGTATCCTTGCTAGCATTTGGTGTTATTTTCTGTTTTAGCCATTTGATAGGTGTGTTGTGATATCTCATGATTTTAATTTGCATTTCCCTTGTGACTAATGTCAAAAAAGAAAATTCAGGGAGTTTTACTTGATATGGATATTTTACTGGGCAAGAAACAAATTATTCCTGAACAGGGAGACCTCAAACCACAAGTAATTCCAGCAGTTCATTATAAACATGAATGAATTCATTGTTTTCTACTGTGATTGGTTTCTAGAAATTTACTTTCCTTTTCATTGCTAAGCTTGCTTTTGTGTAGCTTATTAGCTAGAATACTGTGAGGTCACATTGACATGAAGAAAGCTTAGGTTTTGTTTAAGGTCAGGCAGCATTTCAGGGAAATCAGAACAGTGTTACAATTTGGTTATATGACTATGAGCCTGTGGTCTAGGGATATATTCAGAGCGCAGCCTCCATATTGGTTTTTCTTTAATGATGCTAGACATATTTGCATGTGCTTACTTTCTGTCCTTATATTCTCTTCGAAGAAGTGTCTGTTCCTATCGTCTGTCCATTTTCTTGTTGGATTTTGTTGTTGTTGTTTTATGTGAGAGAGTTAAAGCTTAGGCAGGCCCAGGCCCTTTGAGGAGGAGGTGAACTTTCTCCCTCTTGCTTCCCTTAAGCCTTGTGCAACAATGTATCTTGCCCAAGAACTGGCCTTTCTTTAGGAGCTAATGATCACAAGGCACAATGTCTTACTGGCCAGAATGCTTTTCTTAGACTCTATGGTTAATAATTAAAATTGTAACAAATCTTGCCTGGGAGCCTATTTCTTAGCAACAATGTATCTTGCCCAGAAATGTCCTGGCTAATCTGGTACTAAAGTTATCTCAAGGATATATGCCTTGGGAAAGGGTCTAATGGAATTTGCACAGCCGTGAAGGGTTGTTTTTGTCTGTTCTCAGCAGCATGTTGAAGAGTGCGTAATGCACAGTTACAGCTGGCGAGGCAGGCACTCTGCTACCTGCTTTCAGTGCCTTTTGGTGGAGGGTCACTCCATCCTTTCACTATAATAAAGCTTTTGTTACACAAAGCTCTTGAGTGTCTGAGACTGCGTCTCCTGGGTCCCAGAGTGAAATTTTCTCCTTCAGAGACCACAGATTCTGACACCGTTCACCATAAGCTATCAACTGTTGAGCGTCAAGAGGCCTCTGTATATTCTGCATACCAGCCCTTTGTTGGATGTGTGGTTTGCAGATATTTTCTGTCAGTTTTTGTCTTGTTTTTTAGTCTGTTCAGGCTACTGTAACAAAATATGAGAGATTGGATAGCTTATAAACAACAGAAATTTATTTTTCCCAGTTCTAGAGGCTGGAAGTTTGAGATCAGAGTGGCAACATAGTCGACCATAGCACTTAGGCATGTTTGAAGTGAAGTGAAGTGAAGTCACTCAGTCGTGTCCGACTCTTTGCTACCCCGTGGACTGTAGCCTACCAGGCTCCTTCCTCCATGGGATTCTCCAGGCAAGAGTACTGGAGTGGGTTGCCATTTCCTTCTCCAGGGGATCTTCCCAACCCAGGGATCGAACCCTGGTCTCCTGCATTCCAGGCAGACGCTTTAACCTTTGAGCCACCAGGGAAGCCCCTTAGGCATGTTTATCTGGGTGTTTTTCTAGGTTCTCTGTTCCAGTCCAGTGATGCGTGTATCTGCTAGTCTTGATTATGATAGCTGTGTAATATGATTCCTCCCATGTTTTCTCCAACATTGTTACAGTAAAATACACATAAAGTTTACCATGTTAACTATTTTTAAGTGTACAGTTTAGTGATATTAAATATATTCACATTGTTATGCAGCCATTACCACCATCCATTCTTGTAACTCTCTTCATTTTGTAAATCTAAAACTATACTTATTGTATGATAACTCCCCATTCTTCCCTCCCTCCAACCCCATGCATCCACCCTTATACTTTAAGTCTTTGTGATTTTGACTACTCTAAGTACCTCATGTAAATAGAGGCATACAGTCTTTGTCTTTTTGTGACTGGTTTGTTTTCACTGGCATAATGCTCAAGGTTTATCTGTGTTGTAACGTATTGCAGAATTTGCTTCCTTTTTAAGACTAACGTCCATTGTGTGCACATACCACATTTTACTTATCCTTTTGTTGGTCTGTGGACACTTGGGTTGCTTCTATGTTTTAGCTATTGTGAATGAAGTTGCTATGAATATGGATGTACCAGGATCTCTTCTAGACTCTGTTCTCAATTCTTTTGGGTGTATACTCAGAAGTGGAATTGCTGAGTCATATGGTAGTTCTATTTTGATTTTTTGAGGAGCCTCCATACTATTTTCCACAGAAGCTGTACCATTTTAGTCCCACCAACAATACAAAAGAATTTCAGTTTTTCCACATCCTTGCAACACTTGTTTGTTGTTGTTGTTTTTAATTACTTGACTGTGTTCTAGAGGAGTTGTAGTTTTATAAACACTTGACTGGAAAGCACAGGAATCTCCATTATGCCTCCTTCCCTCCTCCAGGGTACAGTCTCCTCAGCACCCTATATGAGTGTGGCACATTTGTTAGAGTAAGTGAAATGAGTGAGCCAGTATTGATGCATTTCGATGAGCTACAGTTCATAGTCCACATTAGGCTTCAGTCTTTTGAGTTGCATATCCCGTGTTTTGCCGTTCTATGTTTTTTGATAGGAGCCATAGTAATGAGTGTGAAGTGAAATCTCAGAGTTTTGATTTGCATTTCTCATGATTAGTGATGTTGAGTATCTTTTCATGATCTTATTGGCCATTTGAATATCTTTGGAGAAATGTCTGTTCAAGTTCTTTGCCCATTTTTGAATTGAGTTTTTTGTTGTTGAGTTTTAGGAGTTTCCTGTTTATTTTGGACATGAATTCCTTATCATATATGTGATTTGCAAATATTAACTCCCATTCTGTGGGTTGCCTTTTTACTCTGTGTGTCCATTTTAAAAATTTTCTTGAAGTCCAGGTTGTCTGTTCATTCTTTTGTTAACTGTGCCTGATGTCATATTCAAGAAATCATTGCAAAATCCAGTGTTATGAAGTTTCTGTTCTATGTTTTTTACTACGAGCTTTATTGTTCTAGCTCTTACATTTTGGTTCTTGATCCATTTGGAGTTAATTTTTGTATATGGTGTTGGCTAAGGGCCCAGTTCTGTTGATGACCACCATTTGTTGAAAAAGACTGTCGTTTACCCAGAGAATGGTCTTAGCACCTTCATCAAAAATCATTTGACCCGTATATACATGAGTTTATTTCTGGCTTTCTGTTCTTTTCCACTGGTCTATATGCCGTACTTTATGCCAGTGAAAGTGAAGTGCAAGTCGCTCAGTTGTGTCCGACTCTTCACAAGCCCATGAATTATACAGACCATGGAATTTTCCAGGCCAGAATACTGGAGTGGGTAGCCGTTCCCTTCTCCAGGGGGGTTTCCCATCCCAGGGATTGAACCTAGGTCTCCTGCATTGCAGGTGGATTCGTTACCAGCTGAGCCAAAAGGGAAGCCCACTTTATGGCAGTACTATTACTGTTTTGATAGCTGTAGTTTGGTAGTAGGTTTTGAAATCTGGAAGCTTGAGTCCTCCAGTTTTGTTGTTCTTTTTCAAGACTGTTTGGCTAGTAGGGGTTCCTTGAGATTCTGTATGAATTTTAGGATGGATTTTTTATTGCTGCAAAAATCTCATTGGGATTTTTACAGGGATTTCTTTTGTAGATTGCTTTGGGTAACATTAACATTTTAACAATATTAAGTCTTCCAATCCATGAAACATGGATTATGTTTCTATTTATTTATGACTAATTTCCTCCAACACTGTTTTGTATTTTTCATCGGCATCATTCCATAACTGGGATAAATCTTTGGAGAAAACCATTGTTAAGTGAAAAAAGTCAAATACAGAAGAAAACACACATAAAATTTTAAAACCTAGAGGTTATGACATTCATGAATTATATAAACGTATATGGAAATGAAAGGAAACAAAAGTGAATTTATGACAGTGATAATCTCTGGGGAAATAGAGGAAGAAAATTGTAACTGTGTTATTAAAGTTTTTTTTTTTTTTAATTGTTCATATAGCTGCTGGGGCTTCCCAGATGGCACAGTGGTAAAGAATCTACCTGCCAGTGCAGGAAATACAAAAGAGACATGGGTTCGATCCCTAGGTTGGAAGAGGGATCCATCAACTGAGAAGAAAATGGCAACCAACTCCAGTATTCTTGCCTGGAAAATTCCAGAGGAGCTGGTGGGCTACAGTCTGTGGGGTCCCAAAGAGTTAGACATGACTGAGCACACACACACGTGCACATACATACACACACACACACATACACCTGCTATGTAATATTATGTTGCATGAAAATATATATATATATTCTTCTATTGATGGACATTTAAGTTGCCCCCAATTTTTTGCTTTCTGTTTTGAGTTTATTGATTTTTTAAAATTTATTTTAATTGGAGGATAATTACTTTATAATATTGTAATGGTTTTTGCCATACATTGACATGAATCAGCCATGGGTGTACATGTGTTCCCCATCCTGACCCTCCCTCCCCATCCCATCCCTCAGGGTCATCCCAGTGCACCAGCCCTGAGCACCCTGTCTCATGCATCGAACTTGAACTGGTGATCTGTTTCACATATGATAATATACATGTTTCAATGCTGTTCTCTCAAATCATCCCACCTTCTTCTCCCAGAGTCCAAAAGACTGTTGTATACATCTGTGTCTCTCTTGCTGTCTCGCATACAGGGTCATCGTTACCATCTTTCTAAATTCCATATATATGCGTTAGTATACTGTATTGCTGCTTTTCTTTCTGACTTGCTTCACTCTGTATAAGTGTTCGTTCTGTATTCTGGATTCTAACCTTTGTGGTTATTTGTGCCATCAGTATGTCCTTCTAGACTTTGGCTTATTTATTAACTTTGTCAATGGTGTCATGTTTGTAGAAGTTAAGTCAGATGGATAAATCATTTCTTTTATGGTTTGAGCTTTTTGTGTCTCATCTATGGCATAATCCAACCCAGAGGTAGTACTGATATTCTCCTGTATTTTCTTATTAAAAAATTAAACTTTTTATATATAGGTCTTTAACCTACCTGGAATTGTTCTTTGGGTATCAGTATGATGCTGAAGGGCCTAATTTTATTTTCTATTTGAATAGACGGTTGTCCCCCAAATCATTTATCAGTAGCCCATTCTGTACCTGTTGAAATCTAAGATTACTCCGGTAATGCCTAATTTCTTCATATGCTTTCTTTAGTTTCTAAGCTCTTTGGTTTGTCTCATTGCTATATGTGTCTATACCTGCACCAGTAAATGTCTTACTGTCTTAAGTCTTCTAACCTGAGATGAGCCTTCTCTGATGGAGTGGAGCCTCTGTTGTTCTTCTGAAGAATTATGGCTATTCGTGGCTACATCCCCTTCAGTATGAATTCTGAGATCAGTTGATCAAATTCCAGGTAAAACCTGTAGGGATTTTGATCGAAATTGACATTTTCACTCATTTAGTCTTGCTGTCGCATCTCTCCACTTGTCAGGTTTTCAGTAGTCTTGGGTATCTTTCAACTTGGGGGTTAACTTATTTATGTTTTAGTCTTTTAGTGGTTTATTGAACATATCTCAGATTTCTGAGTGGGCTTTTTTTTTTTTGCTGTGTTATTCATTCACTGTATAGATAAGGATTGATATCTCTTAACCTTTCAGTTTATCTAGATTTCAAAAGAAAGCATAAAATTAGGCTGTATGACATGTATAGAATTACTTTTAAGGAGTAGGAGAAACACACAATGCCATTTAGAAAGTTTGAATCTTCTTGAAGGACAGAATTGTGTAACTAGAAAGGCAATGTGGATAATAACATCTTCTTTCATTCTTTATTATTTTTGTGGAATATCTCATTTTGTCTTTTAGCCTGTTTGATTGGAGTGATTTCTTCTGTGTTCTGTGTTACTGAACATAACTAAGAACAAGTTTTGATTTGGGTAAACTAAGTCAAAATTTAAAAAGAAATTTAATCCCTTACCTCAAAAAAGAAATGGTAATTATGTGACATGACAGAAGTGTTAGTTAATGCTGTGATGGTAACCATCTTGTGATATATAGACAAGTGTATCAAATAAGCATGTTACCTAACTTAAACTTATACAATATTATCATACGTCAAATTATCTCAATAAAACTGGAAAAAAATAAGGAACTGATTACATTATAGTGGGAGAAGGAGAAATATAATACTAGGACTATGACACTAATTTTTAGCAGCAAGAGAACCACACTGTGATTAAAAATAAATTTGCATGACCACCACCATCCAGGATTTAGAATAGAGTGTTAGTAATTAAGCAATATTACTTGTAACTTAAGTTGTAAAGTACTGGGAGCTATTTATAAACCTGCCAGGTTGCTAGTATTCATTGAACAGGTAATATGTCTGAGCATATGAATAGACAGAAAAAAACATTTAAACCAATTTTAAGTCTGAGTTTGGTGGTGGTTGTTGGTAACTGGACAGGCAGCATAGCATAATGATGGAGAAAATGGATTTTGGAAGCAGAAGCTGCCTGGTTCTAATCCTGGGTCTGTCATTGCCAGTAATGAGTGAGATACTTCACTATTTTCTACTTCAGTTTCCTCATCTGTAAATTGATAATAATAGGAGGACCTACTGCAGAGGTTTATTATAAGAGTTCAATTAATTGATACATGTAAAGCACTTAGAAAAGTCCTTGGAACTTAGTACAGACTTCATAAATATTTGTTCTTATTAAGGTCTTCTTATTAATCATTATCAAAATTATCTCTAATTCTGATGATCTTACATATATTGAGAATTATGTATACAGATGACTAGTTCTATGGCTGATGTTTGACAGGAACACAATAAAATGGTATCTGTTTTACAACTATTGTGTTCTTTCTTCTTATCTAGTTGTTTAATTCTGTATTTGAAGAATCTTTTTTCAGAAAAAAATGGAATCATTACTGTTTTTGAAAGTATTCTATTCTTTCATCAGTATTACTTCTAATGTTAAAGATAATTATTTTATAATAGCTGCTATTTATTTACTCATATGTGCTAAACAGTGTTCCAGGTACTTTACACGTATTGTATTACTTCTAAACCTTGAAACAGTCAACTACGGTCTCAATAAAGGTTCAGAATAAGAAAGTATTTTGGAAAAGTTCAAAAGAAATACTTTTTTTTAATTTGAGGGAAATACTAACATGATTTCTATTAAAGGAAAATCAGACAAAATATACTTTTAAGGCAAAAAGCCTTAAAAGCCTGGAGGTAAAGAGGGCATTTCATTTGATAAGAGATTAAATTCATCAGAAAGATATTAGTTTGTATGCACCTAATAATCTGGTTTCAAAATGTGTAAGATAGAAACTGATGGAAAAATAAGGAGAAATAGACAAGTTCACAATCAGTAAAGATACACATTTAAACGAGCTTCTGAACAAACTTGATTAATGGATAATAGGATACTGTGTCCAACAATTGCAAAACACTTTTGTTTTGGCCACACAGTGTGGCGTACAGGATCCTAGCTCCCTGAGCAGGCATCAGACTCATGCCCCTGCTTTGAGAGTGTGGAGTCTTAATCACTGGACCACCAAGGAAGTCCTCAAAATTACTTTGTTTTTAAGCAAACATGGAATATTGAAATTGAAATATGCTGGGCCATAGCAAATCTCAAGCAACTCAAAGGATTGAAATCTTACAAGGTAGGCGTCCTTGTAAGACTCCTGTGTTGGGAAACCATTTGAGATTTGTAGGCAGAAATTCAGATATGCAGATGACACCACCCTTATGGCAGAAAGTGAAGAGGATCTAAAAAGCCTCTTGATGAAAGTGAAAGAGGAGAGTGAAAAAGTTGGCTTAAAGCTCAACATTCAGAAAACGAAGATCATGGCATCTGGTCCCATCACTTCATGGGAAATAGATGGGGAAACAGTGGAAACAGTATCAGAGTTTATTTTCTGGGGCTCCAAAATCACTGCAGATGGTGACTGCAGCCATGAAAAGAATGCTTACTCCTTGGAAGGAAAGTTATGACCAACCTAGACAGCATATTAAAAAGCTGAGACATTACTTTGCCGAGTAAGGTCCGTCTAGTCAAGGCTATGGTTTTTCCAGTGGTCATGTATGGATGTGAGAGTTGGACTGTGAAGAAAGCTGAGTGCCGAAGAATTGATGCTTTTGAACTGTGGTGTTGGAGAAGACTCTTGAGAGTCCCTTGGACTGCAAGGAGATCCAACCAGTCCATCCTAAAGGAGATCAGTCCTGGTTGTTCATTGGAAGGACTGATGTTGAAGCTGAAACTCCAATACTTTGGCCACCAGATGTGAAGAGTTGACTCATTGGAAAAGACTCTGATGCTGGGAGGGATTGGGGGCAGGAGGAAAATGGGATGACAGAGGACGAGATGGCTGGGTGGCATCAGCAACTCGATGGACATGAGTTTGAGTGAACTCCGGGAGTTAGTGATGGACAGGGAGGCCTGGCGTGCTGCGATTCATGGGGTCGCAAAGAGTTGGACACGACTGAGCAACTGAACTGAACTGTGACAAAGAATCCACCTGCCAATGCAGGCGATATGGATTCAATCCCTGGTCTGGAAGACCCCACATGTCTCGGAGCACCCAGGCCCATGTACCACAACTATTGTGCCTGTGCTCTAGAGCCTGGGAGCTGCAGCTGCTGAGGCCTGCATACCCTAGAGTCTCTGCTCCACAATGGGAGAAGCCACCTCAGTGAGAAGTGTGTGCGCTGCCTCTAGAGAGTAGCCCCTGCTCACCACAACTAGAGTAAAGCCCTCACAGCAGCAAAGACCCAGCACAGCTGAAAATAAACATTTTTAAAAAGAATTTAAGGTGACTCTTCAAAGTTTTTCTCTCCAGTAAGATTAAGTGGTTTGGGTATAAGGACAAGAGAAAGTGATTGATTAGCTGACTAACAAGAATGAAGTCCCAGGTGACCATACCAAAGAAGCCAGAGGTAGGGGAGCTAAGGATGTTTACAAGGATATTTAATATTGAATCCTGGAGTCTAAGCTGAGCAAAAAGAGAAGTGAGGGCATGATGAGCATGATGGATGGTGGGAAAGTGGGAAGATTAATGGATGGGAGGGAAGTATTAATGAAATAAAAGAATTACTGGAGAGCATGAACTGGAAGAATAGAAAGTGGTGGTCAATTATTGGTATGCTTAAAATCAAGATTTTGGAGATGGTGCAGCTACTGGGCCAGGTGAGCAGGGCGATGACCATGGAATGGGAAGCTAGAGTGGTATGTTGGACATGACTGTGAAGAGGAGGCCTGAGACGCTGGTGTTAGATGAGTTGTCCCCATGATTATTGACCATAACCAGGAGCAGTTTAAGAGTAGAATGGACCATAGCAAGGATTTGAAGTTGAAGAGTGAGGGAGTAGATGGCATAAATAGGGTAGGAGAGTAACTGATGAAGTCTGATTGCAAGAAATTAAAATGTGTCCAGGGTTTTGAAGGAAAAGAGACAAGAAAAGGGGTTTAGAGCCAAAGAGAATATTGTCCATTTACAGGAACTGTTGGAAGAAAAGTAGCAGTCTCCAAGTGAGAGGGCTTCCAGGGACAGCCAAGTTTCAAGTTAGGAAATGAAGGGGAACCTTTCAGGGAGAAGGTTGAAGAATAGAGACATTTTCACTCAGTAAAAATTAGCCGTTAACCATCATTTCCATTGTCACCATCATCATGATTCATACTAAGTTTTGTGGTTAGCTCTTGTGCAGTGCTATTCTTGTGGACACTTCAGTAAACTTTATACTGTTGTATTGATATGTCATTTGGTATTCATTAAATGTATTCTTTTTCTGTAAAAGTTTGGATACCAAGGGTATAATAATATAAAAATATTCATTATCCTATCATACATATTGGAAATACGTGTTTAATCTCATTTGTGGAATAACTGCCGTATGCCAGGCTCTTATCTATAGCTAGAAATACAAAGACAAGTAAGATACAACACCTCAAAGAGTATGGATTGTGAGCTCACCAGATAAAACGTGTGTGTGTGTGTGCTTTCTAACACACCTAGTCTGAAAGATTCAATACACACTTCCTTAGCCTGTTAGTGGTGGTCCTCTCAAAGACATGAAGGCAGTGGAAGAGGCAAGATATTAAGGGGAGCTTTTTATTTTTAGCCTATGTCCTTTAAATCTTCTATTAAAATTAATTAATACAGGACTTCCCTTGTGGTCCAGTGGTTAAGAATCTGCCTGCCAATGCAGGGGACACAGGTTCCGTCTTCCCCGGTCCGGGAAGATTCCGTGTGGCGCCAGGCAGTTAAGCCTGTTCGCTACGACTACTGACGCCCGAGTACCCTAGAGCCCGTGCTCTGCGAGGGAAGCTACCACGATGAGAAGCACCCACCACCAACTAAAGAGGAGCCCCTGCTTGCCTCAACTCGAGAAAGTCCTTGCAGAGCAATAAAGACCCAGAGCAACCAAAAATAAATAAAGTTAAAAAAATAATAAGCTATGCTTTATTAAAAATGCATTTATATAGTTTGTTAACTAAAAATAAGAAAAGTTATGGAAGCTACAGTTTTTCTTTGTAGTAGTTAAAAGAAAAAGTTGTGGGGACTTCCCTGGCGATCCAGTGCTTAAGACCCCATGCTTCCACTGCAGGGGGCACAGGTTGCATCCCTGGTCAGGGAACTGATCCCACATGCTGCGTAGCACAGCCAAAAATAAAAAGAAGAGAAATTATGTTTTTTAAGCCTAAGTCTTTGTCTGTTGTTTCTAGGCAGGGATCCCAATGGCACCAATACCAGCAGGAGGAATGCCTTACCTGGGACAAGCACCATTCCTGGGAATGCGTCCTCCAGGCCCACAGTACACTCCAGACATGCAGAAGCAGTTTGCCGAGGAGCAACAGTAAGAAACCTCAGGATACAAGGATAAAGATGCATGATAGCACTTAAGTTTAAAATGGTCAGATAATTTGTGGTGCAGATTTGAAGAGGAAACAGTCACAGTCCCCTTAAAGATCTTTAAAATGCTCTTATTATTTAAAAGTGTAAAGCCAGAAGGGACCTTAGAGATCCTAGAATTCAGTCCACTGATGTTACATCTGGGGAAAATGAAGTCCAAAGAAATAAGCAACTTGTCAGCCCAGGCTACACAGTTACTAGAAAAACCTGGACCCAAGTGCAGGCCTCCTGATTCCCAGAGCTGTTGCTCTTTCTCACGTGTGATACTGCCTCCTCAAGTAGAAGTTTCTTTTTTGTATGCAGAGCAAAGAGTGTGTTTATTTTGTCTACCTCTCTGTTTTTTTATATATATGTACTTTGAATGTAGAATGTTGTCTCCTACTTTTGCAAATTACCTTTTGCAAGGTAAGAAATAAGTTCACATCTATAATTTAGGTAAATCACTTTTTAGACTTATTTCATATGTTTCAAAATTCATATAGTGGAGACATAGGATTATGTTCAGAAAATTAGATACAATTATCCGTGAAGTTTTTAGTTCTAGGAATGCAAGATGACATTGCTGAAACTATTCGTAGAAGAAGTATGAATCTAACAGTTAAGAATCCCCGAAGCTGGCTCCTTCATGGTTGTTTTTCCTTCAGAAAACGATTTGAACAGCAGCAAAAGCTCTTAGAAGAAGAAAGAAAAAGACGCCAGTTTGAAGAGCAGAAGCAAAAGCTCAGACTTCTGAGTAGCGTGAAACCCAAGGTAATGTACTCCACCCCACAGCACACCCCCTGCGCGTGCCTCTTCTCACTCATTCAGTGGATTTTGTCACCGGTACACCAGGCCCAGGCCGTAGGTGTGATTGACTGATTTTCCGTTTGTCTTAAGTCCAAAAGTGAAGGGCTTTTCTTTTTCTGTAAAGAGACTTTATTGCTGAAGGGAATGAGATGTCAGTCATTATCTTCTCCATCTGTGTGTACTACCTTCGGGGTGCTTATAACCTTTTCTTGGAAAACATTAACACTGGAGACTTAACATCGAACACCTATACCCTAAAGCAGGGGTCCCCAGCCTCTGGGATCTAATTTCCTGATGATCTGAAGTGGAGCTGTTGTAATGGAAATAAAGTGCATAACAAATGTCACGTGCTTGAATTATGCTGAAACACTCTCTGCCTTCCCCATCGCCCGACCCTCCACACACACCTCCCATCCCTGTCCCTATCTGTGGAGAAATTGTCTCCACGAACCGGCCCCTGGTGCCAAAAAGGTTGGGGACTACTGGCCTAAAGTAATGGACCTTTTAATAATATTCTATGGAGTATTGTTTTATTTTGCTATGTGTCAATGTTTTTCTGACTTGGAGAATTCACTGCCTGACATATGTGGTAAAATATTGGAAATAGTTGAATATCTGCAGTTCTCTTTCAGCTTGTGTGGATTTAGGACAAAGTGTGAGAGGTAAGTGAAGAAATATATCTACGTTTATTGTCTCTCAGACAGGAGAGAAGAGTAGAGATGATGCTTTGGAAGCCATAAAAGGAAACTTAGATGGGTTTTCCAGAGATGCTAAGATGCACCCTACTCCAGCATCACACCCTAAGAAACCAGGTAGTTTAAATTTTAATTTTCTTTTGATGGAAGATGATTGAAGTCCCTGTGCTTTTAATTGACGTGTGTGTTTGTGTGTGTGTGTGTGTGTGTGTGTAGAGTGAGTGTTGAATTCTTCCAGGTAGTTTTAATTGTAATCTTCTTTTGATGGAAGATGATTGAAGTCCCTGTGCTTTTAATTGACGTGTGTGTGTGTATGTGTGTGGAGAGTGAGTGTTGAATTGTGTGTGTGTGTGGAGAGTGAGTGTTGAATTCTTCCTTCAAGCTAAATACAGATTTAGATGTTTTAAAATTTATAGTGGATTAGGAGCTATGGTCTAGATAACTGTCTTGGGGGGGAAAACCTTCTTGTCTTCTAGTAAATGTCAGTATGTCAACTTTACTTGTAAATCTTCTGTAGAAATGAGTATGTTAACATTAGTAAAATTCATTCACTCAAAGCAAATGTAGTAAATGAGTTTACTATTGAATTCTTATTATTTTAAATTAATTTTGCTTTTTATGAACTAGTGAACTAGTTTAGGTTTTACTCAATGTGATTAAACTTACAAATTTTCTCAATGATTCCTTTAAAAAGTCTATTTTCTCGTGAAATTTTAGTTTTTTCTTTGTAGAAATGAAAATACATTTCTTTGTAGTTTTTATTTCATTATTTTGTATATTCCTTTCATTATGTCATCATCAAATAAGCAAAGGAAAAGTACCTGATAAAGCAGAGTAAAGGAAATTTGTGGGGGGCAGGGGGTGGGATTGCACATGTGTTAAACATGTAGCAGCTGAAATGAATCTTCACATAGCTGTTACCACATCCTTTTTTAAAATTTGATATTTTGACATTTTATTCTCTGTTAATTTCAAGTTTAACATACCATTAATGGGTGAATAGTTTTCATAGATAATTCAGCTAAATACTATTTTTTCCTAGCATATATCATATTGACAAATTTTATCTTAAACCTTCATAGTATCTTTTATAGGTGATATCAGAAGAAATAATCTAATGTTGGCACAGTAATGAGTTCTTGACTTTCTGGGACAGCTTTGCCTCTGTCCATTAATTTCACTTGTTAGATTATATACTCAGGTTATCATTACAAAAAATGTGCCCCAAAGTAAAATATATACTGAGATTGAAAAGGGAATGGATATTAGTGATCAGAATGAGTTCAGAAAGGAAAAGCATACCTCAAGGTGAAAATTTATAAGCTGAGTAAGCTAGTCAGTAAATCACTGAAGTATAGTCATTGGAACGGTAAAATTGGACCCAGCATGGAGCTTAGAAAAAGGAGAAGAAGGCAGAGAGGGACGGTCATTGCCAGGTCACATACTGCTCTGTCCATATAGAATGCCTCGTTTGGGCAGCCAAGTATAGTTTAACAACTTCACAGGTTAAATAATAAATTGCGGTTTTGATGTTCAGTTAATTTCTTGGGTTCATTCAGCATGCATGCAGTTAGCTGTTTCTAGTTAACTGCTTCATGCTTAGCTAGAAAAATACTTTTTTTTCTGAAGCAAGCCCAAGGAATTACCAGAGCTTCTCCAGCTAGGATCTTAAACATAGGCCTAAAGCACCTAAAGAGTTTCCAGCCTTTTTCCACCAAAGACATCTTTTAATTTTTGCCTGTAGACTGTTTATCTTAAAATAGTGAATATACAAGCTGTATCACATAATTTTTATGCTTATTAATCATATATATATAGCTATGAGTTTTTAAGCCAAATATATACCACATAGAATAAAAGTAATTCCAGTAAAATGCAAAGAAATATTGGTAAAGCCTAAAAAAAAAATTGGTTTAGCCCAAATAGGATCCATCTAAAAATATTCATAGTAGCTCTCTCAGTTTTCCATTATTGCTATTTTCTACCAGTAATGGTCAGAGAACTGAAACTGAGAATTTAAGTACACGCTCTCAGACACTCTCAGTAACCGTTATTGGGAGGGTTGGGATTCATTATGACATGGCTTTTTTTTCTTTTTTATTTTTTTTATAGTCATTTTGCATTTTTCATAGAACTTTAGTGCTTCCAGGTTTTATTTCATGAATCCAAAAGAGAAGCACATAGGGTCCCCATTTTTCAAATGAGGGCTTTAAAAAAAAAAAAAGACTGCTCCTTGTGACATTAGACTTTAGTACCAATAAATGTTATAGCAATTCAAAGTTTGCAGTGTGAAGAAGCAACAATAATAGTATTGTGAATGAGCCTTGTATTAAACCTAATCCCTGTAGAGAGGTTTATTACATAAGTGAATCTCATATTTGACAGTAAAAAGCCGTACTGACATTTGTATCTTTTAGAGGCAGAGTTCTTTTAAACATAGCACTTAGCTAGGGTTTATTTTTTTGATTGGCTGCTAAGTTATTTGACTTAACACTTTATGGTGTCCTAATTTTGGTGCTTCTCCCAAGAAAGCATCACTTTGGTAATGTGTTTGATGTTCTTGTTGCCCCTGTAATTTTCATTCCCTGTATAGTAGCTTTCATCCTCATATGAAATATGAACTATGCTAAGTGTATCAATTAGGCATGATTTATCAAAAATTATAAGTATGTGTCATGCATTGTATTTTACTGGCATAATGAAATTTAGTCATCAGCATATATCTCTAAAATGTATTCAACAGCATATAGGCAGATTTTCTTATTTATATTGGTTTGAGAAAATAGTATCCAAATAAACAGATCATTTGAGTTTCAAAAGTAATCACCACTTTGATGTAAATTACTAGTGGTCTCAAGGAAAAACATTAGTGCTATTCTAATAAAAGAAGGAAAGAAATTTTGAATTTTACAGTTTTCTCCTTTTGAACCAAGTGCAAAATAGCTATAAAGCCTCTTTTTTAAAAAGACCAATAAGTTACTTATGGATGGTCATCGAAGTGCTTTGCATTCACTGTGCGATTCCGCTTGACTGTTGTTACACGGTGTTTCTTAGTCACCTCCACTGTTCCCGTTTCAGTGTATTCTGTTGGAGTTGTGTTGCATCTCAGTTTCTTTTCCCCTGTTAATTTCATTTCTGTGTGTTTCATTGCCATTTTCCGTTTTGCAGATTATCCCACATCATCTCATTCTACTAAAACTGTCTCCCCATCACCTGCCTTTCTTGATGAAGAAGAATTCAGTGACTTTATGCAGGGACCTGTTGAAGTTCCCACATGTGGGCCTTCCTCCACTTCCCAGCCTTTTCAGTCTTTCCATTCCACCACCCCACTTGGCCAGTTGCATGTACAGAAGGCTGGAGCACAGCCTCTCCCTCCAGGTCAGAGTCCGGTGTCTGTTGCCTTACATGGTGTCCCTGAGCAAATTCCTTGTTTCTTTACTGCTTCGGCTCATACAATGTGCAGGAAACAGGTTAACTCCTAAGCTCTTAATGAAAGTATTTTGAAAAACCTAGGAAAATTTATTTCACTTACATACGTAGAATAATACAGTGATGTTGGCAAAGAAACATGGGCCTGAATATGTGAGTACTATTGAAATTCACCAAAATATGACTCTAGATAAGAATCTAGATTTTTTTAAAAAATCTAGGGGCCTCACGTTCTGAAAAACTGATTTGAAACTTCTACTGCTAAATTTGGGACCTATTTTTATTATTACTTTTTAAATTACAAAGTATGCTAACACGTTTACAGGAGACTTGGAAAATACGGAAAAAAGTTACATATAGTTCCACTAAATATTACAATTATTTTAAAGTAAATTAAGATTTTTTGTTAAAGTTTTAGTATCAAGCTCTCAGAAATCAATAGAATGAATAGACAGAAAAATAGAGGTATATAGTAGACCTTTAAAGCACTGTGAACCAATTCAACAATTAAGATTTATATGGTTTTCATATAACAGCAGGGTACAAACTCTGTCCATATTTCCTGAACTGTAAATCAGGAGACACTGGAATATATCCACGGACATAAAGC
Source organism: Oryx dammah (assembly GCF_014754425.2). Lineage (NCBI taxonomy): Eukaryota > Metazoa > Chordata > Mammalia > Artiodactyla > Bovidae > Oryx > Oryx dammah. The sequence continues at coordinate 48,250,569 of NW_024070192.1, forward strand.
AAGGTGAAAAAAACAAGGTACAAAAGTTTCATGGTCTAAAGGTATTGAAAGGACAGAGTCTGTTCTCTTTTTACTATGAAATTATATTAGAAATCAATATCAAAAGTTATTTGAAAATAACCCACATATTTTCAAGTGTACTGTGACATTTACCAAAACTTAGCCTTTGAAAGCCTCAATAAAGTTAAAAGACTGAAAAAACACAGAGGCTGATTGCAGAGGAGAAACATTTAAATGAGAAATTAATTTCAAAATGAGAATTAATATCAAAGATTACTTTAAAAAACGCCATGTATTTGGAAATTAAATGCCCACTTTTAAACGGTAAGTGTATCTAAGAAGTTAGGGTCCATTTTAATCATGTTAGAACAAACTGATTTTTTCAGAAGGTGACTCTTGTTTGATCATTTTCTTAAGAGTAATGAGCCAGGGAAAGCTGCTTTAGAAAGTGCTCTCTGGTTCAGTGGTAAAGCACATGGGGGTTCAGAAGCCCAGGGTCTCCATTTACTATCAGTTTGTCCTTGGACAAATCTTTGAACATTTCTGTACCTTGGTTTTAATCACATGTGGGAGCGAGGGGTGAGGGGGCCACTTACTCTGTCTTGAGATTTAGAATAGTGCTGAGAGGGCTCTTAGCTGACATGTTCTTGTCCACACTTTCTCAATTGACAGATGCAGAAATAGGCAGTAGTCTATAGAAGTGTCTATATCTTGTGTAGGTCACCAAATTTCTAAGGTAACACATCTTCCACCATGCTGTTCTACCTATTGTTTCACAGAATTCCTGAAAATCAAAGAAGATAATGATGGTAAAGTTCTCTAAAATCACTGAAGTATCTCAAGTCCTATACAAACATGTGGGCTTGAATTATTTCAAAATTTATATGTGGCAGGACTTTCCCTTTAGAATCTGGGGGTGGAAATGGATGGTTGAAAAATTAGAAGCTTGCAATAATATACAAATAATCCTTCATGCTGTTTGTTTAGGCTCTTCCTTGGAGAAGCTCCTAGTATCTTGTGATTTAAGTACATCTGGGCAGGAACAAATTAAATTAAATACCTCTGAAGCTGGGCACAAAGCCCTAGGCCCAGGTTCCAGTAAGAACCATCCCAGTTTAATGGCCAATAATGGGGGTGCTGTAGATGGACGTGTAAGTGGTACCACTACTGCAGAGGCAGAAAAGACTTCAGACCAAAACCTGTCCATTGAAGAGAGTGGTGAGCTCATGAAATTTTCAGCAAAAAGTTCATTTAACCAAATGTCGCTCAAATGCTAACACCTTAAGCGTTAATCTTAAAATGAATGCTGCTTGATTTTGCTAATTGAAATTTTTTGCTTAAAATATATGTAATGCATTCTTTTCTGTAATTAACCCCTATGATTTTGCTCTAAATTCTTTCAACACACTGTTACTCCTTAAAAAAATTTTTTTTGATAACCAGTTTTTTAATCAAAATCATTCCTGATTTAAAATTTCTTCTTTTATTTTATAAAAACTTTTTCCCCTCTTAAACTTTCTGTTCTTCCTTAAGGTTGAAAAGTTAAAATTTAACTGGAAAAGTCACCAATGAGAATATGTTTTGCTTCTTTGAAATAAACCGTATACACCGCTGCCTGAAGATCCACATTTTTGTACACTCAGCTTGCAGAGATGAATGTGGACAACTCAGGAGGCAAACTCTTGGAGGCTGTTTACAGGACCAAGTGAAAAACAAAAAAATTTAAATAAAAATGCTGTACATCTGAGGCAGCAGTGGCATATTCAAGATTTTAAAACATAAGACTTTGCAAAGAAACATTATTAAAAGCTGCAAGTGAAGCTTGGACAAATTTTTTTTGTACACCTAATTTTTAAACCATTGCCTATCATGTTTTTGCCTTTGATTTGTAGTATATGTGAATGGCACAAGCTTCATGTGATCCAGAGTATTGATTTGGTACATCTTAGGGATTTTTTTGTTTATGTTTTTATAAACATAAACTGTGTTTTTAGTTTATGCCTTAGGACAACGTTAATGTATGAGAGTTGGTTAGAAACCAAATTTTAGTTGAATTGGTGACTTTTTTTTAGTGTCTCCAGCCAGCACTCTTCTTATAAAAAGCCATGACTCAGTGTGATTTCCGCTTCTGTTGCATGGACCATTACATACATTAGATGATGTTCTTTATCTCCTAGGTGTGGGGGTATTTCCCTCACAGGATCCTGTTCAGCCCAGAATGCCTCCTTGGATTTACAATGAGAGTTTGGTTCCAGGTAAAAAGAGCTTTTTTGCCCAAGATTCCTATCTGGATACTTGACTTCAAATGTTGTAATGTTGTAAATGTTTACTAGCGTGGCTACAGAATACGCAGAAGAAATTATAACTTTATTTTTTCTAACAGAGTACAGAAAATTAAATGCAGCTAGTGTTTATGACTGCCTCACATATGAAATAACTATATAAATGAAGGAAAAGTATTTTGTTGTAATGTTTTAATGGCCATCATATAACTTTTATTTCTAAAAGTTTGTCTTAGATTTACTATTTTAAAAGACACTATCAAAATATAGCATCACCAACTCAGTGGACATGAATTAGAGCAGACTCTGAGAGATAGCGAAGAACAGGGAATCCTGGCGTGCTGCAGTCCACAAGGTCGCAAAGAATCGGACACGACCTAGCTTCTGAAGCTTTTAAACACACACGTAATTTCCTAGCCAAAATATGTGTTCTTGAACTTCCCTGGTGGTCCAGTAGTTAAGAATCGCCTGCCAATGCAAGGGACATGGGTTCCATCCCTGGTCTGGGAGGATCCCACATGTCACCGAGCAGCTAAGCCCACGAGCCGCAACTGCTGAAGCCCACACTAGATCCCATGCTCTGCAGCAAAAGAAGCCAGCGCCATGAGAAGCCTGTGTGCAGGAGTGAAGAGCCCAGCACAGCCAAATAAATCAATACAAATTTAAAAAACACATGTTCATATGGTATGCCTACTAACCTTTAATCCATATGTAATGCTAGATGTAGAATTTCTTTTTAAACATTTTTCTCTGTCTACCTTAGCCCTGCTTTCATCCATCAACTCCTCTAACTAGGGTCTCCAGATTCAGCAAATCTGCATACAGAACATCCAGTTGAATTTGAATTTTATATAAACAGCAAACAATTATTTAGAATAAGTATACCCCATGCAATATTGGCATCCTGTATTTTATTCAGCAACCCTATCCCTAACAGCTTTTCCCACTTTGTCCTTTGGAAAGTCCATTTTATTGTGAAAGAATCCCCAGTGAACCCTTCCCTTTTTTCAAACACTTACTCTCCTCTCTCACTTCAACTGTAACTGTGTCTTCCTCTGAAGGCTCTGTTCCCAAACACCTTACCCAATGATGTTTTCTCTAATAGCCTCTGCTTCGCTGGGACAAGAGAAAGGTGATATGGGTATAATTTGTGCTTCCCACTGCTATTAATGTTTGAAGATTATTAGTTCTACCATCATTACTCTACAACTTCTTTTTTTAAAATATGAAGCATCTGCTTATACCACCTCTGTCTTATTGCTGTTACTGTCTCCTAGTGAGAAGACTCCCTCTTACCTTTAACCCAAAATCTTCATCTGTAGAACTAAGCTCCAGCCTCTCTTCTAAGCTCCAGACCCTAATTGTCTGCTGGACATTTCCACTTGAATATCTTTATAGCAACTCAAACCCTTGATGTGGCTTCAGTTCTGTTAAAGCAGTTTAACTTAGGATTATTCATGTATAAGCATCAATGACAACAAAAAAGGTGAATCATTTGTAATATGTTTACGTTTGTAACCTGGTCTTTCCTTTGATAGATGCCTATAAGAAAATTTTAGAAACCACAATGACTCCAACTGGAATAGACACTGCTAAACTTTATCCCATCCTGATGTCATCTGGGCTGCCCAGGGAAACTCTTGGACAGATATGGGCCTTAGCTAATCGAACCACACCTGGAAAACTGACTAAAGAAGAACTTTATACCGTTCTTGCCATGATAGCAGTAACACAGGTAGACATTCTTTTGAAGATTAGGTTTATATTTTCAGTGTAAACTGAGAGAATGTGAATCCTTTTTTCTACGACTTATAGAACTCTTTGGACATTAAAATTTAGGTTATTTTCAGGACAGAGTTCTTCAGAATGTACTATTTATATGATCTGTGTGCTAGCACAATACTCTTTTATTTAAAGACTTTAATATATTAACATTCTCTGACCTAACTGTAATCCTTTTGAGCTTGAAAAGTTAGTAATAGACGAAGTTACTTTCTCTGTCCTTTGAAGTCTTTGTCTAAAATTCCTTAGATATAGATAAAGTGTACTCGGTCTGGCAGCAGTTTTTCCATATTACAAAATCATTGTAAAGGATTTGATTACAGTGAATTAACCAAACTTGTCAGAGAGTGAGAATGTCAGATTGAGTGTGTGTTGGCCATTTCTCTGCTGCATATTAGATTGACATTAACCTTATAACTTAGTTTCTGGTGTCAAATTCCTGAGTTCTGGGAGAGTCAGAGCAGAAAACCCCAGGGCTGCAGATGTTACATTTAGGTCTCTGTGTCAGATGTGGGCCGTATGTGGTTTGCAGTTTCCTGAAATGTTCCGTTTTCCTCGTGTTCTGTGTAGAGGGGTGTTCCTGCCATGAGTCCCGATGCTTTAAATCAATTTCCAGCGGCTCCTGTTCCAACGTTAAGTGGCTTTCCTGTGACTTTGCCAGCTGCTGTGAGTCAGCCCACAGGGATGCCCTCAGGCCCTGCAGGCTCCCTGCCCCTCACCCTCGGACAGCCAGTCATGGGCATTAACCTTGTTGGGCCAGTCGGGGGAGCTGCAGCCCAGGCTTCCAGCGGCTTCCTGTCAGCTTACCCTGCAAATCAGGTAGATGAAGAGGCTGTGCGTATTCCAAGTTATCTCTGAAAGTGAATCCGAGCAAGTGTTTTTTCCAAGAAATGTAGTAAAGATTGCTGTATTATGATGGACACTGGCAGTGGAAATTAAGCAGTGTTAAATGGCAACCCACTCCAGTGTTCTTGCCTGGAGAGTCCCAGGGATGGCGGAGCCTGGTGGGCTGCCGTCTATGGGGTCGTGCAGAGTCAGACACGACTGAAGCAACTTAGCAGCAGCAGCAGCAAAACAATACAACATTGAATTTTTCATTATTTAAAAAGCAAAAAGAATTTCTGAAGCTTTCATATACTTGAATCTTGGCTAAAAATGTGTAGTTCTTTATCATACATATTTTAAACGCCAAGTTTAATAAAGCTAGTTAAATCCTTAAGCTGTTTCTTTTGAAAAAGCTGCTAAGCCTGATTAAGATGTTTCCATTTATTTTTCATTTCTCAGTTTAGCAAAAAAATTTTTTTTAACATAAATTTAGTGTTAGTAAAAAATGTGGGGAAAAGGATTTTTTGGTACAGCCTTTTTGGAAGGCACATTTGGCAATAGCTATCAAAATTCTCAATATTCCTGTCTTCTTACCCAGCAGTCATTCTATTAGGGGTCCATCTCACAGAGCTAGTAACTCAAATGAGCAAAAATATACAAGGATATTTGTTGTAGCATTGTTTGTTAGAGTGAAAATTAGGAATAGCTGCATATCTATCAACCAGAAGACAAATGTTAAGTAAGGTTTGGTTTATCTATACAGGGGTAGACTATTGGATGTTCAGATGAGTGTGGTGGATGCGCATGTCCTGCGTGAAAAAAACGTCCATGTTGAATAATTCCATTTAAGTGCAAAACAGTACAGTACAAGCTTGTTTTTCGATAAAACAAATGACCTGTTAACAATGTTCACTTCCTAGAGCACAGGATTACGAGTCAGTGTTCACAGTTTATACATATATGTGATAGATTAAAACAAGTTTGTATCACTTGTCATATATAAACGTGATTAAACTGTTTCATAAAGATGGCAGTTTCTCAATCTATTAAATGTGATTCAGCTATTTAAAAATTATGTAAATTAAGTTTAAACCAGTCTTTTACCATTTTTACAAGAGTATTTACAAGTACTAAGCAGCATTCTTGCCTTAAGCAGTTGAGCTGATGTTATGACTAAAGGGTGTTCTCCTAAAATTAGGTATTTGTACTGAAATGGGAGCATTTTAAAAGGTTGTCTTTGAGGTTGATGGTTAAAGATTTGTTATTTAGCTTTTTGTTATTGGATGTTTTCTGTTTCTATGTCCTCTGTAAACCTAGGTGGTCAAACCAGAAGATGACGACTTCCAGGATTTTCAAGATGCTTCCAAGTCAGGGTCACTTGATGACTCATTCAGTGATTTCCAAGAGTTGCCGGCTTCTTCAAAATCAAATAATTCTCAGCATGGAAACAGGTAGAAAAGAGTTGCATATTGTTCATAAAGCATTTAATAATTGAGGAAGAGGCAGTCCACAATAAGAAGCCTAAATATAAATAAGAGAATTAAGACTCCTTACTCTCATGATTTCTAGATGATTCCCACTGTATTCACACTTTTATTCTCCAAACTTCTCTCTCCTTTGTCCACCTTAAACTTCAGCTTCTACCATTCCTCCCAGTATACACCTGCTTGACAGCATTTCTTTTTGCTTGTGCTAAACCTGATTTTTTACAACTGAGTGTATTTGTGGCAAGGATGACTTCATATTCTTACATTAGATTCAGGTCTTCAACTGCTGAAAAGCTGTATAGACAGGGGTACATATTTTAATATGTTGCAATATAGTATATATTATTGCTAATCTATACTATATACTAATATATTATTGCATACTATCTGCATATCTGCAGAAATCATTTAGAAATTGAAATGAATATATATTTGAAATTGAAATATGAATAGACATGAAATATAAAAATTCATATCTCTCTTATGTTTAAGTTGAAATTGGTGGCTTTTAGGCCTTGAGGTTTCCATTTGCATGAAAATGTTAGTCACTCAGTTGTGTCTGACTCTTTGTGACCCCATAGACTGTAGCCTGCCAGACTCCTGTGTCCTTGGGATTCTCCAGGCAAGAATATTGGAGTGGGTAGCCATTTGCTTCTCCAGGGAATCTTTCTGACCCAGGGATCGAACTCAGGTCTCCTGCCTTGTAGGCAGATTCTTTACCATCTGAGCCACAGTTGCGTAAATGTTTTTCTAATGTTTTATGTACTAGCTTAACTTTTAGGTACAGTAAGTGATTCAGGATGTGGTCAACACCTTTCCATCTTTTTTTAAGACTTTTTTTGTTTGTTTGTTATGGACCATTCTTAAAGTCTTTATTCAGTCTGTTACAACATTTCTTCTGTTTTATGCCTTGGCTTTTTGGCCACAAGGCATGTAGGATCTTGGCTCTCCGACCAGGGGTTGAACCCCACCTCTTGCATTGTAGGGCAAAGTCTTAACCATTGACAGGCCAAGGAAGTCCCTCCATTATTTTTTAAAAATTTATTTACTTATTTTTGGCTGTGCTAGGTCTTCATTGCTTCATGCAGGCTTTCTCTAGTTGCAGTGCTTGAGACTTTCATTATAGCGGCTTCTCGTTGTGGAGCACGGGCTCTGGGGGACATGGCCTTCAGTAGTTTTGATGCATGGGCTTAGTTGCCCAGGGACATATAGGATCTTAGTTTCCTGACTAGGGATAGAACCCGCGTCCTCTGCATTGGCAGGCGGGTTCTTAACCATTGGACCACCAGGGAAGTCCCTCCATCATCTTTAAAAAGTATTCATTAATAAATACTTCTTCCACCAAGTAAAGCATATGAGGCTTTGAGTAATAAGCAGTGTGAATTTCTTTGGTTGTTTTGGGAACTTGTTTTTGTCAGGATACATATTCCATTTCTCTTATATTCCTGTTTGTGCAATTTCACTTATCTTTTCTGTTTTAACCAATTGATTATCTCTTAGCACTTCCTGCAGACACTATAAGAAAAACTTAGGGATAGGCATAGGGAAAGAATTGTTTTCCTAATTTTAAGACTACATCAAACACTTCTAAATGACACAGAAGAGACATATGAGGGATGTGACTCTAAAGTACTGGGAGTTCAAGCCACACACAGATTATTTACACGGTAAACACATAATCCTTCTTTCTCAGGTCTCTTGCTGTGCACAGATTGATATATATATATATATATTTTTTTTTCTTTTATATGTATGTATTTAGCTCTGCCAGATCTTAGTTGTGACACGTGGAATCTTTAGTTGTGACTTGTGGGCTCTAGTTCCCTGACCAGGGATTGAACCCGAGCCTTCTGCATTGGGAACTTGGAGTCCTAGCCACTGGACCACCAGGGAAATCCCACATATTGATCTGTTCTGCTCTTGTCTAGAACATGTCTGAATACCGAAGGCATCTCAAATTACCTGCATAAAATGATTCATTATTTTCCTGCTAAAGCTAAATAAAAATTTGTTAAATCACATATCCAGTCACCTAATCAGAAACATGTTGATTTTGACCCCCTCCTCTTTCCTGCTCGGTGTGGGAAAAGGCCCTGTGTGATCTGGCTTCTGCCAGCCCTCTTGACTGTTGCTGTTTCCCCACAGCTTATCTCCAGCCACACCTAAACCGCCAAACTGACCATGCTCTCTCAGGCTTCTGGCCTTTTACATCCTGTTTTCTTCCATCTAAAGCTCTCTCTAAAGTTAATTCTAGTTCCATGTCAAAAATTGATTTAATACAGGAAGGTTTTACTAACCCTTCTCCATCAGTCCCTACCTCCAAGATGAGTTCAGGGCCTCTCCTTCTCTACTGCCATGGCAGCTTGTGAATATCTGTGCCCTAACTGCCATTCCTGGTTGACCTGACTATTCCCCCTCCCTCGGCTATAGGTAACTGACGACAGGATTTCATGTGTCTATATATATTACTTAGCCCACGATATGTAGTTCATAAAGGTTTGTTGGATGAATATATTGTAGTATGAAGGTTACAAACCGAGTTTATCAAATTGATGATTCATTCCTCTGGGAGAAAACTCTTCAGCAGATGAAACTGAAATTTGAGCATAGAAAGTTTTAAGATGGTGGCCTGACTTGAACTATTTAATAGGGTATTAGCAATTCTGTGTGGCGTTATCTCCACGTAATAGTTTACTTTCGTGTATAGCCATACTTTGCAGGTTTCTCTTCTTCAATTCTGGCTTGACTACTACTATGGTTTCCTTGCATGAAAACATTTGTTCATGTCTAAGAATTCACACTCAGTGTTTGTTTATTCATTCAGACACATTTACATAGCATCTGCTGTGTGCCAGACATTGGGATAGTCACTGGAAATACACAAGCAAAAGGCACAGTTCCTGCTCTAAAGATGCTTAGGTTTATCTGGGTATTTATATTGTCTAATAAAACTCTCTTAGAATTGCTCCTTCAGTCATGTGTATGTTCATGTGTAATGAATTCCCTCTCAACGATGATCTGTATTCCATATTGTGAATTATTTGAAAAGGATATTTGTTAAGTCATGATATAAATAGTTAAGCAGAGGAGCTAAAAAGCCTCTTGATGAAAGTGAAAGAGGAGAGTGAAAAAGTTGGCTTAAAGCTCAACATTCAGAAAACGAAGATCATGGCATCCAGTCCCATCACTTCATGGGAAATAGATGGGGAAACAGTGGAAACAGTGTCAGACTTTAATTTGGGGGGCTCCAAAATCACTGCAGATGGTGACTACAGCCATGAAATTAAAAGACGCTTACTCCTTGGAAGGAAAGTTATGACCAACCTAGATAGCATATTCAAAAGCAGAGACATTACTTTGCCGACTAAGGTCCATCTAGTCAAGACTATGGTTTTTCCAGTGGTCATGTATGGATGTGAGAGTTGGACTGTGAAGAAGGCTGAGTGCCGAAGAATTGATGGTTTTGAACTGTGGTGTTGGAGAAGACTCTTGAGAGTCCCTTGGACTGCAAGGAGATCCAACCAGTCCATTCTGAAGGAGATCAACCCTGGGATTTCTTTGGAAGGAATGATGCTAAAGCTGAAGCTCCGGTACTTTGGCCACCTCATGCGAAGAGTTGACTCATTGGAAAAGACTCTGATGCTGGGAGGGATTGAGGGCAGGAGGAGAAGGGGACAACCAAGGATGAGATGGCTGGATGGCATCACGGACTCGATGGACGTGAGTCTGAGTGAACTCCGGGAGATGGTGATGGACAGGGAGGCCTGGTGAGCTGCGATTCATGGGGTTGCAAAGAGTCGGACACGACCGAGCGACTGAACTGAACTGAACTGAAGACCACTTTGGGCAGCATTTATAACCAAAAAATAGGCATTGTTTGAGAAGATGAAAAGGCAAATAAAGTGTTAGAAATAGGCTGGAGTGGAGAGTATCATTAGTCTGTGGGGAAAAAAATGACATTAGTTAAGAGCAGGCACTGGTTATGGACTGCCTTATGGTTTGTGACATAACTGTAAAGCGTTTTAGACATAAGTGGCATGGTGAAAGCGATTCTTGCTACTATGTATGGGGTAAATGCAGCTTCCATGGTAATCCTGTTGTGAGATGATGAGAGATGCTCTCAGTTTAGAGTTACAGGTACTGAGAAGGGTTTATCTGAGAAACTGGTTGGACTCGGTGTTGAACTGGATGTCAGAGTCCTGGAGAGCTGGCACGAAAGGGCTTCTGGAAGGGAGCAACATCATTCATTGATCCATACTTGCTGTGTGCCAGGCACTGGGGAACCACATATAGTAAAACAAAGCAGACATGGGGAGCTGATGCTAGAATAGTTCAAAAGGACTAAAGCACATGGGGGTTTTGAGTTGGCTTATTTTCTTTTGCTTTTAATTTTTATTTATTTTGAAAATTTATATAGTTTTGACTGCACCAGGTCTTGGTTGCTATGCATGACTTTCTCTGTGGTGAGTGGGGTCTACTCTCTAGGTTCAGAGCGCAGCCTTCTTACTGCTGTGGCTTCTCTTGTTGCGGAGCATGGACTCAGTAATGGTGGTGCACAAGCTTAGTTGCCTGATGGCATGTGGGATCTTCCTGGATCAGGGACTGAACCACTGCCCCCTGCATTGGTAGGGGCAGGCAGATTCTTAACCCCTGGACCACCAGGGAAGTCCTTCTTTTGCTTTTGAAATGGGTTTATTTAGCAGGGTGAGCAACTAGGTAAAATCATCCACCACAGCCACATGGAGTAACTGTAAAACCTAAATGATAATTATAGAAAAAGAAGAACACAGTTTTTGGTGACTAAGTCATTTAAAGTCTCATCTTTCAATAGAATGCATGTTCTTAAATTGTAAAACAATATGCCCTTCTCACTGAGTGCCTTTCATTAGTATTAAACAATAGTAATAACCATTTCCATTGTTTGGAACATGAAACATGTTACATGACTGGCATAAACACTTTCATAATGATTACAGTTTTATTTAGTAATTGCTTCAAGGATAGAACTGAAATAAATTATTTCTTTTTAATATGTGTAAAATTACAATCTGAGTCATAGCTTTTTTTTGCTTCATTACTCTGAAAAGCCTCTATTTTTCCCCACTTCTGAAAATAATTTTTAAATTAATGATATTCAAATAAATATCACATTTAGTAGATTTTACAATAGACTTTAAAAGCCCATAGCTAATGCTCGCAAATCATGAAAAGTCACTCAACTCTATAGGTATTTTTCCTGAGACACTCATTACCTTTATTCCTGTGCAGCATTCTGTTCAATGAGTTGTCATTTAATTACTTATGGAACTGTTAAAAACCCACCTATTCTGTATAAACAGTGACCTATTTGGCCAGATCAAATATGTAGCCGATGTCTGGTAGTGGAGTGAAATGACAGTATTTGGAAGCACTAACTCCTCCAGCTCTGTGGGTGCCCATTAGCACGCATGTGTAAGAGCTGGGTTTTTACCTTGCTTGTAGGCCACTGATAAGATTTAAATGACTGTGGAAAGATTTTTGCTCCAGGGCAAAGAACTCAATAGAAATCCATTTATATAACTTGCCGTCTATGGTGGTATTGAATGACACAAAATAGTAGTGGAATGTAGTCATTCATATGTAAAGGTGGTTCTTCCAGGGAGCTGCCAGGGTCTGATAAGAAAAAAAAAAAAAAGCAAAGCTTTTGTAGTCTGTGTTTAAGCCATCCAAGAATTACCCACACAGATAGTACTCATTACACTGTTTTTCCATTCAGCAGGGAAATGTGTCCACAGGCAAAAGTATCTTTATCTAATTTTGAAGTGAATGTTGTTTTGCTGCAAAGATAGCTTCTGGAACTTCTTGATGTGATCCTTGTAATAATGCAGATTGAATGTGTTAACTCTTACTGTTGCTTATCATAGGTCGGAACTCCTGCCAGTAAGCAGTGTAGTGTGATCAAGAGGGACAGTTTGCATCTTGGTTGAACGGCATTGCAGAAATAGATTTTTATCTTAACTATTCCGCCTCTGCATTCTGAACCCATCTGAGAGAATAATTTACATGAAGCTTAACTGGGTTAAAATACTGGGTTTACGTACTTGGAGCAGTTCACTTTCACAGATTGATGGACCTAAATATAAAGTTGCAGGTGGTCATTGTTCTATAATAATTATTTCTAATGCCACTCCAGTGGGTTTTTTCCTTTAATTAATTTATTTTTTGGTTATGCTGGGTCTTCCTTGCTGCACATGGGCTTTCTCTAGTAGGGGAGAGCAGAGGTGACCCTTGGTCGCCGCGCACAGGCTGCTCGCCGTGGTGGCTTCTCTGGTTCAGAGCACAGGCTCTAGGAGTGCGGGCTTCAGGAGTTGCAGCACTCAGGCTCTGGAGCGCGGGCTAGGTATTGTGGCACACAAGTTTTGCTGCCCTGTGGCATGTATGGAACCCGTGGCCCCTACATGGGCAGGCGGATTCTTAATCACTGGACCACCAGAAAGTCCCACTCCAGTGGTTTTTATGGCTTAAAAGATGATTTAGATGGTCAGCATGGATCTGACCCCTCTTCACATAATCGACGACTTTGGTCATATATGGTGTACATATATAGTTTATCTTTAAAACAGGGAGCCACGAGTTTTTATTAGGTATCTGTGTGCCATTTTAATTCTAAGTTCTTCCTTGATGACGTGGTAGGGAGACAATGTTCTAGTCATTAAGAAGTATTTCTTTTTCCCTTTTAGTGCCCCTTCTTTGTTGATGCCTCTTCCTGGAACTAAAGCATCAGCTTCAACGGATAAATATGCTGTGTTTAAAGGAATTGCAGCTGACAAGCCCTCTGAAAATACTGTTCCATTTGGAGGTAAAAGCAGTTCATAAATTCATGAACCTGTGAATGTAAATCTTAGTTTTTAGTGGTGACCTTTTATGGTAAATATCCTTGAGTTGTGATCTCAAGGTTCCTAACCTTAATTGAGCTTCTGTCTTTTCATCGTAGAGCCTGGTGATAAATATAGTGCTTTCAGAGAGCTCGAACAGACAGCAGAGAGTAAATCTTTGGGTAAGTTTTTGATTCCTTAAACGGATGAATTATTCATTGTTAAATACAAGAGTTTTATGACTCTTTCAGTAACATCCCAAATGTTCTTTTATTTTACTGTTTGTGGCTGTGTTTTTGTTTTGTTTTGTGGCTCTGGAAATTACAAGGAAGCAAAATGTGGTTCAGTTATTGGAAATTATTTTCTAAAAATTAGGGCAGACCCCAAATTGATGCAATTTCCTTTGAAGACAGTGCATTCCCTTTCACCGGAAGCCTTCAAGTCACGTTAGGCTCCTGTGGCCACTATCAGTTATTTTAACGCTCAATAAGACTTGGAGCTATTGGCAGTGCGGCAATCTGTGGACTGTGCAAAAGGCAGCAGCAACCAGTCTATATGATGCCTCAAGATTTTCAGAGTTAGCTGGAATTTAATGAGAAGAGTGAGAGGGGGTTTGTGTGCCTATGTGGTTCCCATCTCTAATAGAAGGACTTAAATAGAGTGGAAGAGAATTTAGAGTGATAATTTGAGAGCCATATATGTAAAGACTAAAAGTTTTATTTGTGGCAAAATCCTGCTAGAAACCTCATGTGTAGGATTTAGATAATCCATAGGTCAAATGACGTCCTTCAAAGCTTAACCCATGCATGCTGTGAAATTCGTATCCTCTACTGAGGAATTCTTCCTGGGGACAGTACCACATTCTACCTTTTTATATTGGACACTCAAAGTTGGAACATCTTTCCACAGTCATTTGTTCCAACCTTCTCTCCAAGTAGTGGGGTGGGTTTGGGGAGGTGAAGGGAAGTTACAGGAAGGATAAGGCATACATGTGAAATTTAAACTATCAACAGAAAGTATACTGTTGATAAATATCTCTAGAAATATTCAATATTTTACAGCTCTTAGGTTCTAGAACTGTTTCCTTGGGTTTCCTAGTAATAGTATAGAATGTAATAGCTTTCTCCCTCAGTGCTTGTGTTAGGTACTAGGAATACAAAGATAAACCCCAGAGGAACCTTAGGTTTGTTGATTTGGCATTTACTCCTAGTGTTGCTGTCATCAACTCATGGGCCAAGGCAAGTTTGGAGTCAAGAGCGTGGGTTAATATCACGGTTCTTTCTGTGCTCTGGTGTTAGCGGCTGGGTGATATCTGTTATTCCTGGGAATTGCTGTGGTGCCCCCACAGTGTGAGCAGTACACACGAGCCCTGCTTTCTCAGTACCTTCCTGACAGAATCCCAGACAGTTGCTGCTGTTGCTTTGCTTTCATTCCGGTCTTATCTTTAAGCCTCTCCGTGTAGTGATGCCAACTTTGTTCATTTTGGGAGAATATATTTTAATTCTACTCTTGCTGAAAATACATTGGACTGGAAAAATTTGAAGTGAAATAAGAAGATGGTTGTGTGACACTTAATTAAACCTCCTTGAAGGCCATCTGACTCTCATGGAATGAAACTTTGTTGGCTTATAATACTTTTGCGGTTGACTGGGGCTCTCATGTTAAAGGTGAACTTTGTAGAAAACTGATTAGGTGGATTGATTTTTTTAAATATTTGATACAGAAGCTAATAACACAAAGGGTTAAAATATTATTGCCTTGCCTTGATAAAATATTATTATTAGTCAAGTAATCAGTTTTGTGTAGAATTTAGCAATTTTATTTCAGTAGTTCTTTGTCATTTGATTATATAAACACTAAAAAAAAAGTTGGACTGGCTTCATTACTGTTATGGCAGAGGTGTAGTTTCTTAAGTCCAAATGACCGAGTTTAATAATATTTCCTTTTTACTACCCCTATAGTTTAAACCATAAAGTAGATGCAGAAAATATATTATGTAGAGAAGTGACACTTTTTGTTTAAGTTTTAGCAAAAAGTGATATCTTTTGAAATGTTTTTAGAGCCTAGAAAGTAGAGGTTAGGGAAACTTAATGAGGATTCAGAAGTGGGACTGAAAAGGTAGCCACGAAGTCATATGCTTTATGTACCTCCAGATAAGCAGGCTTCCAGTGACTGTGGCTAATTCATTTGCCCCCAAATCTCCTGTGTTTTTGAACATGTAAACCCACCCACTTTTATTTCTTTTTAACCCTTTCACCCAGCTTACATTTCTAGTGGAAACATTTACAATTCATCAGTAAGTTTAGTTTGCTGTGGTGATTTCTTTTACACAATAACCAAGCAAAACTTGTCAATTTCACAAATATTTTAAAGCAGAACTTCAAAAATTTAGGCTGTGACAAAATTGGCTGCTTGTTACCTTTTTATTTTACAGAAATAAATATTATCAGTGATATACTTGCCTAAAATTCTAGGGCAGTTTTTTATCTGCTTCTTCTGTCAATTTGTGAAATTGACTTTAGTTTTATTAGTGGTATGTATGGAAACATAAACTATAGAAACTCTGAATGCTCTTCTTCTCTTTCTAAAATCTCCCTAGTAATAGTAAACAGATTTCTCTGTGTTGATAAATTATGCTGGTGGATTGGCTAAGTATCTCAGATTAGGAAGAAAAATAAGCTTCCATTATTTTCCATGCTTTTTTTCATGTGATATATCAAAGTATATATCATGTTACAAGCACAGACTATTTAAAGCCTGTACTATTTTCATGATAATTTTCAGAATTATATTTTGATTTTACATACATTTTTCTAATTTATATGCTTCTTTATCTCATTTTTAGGGAAAATATAATTTTAAAAAGTTAATGAGGAAATTAAAGCTTCTTGTGTTTTAGTTTATAACTCTCCAAAATGGCACTCGTATTTTTAAATAACAAGTGATGTTAGTATAGCTATATATTTATAATTGGTTTACCTCTGGTTTTCATTACCTGGTATAACCTAGTGGATTTTATGGGAGACCTTCAGGTGCTGTTAGAAAATGGAGCTTGTTTGAACGTTCTAATGTCAGGCCTGTGAGTGATTACATGCTCTACTGTGCTTTCGTTGCTCAGCTGTGTCCGACTCTATGATCCCATGGACTGTAGCCCGCTAGGCTCCTCTGTCCATGAGGATTCTTCAGGCAGGAGTACTGGCGTGGGTTGCCATGCCCTCCTCCAGAGGATCTTCCCAACCCAGGGACTGAACCCAGGCCTCCCGCATTGCAGGCGGATTCTTGACTGTCTGAGCCGCCAGGGAAGCCCAAGTGATAACGTGACTGTGATAATAAAGAATAGAAACCCTATTAAGAACCATGGCCCAGATTTTTTACCAGTGTCTTAACTGCATCTGTTTATTTCTGAGAAATACCTTAGTACCTATTTTCTCTAACTAAAAAAATAAATTCTGTCAGTATACTCTCTATCCCCAGAGTAGCCCAATATAAAATAAAGTATAAATCCAACCCTCGAAATTTTTAATAACAGAATCGGTATTCAGATGCCTTTGCATTTTAATAGGAACAAAAGCTGGTTGGTACCGTGAGATGGCTGACTTCAAGGAAAGCCCAAGTACTCATAGATTTTTCATTTTTTGTAAGATTCAGTTTGTTTGTCGCACAGCGTGGGGAGAAGCTATCAATACTTTATAATATGCCCTTAGCAAAGATGCTTTGCAAGTAAGTAGATGCCTTTTCAGAAATTTTCACCAGATTTCCTTCAAATTAATGCCTCTGTATACTTCAGCAAAACCACAGAGTATCTAACCATAAGCTTTAAGTGCCTAACTGAGCAGAGTCTTGTACATCCTATTTGATGCAGCATTCTTTGTAATATTTCATATGTACCGTGATTTTTTTTTCCCTGATTGATCACTGTGTAACACATTTTATCTTTAAAGGGCCACGATTTTAATATGCCTCTCTTCGGGTACCTCCAGCGCCCATTTCTTATTCTCCTGGAGGCTTGGCTGGGTAGCCACAGTGAGGAAATATCCTGAGAGCAGTGCTTTCAGCCAGTTGAAGGCGCTGGTACAGATTTACCACACTGAAATGAGAAAATGAAAATGATGTGATACGTGTGTTCGGTTTGATTTTCATTTATTTCCCTATCACTAGCTTTCAGTGTGGAAACAAAAGGGATACATGGTGTAGGGTATTATCAAACTAGTGGTTAAATAACGTGACGCCTGTGAGGCAAACGTCTGTAATACGCTTGTTCTGTAACGTGCTTTGCATCGTGTGCCTTTCAGCTTGGCATTCTTCTGTATTTGGTTGTCTTTTTTCTTTCAGGAGAAAACTTTGCAGAATTCAGATCTGCAGGGACCGACGATGGCTTCACTGATTTTAAAACCGCCGATAGTATCTCACCACTAGAGCCACCAGCAAAAGACAAACCTTTTCCAGCCACCTTCCCCTCAGGAGCTACCCAACAGAAACCACAAACACAAGTGAAAAATCCTCTGAACTTAGCAGATCTAGATATGTTTTCCTCAGTTACTTGCAGCAGCGAGAAACCATTGTCCTTTTCAGCTGCATTCAGCGTATCAAAATCCGTTTCCGCACGACCCCAGCCAGCAGGGTCTGCGGCACCCAGTACAGCATCGGTGTCAACTAAGACTGCTAGCTTGGCTGATGATTTTGGAGAATTCAACCTTTTTGGGGAATATTCTAGTCCAGCCTCTGTCGGGGAACAGGATGACTTTGCAGATTTTATGGCTTTCAGTAATAGTTCTGTTTCATCAGAGCAAAAGGCAGATGACAAATATGAGGCCCTTAAAGAGGAAGCTAGTCCTGGTCCTCTAACCAGCAGCACAGGCGTCGCAGGGAAGAGCGGACAAAACTCTGCTGCTACGTCCACGAAATATGATGTCTTCAAACAGCTCTCTCTGGAGGGATCTGGACTAGGTGGTGAAGAGCTGAAAGACAGCACTTCTTCGGGCAAGAGCGATGATGATTTTGCTGACTTCCACTCCAGTAAATTTTCCTCCATGAACTCGGACAAATCCCTGGGAGAGAAAGCGGTGGCTTTCAGACACACCAAAGAAGACTCTGCTTCGGTGAAGTCCCTCGATCTCCCTTCCCTTGGGGGCAGCAGTGTCGGCAAGGAGGACTCGGAAGACGCGCTGTCTGTTCAGTTTGACATGAAACTGGCTGATGTGGGAGGAGAGCTTAAGCATGTCATGTCTGATAGCTCTTTGGATTTACCGACAGTTAGTGGCCAGCATCCTCCTGCCGCAGGTGAGGAATTGGTGAGATTACTCTGGTGATGGTGACGCAGATGTCAGAGGTGGTTCTGTGGGTGTTCATTTACAGAAGAGGAAGGCTCTGGCTCTTAACCTTCATGAATGTCTGATAATTAACCTCTTCATTGCCAGTCCCCTTAAAGCAGTGTTGCTTTTGATTCTCTGGCTACTCGGATATGTGGTAACTGTGAATACAGTGAAACTTGGATAGCTAAAATAGTTTGACGTTTGAAACCTGACACCAGCTTGGTGTTCGAGGCACATCAAAATCCACTGCTAAACGAGCCGCACATTGCCAGAAACTTTATCAAGACGTTTGCGGTGTCAGTAATGTCCCTCTGTTTCTGTGAGTGAGGTCAGTGTTTGCTCCTTTTTTCTTCTCTGGGGTATGTCTGTCAGCTGCCCATAGAGGATTCTTTTTGGTTTGCAGAAACCAACTTGTGTTAGGCCAAGTAAGCAAAACTGTCTAGCCAGTGGTACTGCAGTTCGCCGCATCCCTACAAGAGAAGAAGAGGGCAAGAACTTGTGTATGGGTGCCCTGCGTGCCAGGGTCTGGCAAGGAGAAAGGTGCCAGTTGTTAGTGGAATTCAGGTAAGGTTTTCAGTGCTAACGCTATGACTAGAAGTATTAAACTGTAACAAATCTGTAGATGGTAGAATAGGGTAACTAACTTCCTCAGAAAACGTTTGAGGACATCTTAGAAGGGAACCCTCTTTAAATTCCATTTACATGTAGGATTTACACGCAGCAGTTGATCTCTAGCCCAACTTCCTGAAGGAAAAACTAGATTCCCAAGTGTCCTAGTCTTTATTTTGTTTCATTCTTTGATATATATATAGAAAGATACACCTATTTTGTGGCCTTTAATAATGAGAAATAGCATTACTGTATTATTCCAGAAACATGCATACACGTGTGAAGGGTTCATTGTTGTTTAACCAGAGAGAGACACGTAAGACACTCCCAAGTTTACAGATTCAGGCAGAAGTTGTACAGTATGACGGCTTTTGCATACATCAAACTGGTCAAGTCAGAAAACAAAATTACATCCATCCTTTGGCTATTGAGATGTTGGAAATGGTCTTAAACAGGGTGCCGAATCGGGAGCAAGGTGTTGGAGGAGTGCCGTGTTTCACGGGCTCTTTGCTGAGGCCTTTGCCGAGTGCAGTGGGCTGTCTACAGGGCACCTTGTGCCCCTGCCTGTCTACTTTTTTTAATGTACTTTTCTTCAGATGTTTTTCTTTTCTTTTTTCTGTTTTGCTGCTCTTTGTTTGCTGGAGAGATTCTGTTTTTCTTTTTTGTATGAGCTGCTTAAGCTACAGCAGTCGGTTGCAAAGCACTCTGTTTTCTGAACAGTAATAGTGACTTTTCATTTTAAAATCTCATAACATCTTCACTAGCCTTTTGGACTCTGAAGGTGAGTCTCTATTCTTTCACAGTGCCAAACTAGATGTCGTTATGAGATGAGTCTAATCTGGGCTTGGGATGTCTTTTTTTTTTTCTTTCCCATTTTGGGAGGGGAGATTGGTTTCGTGACTGAGCTTGTTCTGATTGACTTGTTAAAATAATCTTCTGTGCTCATGTCCTATTATGTATGTTTGGAACATTCCCAGCTTGGAACCTGTAATGTTCAAGCCAAATTTCTTCAATTTGAGGATATTCTTAAAAGCGGATTGTTCTCTCCTTTTGATCTGTAAACCTCCTGTCCGAAAGGAGCAGTATCCCTTTAGAGTGGTTGTAAAAGGGGTTGAAATCTGACCAATGAGCGGTATTATTCTTGAGCAGAGTGCTGTGTGAATGTATTGGAGAAGGTAAATGACAGAGACTTCTCCAGTGCAGTTTGGTTTTACATTATCCTCATCTTGACCACAGTAGCTCTTGCTCTCTTAGATTGTGGATTAAAAGGTACATTTTGTCGGAGAAATAAGAAGTGAGCCGATGAAGAGAGAATAAGACCTAGTAGTTTATCTCTGGACCTTAATCCTGTTTGGAAACCCTAACTTAACTCTGAAGGGGATACTGTCTCTTTTAACTCCTGCTATGATTCTTTGTATGGAAGGTAGATAATACTAATAACATTGCCTGATTTCTCTGCGTATTATTACATTTAACCCTTTGAGCCCTTGCTGCATATAACTTCAACTAGGCTGCTTTTGTCCCCACCCCCACTAAATTGAATCTCTCAGCACTAAAGCAGCTTGATGTGCAGTCATTGAGATCATCTGGTTTCGTTGGCAGCAAGAGCTGACCCTCTTTGTGACACTGTCAAAGGGTTAGCAAGACTTCTGTAGCTACCTACTCACCTACCTGTAAAGTAGCTCTTCTTTGACATGGAAAATCTTTGTATTTTAATCAGCGCCTTATTATTATTTTTTGGCTGCTTTTCTGATGTCTTTTTTTTTTTTTCAATTGGGAGATTTTCTGTGTGAATGTGCCTTTTCGAACTTGCTTTGGTATATTCCTCTGCAAATACTGATCTGCATGCTTATTCTGATGACTTTTTTTCCAGCTCTTCTGTATCACTCTCTTTTGTGATCTGTAAGTCCTACGTTAATAAATAATTCTTTGGCATATTTTGAAAGTGTGGGGATGTGTGTAATTTATACTTCTCCAGGGTTAGACCAAAGAAAAATACCTGGTCCATATCAAATTTAAACCCTCCTGTGGTTTGAGGGTTTTTTCCTTTTTGTTTATTTTGTTTCCTCAAACACCTTTTTCCTAAGAAAGTATTGGTACATTTTAGCCTTTTCTTCTTATAATTCCACTGATATAACTGTTTAACATGGCACTGGATTAAAATATAACTTAAAACATTTTAAAAGTATAAACCTTACATTATGTTACATGTTAGAAGTTTTATTCCTTACCTCTAGTGACAAAACTGAGTTGATTTTATTGCTTTGTAAACATCTTGGAGCCTGCCTCAACTAGCAGTTAAACTGAGAAAGAAAGGAAAGACCTCAGTTTAGGGTTGGGGAAAGAGGGCCACATTTGTTAATAACTAGGTATCTATAAATTAAATTATCAAATGATACTGAGATGGACTTCTGAACAGAGTATACGTGAAGCAAATTTGGATAATCTCTGCGATGGGAAGTGCTCATTGTTAATACTAGGGAGTCTCCAGGACTGAATTTGATTTGAGTTTGAAGTTGAGTACTTCATCCTCTAACTGCAGGGTGCATTACCTTTCCAGCTTCAGAATGTATTAAGTCACCTTCCTTTGGTCTTTTTTAACTTAGTCTGTGAGGCAAGTTCTTAACTCTGCATTTTTAAGAAAAGAATTTTTTTTTAGAAAGACCCATGAATGTCAGCCACAAGAGTAAGCCAAATTTGGGTGCCTTTTTTTTTTTTTTAACCATTGTAGAGTATAATAATAGTGAGAAACTTTGGGGAAAAGGAGTTATTTCCATGGTTTTAATTTTTTTTCTTATATTTTGACACTTCCTTCTAAAAATTTGAGTCAGAAAGGAAATTAAACCATTGAAGGTGAAGATTTTGAATAGAATTCCTGAGAGATTACTTTCAGTAACTGAAGTATGCCTTTGGCGGGGAGGGTGCGGGTGTGGAAATTGCATATTGAGACTAAGAAAATGTGGGTCTGCCCTTCAAAATATTGTGTTTTCCAGAGCATAATGCTTTAGCAAGTTGAATAATACTTGGTTTGCAAAACCTTGTGTAATCATATTATGTTTTAATTATGATCTGTGCTAACTAATTTGGAAGAAGGATTTTGTGTAGCTTCTATCTAGCAATAATATCAGTTGCCTTTCTTTTGGAATGTTCTTGTGCCAGTCTTTTGGCTTTGGTGAAGGAATTCTTTCGTCAGTGGAGTTTAGTGGTAGAGTGGTCCATCTCGGGCTGCTTCAACTCCTTTCTCCTTTAAGTCAGGCTGCAGAAAATGAACATAACTGTGCATAAAACAAAAGTAACACTACTTTTTGGGGAGAAAGTTTTGATAATACATATAACAATATAAACTCACAATAAAGATTTGAAGGACTGTGTTCTCTTCTGTAAGTTCCAACAAACCCCAAAATACTATTTTGTTTACCCCCATGCCAAGTAAAGTGAGATGTGGTTAGTGCCTGACTTCACACCTCAGTGTCTGAGAAATTATTCTGATGTATTTATATTTTACAGTCAAACTATGTTTCTCATTAAAATCCCTACTGATTTTTAAAAGTAGTGATAATTTTGTCAATATCAAAGAAACTGGGCTAAATCCTAAAGTAACTCAAAAAATCAAGCCATTTTATTTTTAAAGAGCTTCCAGCTTTGTTTTTCCATCAGTTGAATGCTTTTCATAAGTTGTTTTGGAAAATGTTGGCTGTATAGGGTCACTGTATATGGGGTGATATACATAGGAGGTTCTCCTGGGTGCTGCCCACTCCCTTGCGTGGCCAAAAGGCTCCAGTTGTAATTGCCATCTTCTGTGCTCATTTAATGCTTTTTTAATGAGATTTTTTAATGATGACCATGCCCCACTGTATGTCTTGGCACTATTCCATGGCCTTCTGCCTCCTCCAACTAAAAATATCCAGAGGATTACCTTTTTTTTTTTTTTAATTGAACTTAAAACACTGACCCAGAAACCTGCAGGTGCTTACTGATAGCCTGACGGCACTTAAACCTTAGATTTACAAGGGTCCATACAAATGAAGAATGGTAGGTTTCTATGCAGGTTAGAAAATACCAGAAGGCGATTATACAGCAGCATTTTATGGCCTGTCATGCTTACACCGTGATCACTTTCATTCCTGTTTTCTTTAACAACACCGTCTGGGTGTTTGATCCTTAAGACAATACAGTCAAACCAGGCTCTACAGTTAACAGAGACTGTGAACATGGCTGATCTCAGAAGGAAGAGTAAGACCAGAAATGGACAGAAGTTTAAGTGTATAAATATTTCATGACTTGCTTTGCTAAAATGGAGTTTGGACTAAATCAGTACTGGAAATTCCTTACCCCAACGAACATTTTTATTGCTCTGTTAAACACTGAGGATTGGTGGAATTTGCACATGTATTTCTTTCCTTTTTTCTTTTTCTAAATGCTTTTCTCAAAAGCTAGTAACTCTTAATCACCTGGGCACATGCTTACAGCTTTAGAAAAGACCCATGGAAATCAGTGTGGCCTTCTGCGTCCTGTAGTGGCAGCTCACATTCTTTGTTCCAAGAAGTTCCTTGTCCTCATGAACAACATCCGTTCAGATGGGATTTGAATAGAGGTTATGGGAGAGACTGATGGGGTTACTTGCCAGCATAAGCAGGAAAGCCACGTCTTGATTTGAGACCCATGATGGAAAGCAGATTGTGCAGTTTATTCCTCTGGCTTGGTAATAGGACATTGCTGGTTGCAAACAAATAAGTAGATTAAAGCACACAATTTGGTGCATTATGTGTGTGCAATTGCAATTCAATCCAGCACAGCCCAAGAGTTTTCCAGTAGAATTGGAAACACAGTAGTGATTCTCTATTCCTTTTATTGCATCCATTCTGTTTTCTTTTCCTTTTTCTCCTGCAGTTTTCAGAATTCAGCTGTCAAACTGAAAACTCATCTACAGTAACTTCAGTGTTACAATATAAAATGTGGGTTATTCCATGTTATTTTTCCATCACTCATGTTGTAGGTTTTACAGAATCTTTAATATTTTTAAGACCAATATACAATAATACATATCATTTGATTGCTTAGAAAACAGAACTGTTAATGTGGGAAATAAAGAATTTTCTTGGTTTAACCTACACTTAGTGAACTGATTTACCACATCAAAAAAAAAAAAATGGTTTACTAATATCCACCATGCCAGGAAATACAACTCATTTTTATATTGCTTATAAAGTGCTATGGTTTAGGAATACAGTGTTCTTATGTTCCTTATATAATAGCAGTACTTCCTTTTGTGTCCAAATGAATTGCACTTTAGTAACTTTTTTTTTTTTTTACACTGTCTAGCCAGTAAATAAGCAAAAGTAAAATTTAAAAATCAGCCTTGAGGTTTAACTTTCATATATCCTGTATAATTTACTCCTCATTATTTTTTAGAATACAGATTATTTCCATTTTAGTCTTTTGTTTGGTCATTTCTGTGAGTTGTTCCAAAAGGCAAAATGTTGTGTTTATCATTCATAGTAAAAATAAGATTTGTTGAAGACCTAAAGTATTACACAAAATACTTGAAAGCTCTTCAACTAAGGTATTCCCTTAGTGTTTATAATGCCTTTTACCTGATTATATTAGTCATTCCTGGTTGTTTTTTTTTTAACTTGTGTTTTCTTGTTGCATAATTGCACAAAGGATTTTTTTTATTACCATAGCAACTTAGTTGTGGTTGAACAAGAGCTTAACTTTTTATTAAATTTATCTTTGGTCTCTATGAAAATTGCTACCAATTTAGTAGATGAGATTCTAGGAGTAGTTCATAGCCTAGCTTCTTCAAAGAGCTTTCTGGTAGGATCTCATCATAAAAAGTTTATGTTGTGACACATTCTTCTGAATGAACCCTTTGCAGACTCATTCATCTTGTGTTTAACTGAATCTGCCTTTTGATTGAATTTCACTTAATTTGAGTCAGGGAACCCTCTGATCCCTTTAAATAGTGGGGAAAACAGACACTACAGCCGGAGACTAAGAAGGCGTTCTGTCTAAAGTCTTGTTTCATTCATTCTAAACTGTATGTTTTCACCTAAATCTTTTTTTTCCCCTCTTGTTTATATTGTTAGTGCCCTTTTCCTAATAGGATTGAGAGAGAAACTTGGGGTGCACTATTAGAGGAGCAATGTCAGGAATGGCTTCCCTCTCATAAACCAGGCAGCATCGCTGTGTAAGAGAAACGAGGAGACCCAGTGTTGGCTCACCTTTTAACTGAGTTATGAGACTCTCTGTCACAGAACTTTTCGAGCATTTTCCTCGTAAGCCCTGCTTTTGGTTGTCGGAGAGGGAGTCTTGCATTTGGCTTTCTTACCTGGTAGACAGTGAACAAAATGAGACCAAATGCATCTTGGTCAGATTGAATGGACCATGGTGCTGGAAGGTGGCTTCTCCACACCAGTATGACTCAGCCCCAGCTGGTTTGGCTTCAAGAAAATGGGCAAGAAATTTTCTCTACTAAGACCACCAAAGTGAGGGGTTGACTTTTCACATTTTACTTTGAAACAATTCTATTTTAAGCCCTAAGGCAAGCAGCTAAATTTCACATTGAGGCTGGTGGCAACTGTGCTGTATAATAATTGCTGTGCTGCTTACTGGACTCTGGGCTGGTCCCTTTACACACACTATCATTAATGTCACAACACAGCCCTTCCAAGTGCCTGGTCTTTTTTTTTTTTTTTTTTTAACATATAAGCAAGCCAAAGTTGAGATATTAAATAGCTCACCTAGTGTCACACAAGTGGTAGGTGGCGCAGCTGGAAGTTGAAGGCAGGTCTGTCTGAATTAAAAATCTATATTCTTTTTGCTGTTTGGTGCCACCTCTTAAATTATTTAAATATATATTAAGCGTGTAAAATGAGTCTTCCTCCCCAGCGTTTCTTTCTTTTCCTTTTTTATGAGGCGGTTACACATAGTTGAAAGAGAAACAAGAGCCCAAGAGGACCCAGACCTTTGATTCTATTTGTTTAGAGGCTAAAGTTAGCTTAGATTGATTTTTTTTTTCCCCTCATACTCCCATCACAGCAGTATGACGTCCATAGTGACCAAAATAACAACTGGGTAAGTAACTACTTAATTAAAATCTCATATTTGGCCTTGCCTAGACAGAAACACCTAGTAATTGATTAAAAGTTAGCTATAACATTTTTTTTCGTTTAGTTTCAAGATAATCGATTTTTAATTAGTGTGTCATATACATTTCATATGAGCATGTTGTAAATGAACATGTTCCAATGAAGTCGAAACATAAGAGTCTTGTTTGGGGCAGGGAATATTGTAAATACATTTTCAAGTTTACAAGTGAATAGACATTTTATTAAATGACCCTATCCTTCTATCAGACAGTATATATATTGGTGGATGTATATCATCCTGTCTTTTTTTTTTTTAGGAACTGTCATACCGGAAGAAAAGGACTCTTTGTTACTAAATATAAATGCCAGCTCAAGGCTAATGTGGGTTTTTAAAGATCAGATTTTACAGCCCAGCTCCTTTAATTTTAGTACAAGCTCTAAATTTAGTCAATTCCAATATCGCATGGAACTAATCAAAGACGCTAGACATTTTGCTTCTGCAGAGTTTAGGGCATTTTGCCTACATGGTGAGCTTGCCTCTAATTGTGGGGTCTTATTTCCCTTTCAGATATAGAGGACTTAAAATATGCTGCTTTTGGAACCTACAGTAGCAATTTTGCAGTGAGCACACTTACGAGCTATGACTGGTCAGACAGGGATGATGCCTCTCAGGGCAGAAAACTGTCCCCATTTGTCCTCTCAGCAGGAAGCGGAGCCTCCGCAGCCGCCTCAGTTCTTCAAAAGAAAGAGACTTCGTTCGGCAGTTCCGAAAACCTCATCGTGACATCTCTCTCCAAAGTCACAACCTTCGCCAGCGAGGACCCTCTTCCAGAGACCACTTTCCCAGCTTTCGCCAGTTTTAAGGACGTGACCCCACAGGCCAGTGAGCCAAAGGAATATGAAAGCGGGCACTTCAGGGATTTCACCAGACAAGACCTGCCTGTAGGCGAGCGGAGCCAAGAGGCCGTGTGCCTGAGCCCGGCCTCCAGCAGTGCTTCCCACGACACCCCCAAGGAATGCACAGATGACTTCGGAGAGTTTCAGAGTGAGAAGCCCAAAATCAGCAAATTTGACTTTTTAGTGGCCAATTCACAAGGCAAAATGAAATCAAGCGAAGAAATGATCAAAAATGAGCTAGCAACCTTTGACCTTTCTGTTCAAGGTGAGTAGCTTTCAACACAGATTTTACATCCTGGTTTCTTCCACTGTGTTTAAGTGTTCGTTCGTTCTTAGAATAAGAAGTTGGTCCCTGGGTTAGCAGGAAATATATTTCCCAATGTTTAAAATCAGAGTCTGTGACAGCAGGCTATAAAAGAGGGTTTCCCAGAGACTGAACTGAAATTAAACCAGTATTCATCAGATGACAGCTTTGGGGGTTAAAATTAAGTGCAGCACATGGTCAGTTTGTTGGCTTGTTTTGGGGAGAAGTGTGCTGTGTTAGAAGAGCCAGAGAAATGGTTTGACCCCCTTGTGGGCCAGTGAGTTCTGCTCTTGATCCCTGGCTACAGAGTATGTCTTTTCATCCTGAGGTGCCATGTAGTACCTGTGGATCTGGGTCCGGTCTGCAGACCTGTTTGACCCACGCTGAAGGATTTCTAGTGTGTGAAGCAGTTGCCGATGCATAAAAACCATGACACTTCACAACCTGGATTTCTAGCTTTTCTTGGAAAGGCATAGTATCTGGCAGTCCTAGGCCTGCGTTCCCACCTCTTGATGATGAGCTGGAGCAGAGTAGCATCATCCCCTCCAGCAGATGGTGTGAGGTCTGCCCTGTGTCATGGTTCCCACCACATTCCTCTCTAGCTGACCTGCTTCAGTCATTTCCTTTGCCCGCCTGCTCTCTGAAGGCATTTGAGTTTGCCCCTTTGGTTTTAATCCCACCCTGACAGAAGGGCTCATTGATTTCTGTTCATTGAGAAGGATAGAGGAAGTCAGTACCAATCCATAAGTGATGACTGGAAAAGCAGCCACACTGTTGCACACTGATACTTAAAAAGACCCTAGTCCTCCAGACTCCAGTGATCCCACACTCAGAGTTATGGAAGTATTGTCACAGATTAAAGAAGCGTAATGGGGAAAATTAAAGGCAGGGGACTCAGGCATGAGAGAACAAGGGAAAGTGTTCAACGTATCGCTTGCCAGACAGGCCAAATGAGAAGTGTGATTCTGACCACCTCCTGATGCCAGCATCTAGAGAAGAGGGTCGTGTGAGCAAGGAAAAGCCTCTGCTTGGATTAAGCTGAGTAATCAGCACCTTTGTGCCATCCATCTCCCCCAGGATCGCACAAGAGGAGCCTGAGCCTTGGTGATAAAGAGATAAGTCGCTCTTCTCCTTCCCCGGCTTTGGAGCAGCCTTTCAGGGACCGCTCCAACACGCTGAGCGAGAAGCCTGCCCTGCCCGTCATCCGCGACAAGTACAAAGATCTGACGGGAGAAGTGGAGGTGAGCGGGCTCCATGTCCCCGGGGCCCCGAGGCAAAGTGCTGGCCTCGGTCACCTGGGGAATGGGGGGCAGACCGTCCCAAGGCACCAGGCATGAGATGTGTCATTAAATGAGAGCATGGTGACCTTAGCCCCGGATGAAGATTCTTCCTAGATGTGACATCACTGAGAGTAGTTACTGACCCTAAAAGTGGAATTATTCCTGAGACCTCACAAGGAAGGAAGTATTTCTTCAGGGAGTTCTTTTTGAGCATGTGGACTTTATCATCTTAGCGGTAAAACCTCAAAAGGCAGTGCTAGGGGCGGGGGTGGGGAGCGTGGGGGACTTCCCTGGAAGCCCAGCGGTTAGGACTTCACCTTCCAGTGCAGGGGATATATATGGATTCAGTTGCTGGTCAAGGAGCTAAGATTCCACATGCCTCATGGCCAAAAAAACCAAGACATTAAAAAAAAGAAAGAAAAAATCAGAAGCAGTATTGCAGCTACTTTAAAAATTGGCCCACATTAAAGAAAAAAATCTTTAAGAAAAAAAGAGAGAGGACGGATGTGCTGGACCCTCTCACGGAAACGTTCGTCCCACGCTGCTTCCTCCTCCAGCCAACGCTCTGAGCATCCTCCTCCCCGTCCTGTCAGACACACTCACTCGCACACATAGCTTCCTGACTGTGGAGCAGGAAGCTGTGGTTTGATCCTGGCTCTCGTGCTAGACACCTATGTGGTGCGTACCTTTAAAGAAGCTTCCACTGTTAATGGAACAAAGGAGGCAATGTTTACGAAGGGAATCCACTAAAAACCATTTTCCTCCAATTTACAAGTCATGTGTTTAGAAGTTATAGTTATCAGGAGCTATCAATAAAAGTCATCATTCGTGGGTTCAGAAGATCAACTGCGCTTGGGTTAGTGATTTTCATAGACATGAAAGTAAGTCTTCAGGACTCTGAGCTGACGGAAGTCACAGGGGGGATCCCCGGCTTGCCCGCCTGACCCAGCTCTTTTGGTGACTTTCACAGGAGAATGAGCGGTATGCGTATGAGTGGCAGCGGTGTCTGGGGAGTGCTCTGGAGGTAAGTCTCTCACTTGTCTGCGTTCACACGCCCGCATATGCCTCTTGCGTCGTCTCGCCTTCTTGATTGCTTTGGATGGACTCGGGGCGAGCTCTGCCTCGATGGCCTTGCACTAGGAGGACCTGTGTGGAAAGTGACATGTCTTCAGTGAGGCTTCTTCCCCACCTATTGCAGCAGACCCCACTCAGTTGACTTATGGTGCCCTCTTCTGTCACTGAGTTTAATGTGTAACAAAACGATATCATTATCTCTGCCCAAGTTAAAATAATATGTAAGCTGAAGAACCTTTGTCTTTCCACTTCCAAAAAAACAGAGGCTTGGTTCATCAATGTCAAAATTAAATCTCAGATTTATTGCAGCACAGTCATCTACATACATCAATCAGTCATGCATTTTCACACCTTCCAGCTTGCCGTTGGGTTTTCTACTAGCAGTGAGCTGCTTTGTAATGACTTTTCCTGATTATGTAAGGTGATGTGCTTTCATTTCTTTGTAGGTCATTAAGAAGGCCAATGATACCTTAAACGGCATCAGTAGTAGCTCTGTATGCACGGAGGTGATTCAGTCAGCCCAAGGGATGGAATACTTACTAGGTATGTGCTTTCATGTTATACTTCTTCAAAGTCATGGCACTTTGGAGGCTTTCCAGTTGTCCCTATGTCAAGTAGTTTAATCTAGATCTCTCTGAGCCTCATAGGACTTTATAAGTAGCTTCTGCTTTTGTAGATAAGACACTTAAATCCTACCCAGAAACAACTATTTGACTTAAGGTCTCTGTGGCCAGGTTTCCCAGTTCTTGTTATACACAATGTAAAATCACATGTTAACTGGTTTATCAAAGACTCTGAACTAGATGAGGCATTAACATTAAATCATTGGTTTAAAAAAGAAAATTAAGTTATTGGGTCCCCAGTCAGTTCTTACCATGCTCTGTTGAATTCTGCCTTTCTACCCGTTACCATCCTCCCAGATTCCTTAACTTCCTGGCCACCTTCAGCTCTCACACATCCCAGTCTAACGTGAAATCTCAGTCCCTGTCCTTCTCTGGTCCTCTCCTGCTCAGGGTTTGCCTGTAGCCAGAACCACAGGCACTGGTCTCGCCCTAATCTTCTTCAGACCTTTACTCAGATGTCACCTTCTAAGTGAGGTCTTCTCGCCCCTCTCACTCAAAGCCTTGCTCCCTCTCCCCACCCTGTCACTTGCTGCCCGTCTCCCTGCTTGATTTTCTCCCTAGCCCTGTCACATTTACTATCTTAAATATTTTACTTTCTATTATTTGTATCTATTATCTGTCTGTCTCCACTGAAATCCGCCTCCAAGAAGGGAGAGATTTGGGTGTGACGTGCTTGCGGCTGCCGGGTTCCCAGCACCTCGCCTAGCCCTGGGCGCACAGTGGTCACTCGCGTGTACTCTCTGGGTGAGAGGCTCTGAGGGCTGTGAGCTCTCCTTGTTCCTGCCTCCTGCTCTTGTTCCTCTTTCCTGCTCAGACAGGCATAATTCTGCCTCATAAACAAATGCTCACCAGCTCATGGGGTGCCTATCTTTCCCTCTAGTAGTTTCCTAGTATGAAAGATTGACTCAGAAGCCCCCTCACTTGGCTCAGAATGGGCAGCAATTCCTAACCTTCCCCTGGGGAAGGAAGGACAAGCCGCAGTGCTGTATGTAGGCTGAGCGTGTACCACTGAAGACCCCCTGGCATTCTTCCAGTTCTCTCTGGAACAGGCTGGGGGAGGGGTTAGGTCATGCCTGGCAGCTGTCCTTAGTCTTTGGAGACCTTGGCATCTCTCATCCTTGCTGGAAGAATTCGGCCATAATTCAGAGACCACAGGGAAAGAACCATTCTGTGTCCTGTTAAGTGTATAAAAGATAACATGAAGCCACAGACTTTGTAAATCTTGGGCATTCAGAGGGGTGAAATATTTCTTAATTACAGGCAGACCTGGGAGATACTGGGGCTTCCCTGATAGCTGAGTTGGTAAAGAATTGGCCTGGAATGCAGGAGACTCCAGTTCGATTCCTGGGTCAGGAAGATCTCCTGGAGAAGGGGCAGGTTACCCACTCCAGTAATCTTGGGCTTCCCTTGCGGCTCAGCTGGTAAAAAAAAAACCACCTGCAATATGGGAGACCTGGGTTTGATCCCTAGGTTGGGAAGATTCCCCTGGAGAAGGGAATGGCTACCCACTCCAGTATTCTGGCCTGGAGAATTCCACAGATTGTAAAGTCCATGGGGTTGCAAAGAATTGGACATAACTGAGCGACTTTCACTTCACCGGGAGACATTGAAGGTTTGATTCCAGACCACTGCAGTAAAGCTTATAGCTCAGTGAAGCGAGTTGCATGAATATTTTGGTTTCCTAGTTCATAGAAACGTTATGTTTACCTTATGACTGTAGTCCATTAAGTGTGCAATATGTCTGAAAAAAACTTAAAGATATTGATGAAAAAAGGCTGGCCGTCATCTATCTGAGTCTTTAGCGAGTCATAATCTTCCTACTGGTGGAGGCTCTTGCCTTGGTGTTGACGGCTCCCGGCAGATCAGGGTGGCAGTTGCTAAAGGTTGGGGTGGCTGTGGCCACTTCTTAAAATAAGACAATGAAGTTTGTTTCACCAATGGACTCTTTCATTGATGAACAATATCTCTATATAGTATGCAATACTGTTTGATAGCATTTTACGCACAGGAGAACTTTTTTTCAGAATTGGTGTCAGTCTTCTTGAAATCTGCGCTGCTTTATCAGCTAAGTTTATGTCATATTCTAAGTTCTTTGCTGTCGTTTTAACAGTCATCACCAGGAGTGGATTCCACCCCAAGAAACCAGTTTCTTTGCTCATTGTTAAAGATTTATCATGAGATTGTGGCCGGTTAGTCACATCTTAAGGGTCTCCTTCTACTTCTAATTCCCTTGCTATTCCCATAGTGTCTAGGGTTACGTCCTCCACTGAAGTCTTGAACCCCTCAAAGTCAACCATGAGGGTTGGAATCAACTTCTTCCAAATTCCTCTTGTTGATATTGTGACCTCTTCCTATGAATCCTAGATGTTCTTAATGACATCTAGAATGGTGAATCCTTTCCAGGAGGTTTGCACTTTACTTTCCCCAGATCTACTAGAGGAATTACCATCTGTGGCAGCTATAGCCCCTTAAAATATATTTCCTAAAGGCTAAGACTTGGAAGTCGAAATTATTACTTGACCCGTGGGCTGCAGAATGGATGTTCTGTTATTAGCAGGCATGAAAACATTAATCTTGTTGTATATCTTTATCAGAGGTCTTAGGTGACCGGATGCATTGTCACTGAGCAGTCATATTTTAATCTTTTTTTTTTTTTTTCTTTTTCTGAGCAGTAGGCCTCAACAGTAAGCTTAAAATATTCTGTAAACCATGTTGTGAACAGATGTGTTATCATCCAGGCTTTGTTGTTCCACTTACAGAGAGAGCACAGGCAAAGTAGATGTAGCATAATTCTTCAGGGCGCTAGGATTTCTGAAATAGTAAATGAGCATTGGCTTCAGCTTAAAGTCCCCAGCTGCATTAGCTCCTAACAGGAAAGTCAGCCTGCCATTGAAAGCTTTGAAGGCAGGCATTGACTTCTCCTCTCTAGCTATGAAAGTTCCTGGGCGGCATCTTCTTCCAATAAGAAAGCAGTTTTGTCTACATTGAAAATCTGTTGGTTGGTATAGCCACCTTCGTTAATTATCTGAGCTATATCTTCTGGGTAACTTGCTGCAGCTTCTGTATCAACACTTGCTGCTTCACCTTGCCCCTTTCTGTTATAGAGGTGTTATGGAGGTGGCTTCTTTCTTTAACCTTCATGAGCAACTTCTGCTGGCTTCAGACTTCTTTTGCAGGTTCCTTACGTCTCAGCCCTCATAGAACTGAAGAGAGTCAGGACCTTGTTCAGGATGAGGGAATGTTGTGGCTGGTACGATCATCTCTCCAGAGCACTCAGACTTTCTGTGTATCAGTAATATAAGACTGTTTTTCTTTCTTATCATTCGTGTGTTCCCTAGAGTAGCCCTTTTGATTTCTTTCAAGAACTTTTCCCTTCTTTCGAAAGTTGGTTAGCTGGCACAAGAGACCTAGCTTCTGGCCTGTCTTGTCTTTCGACATGCCTTCCTCACTAAGCTTCATCATTTCTAGTTTTTGGATAAGACTCCTCTTTGCCTTGAACACTTAGAGGCTGTCGTTGAGTTGTTAACTGACCAAATTTCAATATTGTTGTGTCTCAGGGAATAGGGAGGCCTGAGGAGGAGATGGGTGGGTGGAGCAGGTCAGCGGAGCAGCCAGAACACATGCTGCGTGGTTCCTGGTGCCCCCAGACAACTACAGCAGTAGCATCATAGACCACAGATCGCCATAGCGAATATGATGATAATGGAAATGTCTGAACTACTGTGAGAATTACCAAACTGTGACAGAGAAGCAAAGTGAACAGATGCTGTCAGGAAAATGGTGCTTATAGACCCGCTTGATGCACAGTTACCACAAACTTCTCAATTTGTAAAAAAAAATTCATATATTTGTATCTGGAAACCACAACAGAGGGACGTGCAGTAAAGCAAGCTGTTCCTGTGCGTTATAGTGATCCTGACATTGTGATTCTTTTAAACTGTTAATGTTCCCATTTTCAGTGAGTATAACTGTATTTCCCAGATTCAAACAGAGGGACTCATAAAGACGCCAGAAAAAAAAATAGCTAATATTTGGTTAATGTCTGCTGTTCTAAGCCAGCAGTTTTAACCAGTTTAACATCTTCAACCACCCTTTGAGAAGGTACTATTATCCCAGTGTTACATTTGAGGAAACTGAAGTACAGAGAGTTTTGCTACCTGCCTGAGGTTACATAGCTAGTAAGCGGCAGAGCTTGGACTTGAATCCAAGTGGTATAGCTCTAGAGTCTGCACTCTTACCGGGGAGTTTATACTGCAGTGTTAACAGCTGATGGCTCCTGGGCTTCCCTGGGGATCCAGTGGTTAAGACTCCACACTTCCCAACCTAGATGTCCATTGGCAGATGAATGCATAAGAAAGCTGTGGTACATATACACAATGAAATATTCAGCTATTAAAAAGAATGCATTTGAATCAGTTCTAATGAGGTGGATGAAACTGGAGCTTATTATACAGAGTGAAGTAAGTCAGAAAGAAAAACAGCAATACTGTATATTAATGCATATATATGGAATTTAGAAAGATGGTAACGATGATCCTATATGTGAGATAGCAAAAGAGACACACGTGTAAAGAACAGACTTTTGGACTCTGTGGGAGAAGGCGAGGGTGGGATGATTTGAGAGAATAGCATTGAAACATGTATATTATCATATGTGAAATAGATTGCCAGTCCAGGTTCGATGCATGAGACAGGGTGCTCAGGGCTGGTGCACTGGGATGACCCTGAAGAATGGGATGGGGAATGAGGTGGGAGAGGGGTTCAGGATTGGGGACACAGGTACACCCATGGCTGATTCATGTCAATGTATGGCAAAAACCACTACAATATTGTAAAGTAATTAGCCTCCAATTAAATAAATTAATTTTAAATAAATAAATAAATAAAAGACTCCATGCTTCCAATGCAGGGGCGCAGGTTCAATCCCTGGTCGAGGAACTAAGATCCCACATGCCGGGGGTTGCGGGCCAAAAAAAAAGTTGATTGATCCCAAGGAATATTAAGCTCACATCTGTCCAAATGCAGTCCCTGTTTCACCTAGGATGTCAGCCAGCAGTAAGGCTGCCGTGTCTTGTTGATCTCTCTCTCTTTACTTCCAGCACCTAACTCTTTCCTCTCTCACCCTGTCAGGTGTTGTTGAGGTGTACAGGGTAACGAAACGTGTGGAGCTGGGGATAAAAGCCACTGCGGTGTGCAGTGAGAACCTCCAGCAGTTGCTAAAGGACATCGATAAAGTATGGAATAACCTAATTGGCTTCATGTCACTTGCCACACTCACGGTAAGCCCACGAGACAATTCAGCAGTTGCTTTCCTTGAAAAAAACCTAAGGCATAAAGCTTACTCTATGTTCCTTTGATTGGAGGATGAAGGTCCCTACTGTAGCCAGTTATGTTATAAAGGAAGGAGATGCTAATAACATTTGTGCTGTTAGTTGAATAGCAGCAGGTTGGCCTCCAGGCCCATTGAACTTAAATGAGAGTGTAGGAAAACATTCTCTATCTATATCGTTAAGTCACTGTTTTACAAAGCATTGATTTGAGTTTCTCCCTTTACATTTATAGTATTTTCCCCATTGAAAGTGAAAGTGAAGTCTCTCCGTTGTGTCCGACTCTTTGTGACCCAATGGGCTGTAGCCTACCAGGCTTCTCAGTCCATGGGATTTTCCAGGCAAGGGTACTGGAGTGGGTTGCCATTGCCTCCTCCAGGGGATCTTCCTGACCCATTCATTAGTGTCCTTTTAAAAAAATGTTAATTCAAAAAGATACGTGCACCTGAATGTTCATACCAGCACTATTTACAGCAGCTAAGGCGTGGAAGCAACCTGAGTGTCCATCAACAGATGAATGGATAAAGAAGATGGAGTACTACTTAGCCACGAGAAAAGAGTGGGATTTAACCATCTGCAACAATGTGGGTGGACTGAAGGGGCATTATGCTGAGTGAAAGAAGTCAGAGAAAGACTGAGACAGAATAATGTCACTTATATGTGGAATCCAAAAAAAAAATACAACAAGCTAATGAATATCACAGAAAAGAGGCAAACTCACAGACAGAGAACAAACTAGTGGTTACCAGTGAGGGCAGGGAGGCAGGGAGGGGCAGCATAGGAGCAGCGGATTAATAGGCACAAACTACTATGCAGAAAATAAATAAGCTACTAGGATATATGGTACAGCATGGGGAAAATAGGCAGTATTTTATAGGAACTATAAATGAATATAACCTTTTAAAATTGTGAATCATTGCTGTAAGATGAAACTAATATTCTACATCAACTATACTGCAAAAAAATTTTGTTAGACCTAAGTAAGACAGACAGAAGACTGTATGATACATCTTGTTGCTATCCTGTGGCTCATTGCGCCATTTTACTCTCTTTAGGTCTTGAATTGTTTTCATTTTTTCCCGTTACGAATAGTTTTACTCTGAATATCATTAAACAGATGACTGTTTCCCCTTTTGATGGTACAGCTTCTGCAAGTGGACTTAAGAAATCAGAGTGCGTGGTTGCACATGTACATGCATTCCTGCATATAGCTGCTGTTCCATGTGTTATATGGATTTCCAAGTAGCTTAGAGGCTAGTTGACAGCAGTGCATAGAAGTATACATTTCCTTACATTGTATTCTAGTTTTGTCAATTTCTTAATTTAAAAAGCGTGTAAGCAATTCCCTGAAAGTGTTTTTTAAATTTCTTTCATTTCCCGAGGGACTGTCTAGTGTCTCAAATGATAATTTACTATTTTTATTTCCTTTGTATGTAAGCTGATCATCTCTCTCTCTTTTGACTGTTTGGCCATATATTCAATGAAATACTGTTATTGACCATACTCATTTCATATTTGTAATAGATTTATTCACACACACACATATGTGCGTAAGATGATATCAGTTAATTTTTGCCTCTTCTGTTTCTTACACCTTTTTTTTTTAATATTTCACTGAGCAAAGCTATTTTATTTTTAGATATTCATGCTAATTCAGTTTGTCTCAGATAATATCCTTTATTTCACCATAGTCAAATTTATCTTCCTTCCACAGCTGAAATAAATACGCAGTTCCATTTTCTTTCCTTCTTTCCCCACACTGAACCAGGTGCCCATCTCTAAGAGCAGCCAGCTCTCTTTGTGCAACGCTGCTGGGCGGGAGGACCCCATGTCACTCAGCAACCTGCCTGTCATCAGCCGCAGGTCCTCGCCATTGTTACGTTGCTTCTGGTTTGTAATATTAAGTTCTGAAAGCATTTGAATCATTTCTGAAATCTCTTATTCCCTTGGACCATTTTTTTGATTTATAACTTAAAATCATACTGTTTGGATAACTATTTTTTAAAAATACTATTGTGGCCAATACAATAAGAATTGAAGTATGCATATTTGAAAAGAAGAGATAGAATTGTTTATTTAATGATAAGAAATGCCTCCAGAAAACTGAATTCGAGAGGTTAAATTTAATGAGTTTGGCAAAACTTCACCACATTCTCATATATTAACAATAGGAATAAAACATAATAAAAATGGAAGCCTCTTTTTTTTTAATGTGGTAAATCATTCAGGCCCTTACCACCTCTGACTGCATAGCTGCAGTTACTGGTTCATTTTTTTACCCACGCTCAGTGTGTTCGACACAGCACCTTCAGACGGGTCTTTCTAAAATGCTAACCTGACTGTGGCGTTTATATCCCATTTGAAATCCTGCAGTGACTCTCCCTGGTCTTCAGGGTCAAGTTTAAACTCCTTAGCGCAGTGTGTGAGGTCTTCTCCCTCACTTGGGCTGCCCTGGCCTGTCTTTCTCTGCTAGATCGCTTTTCCCTCTGGACTCGGCATCATTTTCCCAGAAACCATCCCAAGAGGCCCTCGGTCTGCATTAGATGCCCCTTTCCTGTGTGTGTCCATAGCATGTTCTGGTCGGGGAGGCACTTCCACGCTTCTTGTTAATTGTGTCTTCTTCTTTCTTGCCCACTAGCTTCTCAGCTCCTTAAGATCAGGACTGGGTCCTTTTCTTCTGTTTGTTTAACTGAAATATAGTTGATCTGGGGCTTCCCTGGTGGTCCAGTGGTTGACTTTGCACATCCAGTGCAGTGGACGTGGGTTCAATCCCTTGTCAGGGAACTAAGATCCCGTATGCACAGTTCAGCCAAAAAAGAAAAATATAGTTCATTTTACAGTATCGTGTTACTTTCAGGTATATAGCATAGTGATTCGTTTTGTTTTTGGTTTTTTTTACACATTATATTACACTTTAGATTATTACACGACATTGGGTATACTTCCCTGTGCTATTCAGTAAATCCTTGTTACTTAACTGTTTTATGTAGTATCAGTGGTTTGTATCTGTTAGTTTCATGCTCCTCTAATTTGTCCATACCCCCCCCCTTTCCTCTGGTAACCACAAGTTTATTCTCTATGTCTCTGGGTCTGTGTTGTATATATATTCATTCATATTTTTTACATTCCATATGTAAGTGATATCATATAGTATGTGTCCTTTATCTCTTTGTGTTCTAACGAAGTGATTAGTGGGGCTTCGTATCTTTTGTTTTATACTTTTTGAACCTTACCTTTATTTTCAAACAAGATAAGCATTTTTATACCTCATTAATAACTGGTTTAAATTTTTTTATGGATAGGGAAAATGAAGGCAGGAAATGTTAAAGCCAGGAACGAAGTTGTATGCAAGAATGTGTGCTTTTAAAGTGTTGGCATTTGCTAGTGGTGAGCTGTACCGTTGACCCTTCCAGGCACTGATGTAAAGAAGACGTGATCAGTTCCATGATTCACTGTGTTCATAACAGAAAAATAAACCCTCTACTCAGGAAGCATAACTATTCCTGGTACTCATATCTGAAAGAAATTTCTCTTGTGGGTTCTCAGAGAGGAAACTAATATCATCTATGTTATCTTCAAAAATAACCCTTTCAGTAAAGAAAGCAACAGGTTTCATTGAGTAGTTTCTTAGGAAATCTTCCCTTATAGATCAAATGGCATAGCCCCAGTAAGTGAAAGTTATTCCAAGTGGGGAGCAAAATAGATGAAATGGTAAAGGAGAAAAAAAAGTGTGGCAGTTCTTACTGACAGTGGCCTCAAGTCTTTTTCGGTAAAGAAAACACATAAATCAGTGCGAAATACACCAGCTTCCAGTCAAGTCAGAGCAAAAACATGAAGTGATTCATAAAAGAGGAGGCACAGCTAATCAGTAAACAATAACTCAAGTTAAAACAAGGTGGGTTTTTTTTTTTAACCACCTAATAAACCCAGTTTGGGATTTGGTTTATTTATTTGAACCTTTAGCATGTTGATGTAGTAAAACTGGACTGCTTCTTAGGGAATTTATTGGGAATTACTTCATTAAGAAATTGATGCCCCCAATGGGAAAGGTGTCTGGCAGCATGCTTTCCCTGCTACCTGGGAACTCAGGGCAAGGACCAGGACCTCATGTCCGTCGTCTGTCCGCTCTGAGCACCGTGCCAGGCACCATGTCAATACCCAGTAAACGCTGAATGAATGAAAAGATTTACAGACCTCCAGAGCAGCTGATTAAGTAGTTCCACTTTTTGGAAAACTCCCTAAGGTAGAGGGTTCTACATACAAACTCATAAAAAGAAGCAGCGCAAATGCTCAAGTTGTTCTTTGTAAAAATGAAAAGTT
This sequence comes from Oryx dammah, assembly GCF_014754425.2. Classification (NCBI taxonomy): domain Eukaryota; kingdom Metazoa; phylum Chordata; class Mammalia; order Artiodactyla; family Bovidae; genus Oryx; species Oryx dammah. Next base: position 48,290,636 of record NW_024070192.1, read on the forward strand.
GAAAATAACCTAAAAGTCCAAATCTGGAGAATTTAATTGTATGAATCTTCATAGTAGGATGTTACATAGCCATTTTTTAAAGGAGCACAAAGTTTGAAATAACACAGAACTGTTATTACAGTGCTGGAAGGGAGTATGCCAGAATGGTCATAGGGTTGTGTGTGGGTCGTAAAACCCTGGCGGTTTTCGTTTGTTTTATTTGGCTGTGCTGGGTTGTAGTTGTGGCACCCGGAATCTTTGATCTTTGTTGCGGCATGCAAGATCTAGTTCCCTGACCAGGGATCAAACCCAGGCCCCCTGAATTAGTAGCTCAAAGTCTTAGCCCTTGGACCACCAGGAAGTCCCACCCCTGGCGTTTTAAAAAAGTATTTCCAAACTCCAGTCACAAATGAAGTTGATTGGCTGGTGATGCACGTGGGTGCCCGTGAGGCTGTGAGATGGAGAGGAATGTCATAAAATCCAGTGTGTCCCCTTTGCACTGTTGGCATCAGAGTTCATCAGAGCCTCTGTATGCAGTCTCACAAAGGTCTCACCTCAACACCCATTTGTTCCATGTTTTTCTAGCAGCAAGATGTCTACCGCCACACATTAGGAATGTGCAGGTCTGGGTGTCTCCTAAGTCACCCATCTTCTGCTAACTCTCCACTCCTGTGGACCACATTAGGCCTAAACATCGCCAGCATCATTAGCCAATGTTTACTGAGTGCTTACTGTGTGCCAGACCCTATTCATGACTCTCTACGTGGATATAATGAATACAGCAGTCTTGAGGGTAGATAATAATATTCTCCCCTGATTAAATGAAGAAACTGAAGCACAGAGATATCAGTGAGACCTGGATTCAGTGTGAAAGAGTCCTAAGTCTGCTTTTTCAACCACAGCACTCTGTTGCCTCCTTGAATGGGCAGATTGGATGGGTGAAAGCAGAAAGGCAAAAGCCTTCTTGAGGAAGATGGGTGGTTCCTTAGCTTTGGGGTTAAAGAGATGAAACACCAGAAGTCTGTCTTGGCAGTGGCTTGATCTAAACAGTCAAAGTTATTTTCTGTATACTTTTTCCCCAGTTAATATCTTAGGACTGTAGAGGAGCTTAAAGGAGTCCCCCTTGCCACTTAGATTTTAAGGTTCTTTGTTTTGATGGCAGTTGGTTTCTTATTGTAATTAACACTGAAAACTAGACTGCTATACAAATCTATCTCTTCTGATACTGTTAGAAAAAGGTGGCTGCAATGGCAGAACTTTTTTTTTTTTTTTTTAGCTGTGAACTCTAAAGAAAAGATATCACAGAAGACCAAGTGTGTTAAGCAGGTTCATTATCTATTAGCCCTTTTCCATTTGGAGCAAAGGATATTTGGGGAGAATCTTAACCTTGATTACGGCTCTGAAGGAGCTGCTGTCGGGGTGAGGTGGAAGCCAGTTTCGTCCTTGTACATCTTGCTCGTGAGAAAGGCTTGCTTTCAAGATTCTGATTGCCCCTCCTGGCTTTCTTTAATTTTTTTCTTTTTTCCTTTTTAAATAAAATATATACTTAGTAAAATGCAAAAACCTTAGTTATACTGCGCAGTGGTCTTGACAGATGCATGCCACACATACCCCATGCCTGGTCGAGATCCAAGATAGCCCGTCTTCCCAGACGCTTTCCTTACGCTCCTTTGTTGACTGCACCCTACTCAGAGATAAGCCATGTTCTGAGTTTTTACATGAAGGATTAGTTTTGCCCAGACCTTTTTAAAGGAGCCTTCAAATTTGGTTTTGTGATTCTGTGAATTAGTCACCCGCCTAGCCTGGGAGTGTTGCCCCCTCACTAACGGAAGCTCTAAATCCCTCCATGTGGCAAAAGAGGAAGTGAAGGGGAAGAGTGGCCAGGCATTCATGCCTCCCCTTCAGACTCCCACTGGGACAGCCATTTCTGACATCCATGTCTGGATCTGGATGCGTGAGCGACTTTACCTGACCTTTTTTTAGGCCCCAGAGGGATAGACGTCTGCCACTAGACAGCACAGGAGTACATTGCACATTGTGGCTGCTGCTGAGTGTTTATTTCCAGTCACTCATGCTCTTCCAGTTATAATTGCTTTTTTCACTAGATTCAGTTCAGTTCAGCCGCTCAGTCGTGTCCGACTCTTTGCGACCCCATGAATCGCAGCACGCCAGGCCTCCCTGTCCATCACCAACTCCCGGAGTTCACTCAGACTCACTTCCATCGAATCAGTGATGCCATCCAGCCATCTCATCCTCTGTCATCCCCTTCTCCTCCTGCCCCCAATCCCTCCAAGCATCAGAGTCGTTTCCAATGAGTCAGCTCTTCGCATGAGGTGGCCAGGGTACTGGAGTTTCAGCTTTAGCATCATTCCTTCCAAAGAACACCCAGGGCTGATCTCCTTTAGAATGGACTGGTTGGATCGCCTTGCTAGGTTAGCTGTGAAAAATAATCATTCCCGACTCATATTTCTCCTGATTATACCACGTCATGCGCTCTTGCTAACTGGTGGGCCTTCGGTCCTTAAACCTTACCTAAGGGGCATCCCTGGAGGCCCCCGTGCTCTGTGCTGTACTTAATGAACTAAGTCACCACAGCCAGGCTCTTTGGTTCCAATAACACTGATACAGTAGTGACTGTTTCTTTTGCAATGAGAACCTGCTGGACATGGTGCTGTATTCCTTCTCATTCTATCCTGGTAACATCCCATAAGGTCAGCATAATCCCCAGTTTTACAAGTGCAGACATTGGAGCTCAGAAAAGATGAAACTTGCCTGAAACTCACAAACCTGGGATTTGAATGTAAATCATTGCCTAAAACCACTTTTCCTACTGTGTTAGTCCCAGCTTGCAAAGTATTAAAAAATGACTCGTTTCTTCCCACAAAGACTCTATGGGACTCTGCATCAAAAGGAGACTGCACTTCTTCTGCCAAGTGAGAAAGTTCTGGGTGCAGCAGTGACGCTTGGGCTAAGGGAAGCAGAGCACATGTCTTAACCTCCAAATTGCGGCTCCTTACCATTTCTTTAAGCTGGAAGTTACACTGGCGGCAGAGTTTTACATGGCCCTCTGTTTAATGCTCCCTTAATCCATGGACTAAAACTCCCTCTTGTGGCAAAAGCGTACCTCTTCTGAGCGCTGATTGAAGAAACTTTTTTCTCAAGAGAGAAAAATCCTCTATTTCAGAGAGGTGAGTGCTTTTTTTTTGGTTGCTGTGGGTCTTTGTTGCTGTTGCTGAGAGCAGGGGCTGCTCTCTAGTTGTGGTGCGGGGGCTTCTCAGTATGCTGGCGGGGAAGCCCACCTTTCTCTTGTTGCAGAGCACAGGCTCTGAAGCGCTCGGGCCTCAGGAGTTGCAGCACGTAGCTTGGTAGTTGTGACACGTGGGCTTATTTGCTCTGCAGCATGTGGATCAGGGATCGAACCCATGCCCCCTGCGTTGGCAGGCGGATTCCTATCCACTGTGCCACCAGGGAAGTCTGATGAGTGAATTATTATGTTGAGGTTTTATCTCATGGTTGTGGATTGAAGTTCAGTAGGTTTGTAACCAAGACTTCAGTCCTGGAAAACAAAACTGATCTATTTTGCCATATGGAATCCATGAGAAGAGACAGGACTGTTACTCTTCTGACCTCTAGTCAACTGAAAATCACCCAGGCTCTCTGATTCCACTATTACCCTCAGTCTAATAAAATTCTTCGTTGCTTCCTTTCAATGTGAAATAAGCCATGAATTTCAGAGTACTTCCTGTTGCTGTGGCATGTCAGGAGAACGGTTTGTTTTTTTTTAATAACGATAGCATTTTTATCATCTGGCCAATCTGCATAGTGTTTTAGAGACAGAATATTCATTGTCTCCACACGACTGTCTTTATTTGACCGAAGGTAGATATGGTAGACAGGATAACGCCTCCCCACCCCCGGGATGTTCATGTTCTAAGCCCTAGAACCTGTGAGTGTTTTACCTTAGGTGGTAGAAGGGACTTTGCAGATGTGATTACATTAAGGGTCTTTGAATGGGAAACTTAGCACGGATCATCTTGGCAGGCCCAGAGGCGTGACAAGGATCCTTATAAGAGGAAGGCAAGAGGACTTCCCTGGTGGTCCCCTTCTGCTTTCAATCTCTCCCAGCATCAGGGTCTTTTCCAACGAGTCAGCTCTTTGCATCAGGTGGCCCAAGTATTGGAGCTTCAGCATCCGTCCTTCCAGTGAATATTCAGGGTTGATTTTCTTTAGGATTGATTTGTTTGTTCTCCTTGCTGTCCAAGGGACTCTCAAGAATCTTCTCCAACACCACAGTTTGAAAACATCAATTCTTCAGCACCCACCCTTCTTTATGATCCAACTCTCACATCCATACATGACCACTGGAAAAACCTTGCTTTGACTATAAGGACCTTATTGGCAAAGTGATGTCTCTGCATTTTAATATGCTGTCTAGGCTTGTCATAGCTTTTCTTCCAATAATAGACATCTTTTCATTTCATGGCTGCAAAGCAGCATGACAATCAAAAGAGAGAGAGACTGGCGGATGCTGCACTCTTGGCTTTGGAGATGGAACTGTGATCCACAGAGTGTGCAGGCAGTCTCTAGACACTAGAAAAGACGAAGATATGTGTTCTCCCCTAGAATTCCCATAAGAAAAGCAGTATTGCCAACTCATTTTAGACTTCTGACCTCCAGAACTCTAAGAGAATAAATTTTATTTCAGTCAAATTAAGTTTGATGGTAACAAACACCACCACCACCCTCCTTGGCAGTGTGAAACAACAGAGCTTTATTCCTGGCTCCTGTTCCATGTCCATCTCAAGCTGGAGGGGCTCTATGCCATGCCCTCCTTACTCCAGCATCTGGGTTGATAGAGCTTCAGCAAGTGGAACAAAATAGCTGGTCGCCAGGAGAGCATCAAGGGAACATGGCAAATAACACATTGGCCTTAAAGACTTCCTTCCAAACGTGAGTGTATTACTTACCCTCAGTCTCTTAACACCATGACAAGTCACCCGGCCGTGTCTAATGCAGAGGGACAGAGAAGGAGAATAAGGCTATCAGTAAGGAATGCTAATTGCTACCAAACTCTTCTTCCTTAATAGTGATTTTCTTGGATACCATTTTGCTGCTGCTGCTGCTGCTAAGTCGCTTCAGTCGTGTCTGACTCTGTGCGACCCCATAGACGGCAGCCCACCGGGCTCCCCCGTCCCTGGGATTCTCCAGGCAAGAACACTGGAGTGGGTTGCCATTTCCTTCTCCAGTGCATGAAAGTGAAAAGTGAAAGTGAAGTTGCTCAGTGATACCCGACTCGCAGTGACCCCATGGACTGCAGCCTACCAGGCTCCTCCATCCATGGGGTTTTCCAGGCAAGAGGACTGGAGTGGGGTGCCATCGCCTTCTCCGGGATACCATTTTAGTAGTTTATTATTGGCTAAAGATTCAGGATTATATCAATATATCCCAGCCTGCCTCTGGGACTTGTCAGTGTATACAGATCAAGTATAATATCGCTGGTTTTTAGTCTTCGCTAAATACGTGGCATACTTGCCAGTTAAAGTAGGTGACACGCAATTTAAGGTGGCCTGTAGAGGGCATGCCTCCTTCTAGAGTTAGGGCCCTTCGGTTGGTGTCACACTGTTACTGTGGACTACAATAATTCCCTTGCTAATAGATGTGTATTTATAAAGGTTAATTTTGTCATTTGAAAGATTAGTGTGACTACAGAGTAATTTATGCAGAGCCTTATGATTTTCCACTGGAGTTTACAATATGACCTTTTCGTTTGCTTCTTTTATTCCTTTGGTAAACATATATTAAAGGGCTTTTATTAACTTTCTTTTTTTCTTTAGGATTTAGTTTCCTTGGGTTCTAATTATTTCTCAAACAGGCCTTCTTCAGTAACATGATGAATGTTTATAATGTAGATTACAGACATGCTACTCTTGTTCAAAGAGCATGTTAGATTTTATTTATCAAAGTGAATAATTGTGATAGTCCTTTAGAGTGTTCGATCCTTTCCCATGCCCTTTGTGTGAATCTGTGAGGACCCTAACCCCAGTTGGAGGAGAGACGGAGGTATGTGAAGTTGTGGCCATTTTACAAAGGACAGAATTGGACGACAAGCAAGAGGCAGTGCCACCTGCTTCTCGGTTTGACCAAATCGGTCATGATCGCACTGAGGAAGAAAGAGAGTTACCCTCCGACTTGGCTAAGGTGGGGTAGGCTCATACAGTTGAATCTTCCGCCTCCCCTTCTCCTCTTTGAGAACTGTCTATCATACTTCCTCCCCTACGTGTGATCTGAATGGATTTAGTTCAGGTTAGTTTGAGATGTTTGCGGAGCCTGGCACATGGTTTAACATTTCAGATTCAAAAGGGATGGGGGACTGTCATATATAATCTACACATTTTCCTGGTGACAGAAGCCCTTTTTTTTTTTTTCTCCCCTGGGAAAAAATAATATAGTTGTTATGCAAATACAAAGGCAGCATGGTGACTCCTCAGTGGGTCAGCCTAAAGTAACTATGGGACATGTAGCCGTTATTTTATCATCAAATTTGCCGTTATCCTGGTCATCTCAGCATTCTTGAAGAAGAACCAAAGCCAACTCGCCAGGCTCCCAGATCCGTCACACTCTGGACTACAAGCCCTTGTCTCTGTTTCACTGAAGCCACCCCTTGGCGTGATCACTCTGGACCGTGTTATCAAGCATCACACTGCGGAGCCGAGGCAGTCTTAAACTCAGACATTTTTCTGAGCCCATCTTGGCAACTTAGGACCTTTCTCGCTCTTGATTTGTTCTGCTCTTGTTTCTGGTTTTCCAGACGGGACAGTGGCCCCTCTTACTGTGTTCCTGTGGACTCCCTTCCATCTTCACTTCCTTTCCCACGTGCCGAAGCATGTTCCTTAGCATCTGAGATTATTCCTGTCTGTGCGAGGACAATCAGCTGTCCTGGTTAGCTCAGGACCAAGGGGTTTCCTCAGAGCTAAGATGGGAACAGTCGTTTATTTAAAGTTATTTATTTATTTTCAGCTGTGCTGGGTCTTCATTGCTGCTCACAGGCTTTCCTAGTTGCCTCGAGTTGGGGCTACTCTCTCTTGTCCCGGTGGCTTCTCTTATCGCAGAGCACGGGCTCCATGGGGTGCAGGCCTCAGTAGTTGTGGCACACGGGCCTGCTTGCCTTTTGGCACGTCGGATCTTCCCAGACCAGGAGTCGAATCCATGTCCCCCGTGTTGGCAGGTGGATTCTTATCCACTGGACCACCAGGAAGTCCATAAAATGGGGATAGTCTTGCACCGACCAGGAAGTTGGTCACCCTAGTCCACTGTTTTTATATGTGGAAAAACTGTAATATGATGATCTCTTCCCACCCTGTGTTCAGTGACATTGCACTGGTAGCTCAAAATCAACCATGGAGGAGTATTTATACCATGGAAATCCACAAATGCTTCAAACTAGGGCTTGACTTGTTGATTTTCTAGATTTAAAGTGATACAGAGGAAATATTAATGTAGGTTAAACTTAAAAGTATGCTCTTCGTGTAGCCCTTATGTTGTGAGTAGAACCAAAAGTTGGGTAAAGATTCTGCAGTATTCAAAAACTATTATCTGATTCAGCAAAGAAGTCACTAATGTATTTGATAGACAAATGAAGTTCCAAATTATGTCTGAGTGGTGACACTCTAGCCTTTGTCCTTCACATTAGACATCAGCATTCACATCAGAAGTAACACTCTTTCAGGAGAGCAAGCAGAGGTTGACTGTTGATCTAAGAGTTGGGCAAAAATCCAAGAAAGCATTTTGTGAGAATAAGATACTATGGGGGCGGGTGGGCGGGGGAAGAACTTCCCTGGCAGTCCAGTAGTTAAGACTCTACACTTTCACTGTCAGGGCAACTAAGATCCCACATGCTGTGCAGTGCAGTTTAAAAAAAAAAAAAAAGATACTATGTGAAATTTACAATAAAAGGATGGTATATTTTATTATTTGTAAAATGTGTGCTACACATTCTTCATATCAGTAAAGTTTATAATAAGCTTACATACCTGTGTGGGTTTGTGTGTATGTATATATTTACATGCATGCATGCATAACGTCTTCCTCTTTGGAAAGTCAGTTCTTAATTGAGCCAGGAAGGGAGCAATTTTGTCCCCAGATTAGCCAGGGATCCTGCTAAACATCCTACATGCAGAGGACAGGCCCCACAGCAAAGATTTAACCAGCTTAAAATGTCAGTGATGCCAAGTTTAAGAAACTCTGTTCTAGGGCATATACAAGAAATATAAATTAGTTCAGGTATACCTAACTTCTACCCAATAAGAATCCAAAATCTTATTTTCTTGATTAGATTTTTTTATCTTGAAGTATAATTGATTTATAATATATTGATTTCTGCTATACAGAAAAGTAGCTCACTCACATATATACATTCTTTTTTAATATTCTTTTCCATTATGGTGTATCATCAGACACTGAACACAGTTCTCTGGGCTGTACAGTGGGACCCTGTTGGTTCTCCGTTCTGTCTGTAAAAGCTTCTATCTGCTGACCTCAACCCCCGCTGTGTGCCTCCCTCGGTCCCCACCCTGCTGGCCACCGGACTGTTCTGTCTGTCTGTGTCTCTGTTCATAGACAGGCCCATCTGTGCCATACTGTAGACTCCACGTGTAAGTGGTATCACATGCGATTTGCTTTCTTTCGACTTCACTTAGTGTAATAATCTCGAGGCCCATCCGTGTCGCTGCAGTGGGCATTATTCTGTCCCCTTTCATGGCTGTTTTATCCCCTTGTGCATATGTGCCGTATCTTCTGTGCCTGTGCGTCTGTCAGTGGGCCGTCTCCATGTCTGGGCTATTCCAGACAGTGCCGCTGTGAACAGAGGGGTGCGCGTGTCTCTTCACATTACAGTCTTGTCTGGGTATAAGGCCAGGAGTGGGATTGTTGCGTCATATGGCGACTCTCTTTTCAGCTTTTTGAGGAACATCCACACTGTTCTCCATAGTGGCTACAGCAATTTATATTCCCACCAACAGTGCAGGAAGGTTCATTTTTCTTCACCCTCTCTCCAGCATTTGTTATTTGTACACTTTTTAATAATTGCCTTTCTGACTGGTGGGAGGCGGTACTTCACTGTAGTTTTGATTTGCATTTATCTAATAATCAGTGATGCTGAGCATCTTTTCATGTGTCTGCTGGCCATCTGTATGTCTTGTTTAAAGAAGTGTCTATTTAGGTCCTCTGCCCATTTTTTGACTGGGTTGTTTTGTTGAGTTGTATGAGCTGTTGATATATTTTGGATATTAAGCCCGTCAGTCACATTGTTTGCAAATATTTTCTCCCATTCTGGTTTTGTGTTTCGTTTTGCTGCTTTTGTCTTTTTGGTTGTTTTTATGGTTGTCTTGTTTTATTATTCAGTGTATTTCATAGTTGCAGAATAACACATGCAATGAAATGCTCCGATCTTAAATGTATAGTTGGAACAGTTTTGATAAATGTACTCAACCATGTAGCCCACACCCCTCAATACATGGAGAGCTTTCATCACCCGCTCAAGTTCCCTTTTGCCACTTCCCAGTCCTCTGATCTGATGCCCAAAACAGCCATCTATTTTCTGTAACTTTGCATTATCCTCGATCTGCCTGTTCTGGAACCTAATATAAATGAAATTATGCGCTGCGTACGTTCTTGGGTCAGCTTCTTTTACATTGTGTGTTGTAAAAATTCCTCTGTGTTGTATCAGTTTGACCCCCTTTTATCACTGAGTAATATTTCATTGTATTAATATGCTGTGTTCTTTTAAAATCTATTCTCTTGTTTATCGATACAAGCTGTTTCCAGTTTGGGCTAATAGGAATAGAGCTGCTATGAACGTTTGTCATACAAGACTTTTGTTAATGTGTTTGCATTTCTCTTGGATAAATACCTAGGAATTAAAAGCTTCATATGATAGATGTGTATTACAACTTTTAAGAAATTAACAGCTTTAATCTTTAGTCTACACATTCCATATTTCATACTTTTTTTTTGGTAAGAAATAAAATAATGCATATAAAGAGCCTAGTGTACTGCTTAGCATAGGTAAGGGCTTGACTTATTAGCTGTTATTATCTTGGGTTGGCATACAAGGTCGTTCGGGTTTTCCTATAACATTTTATGGAAAAACTCTTAACGAACTCTTTGGCCAGCCCAGTATTTACTCTGTCTAGCCGGCAATGTCCAGCTCCCTCTTTCTGGAGCGCTAGAGCCGTATATCCACCTGCCTGCTCATGGAGCGTCAGAGCTCTGCTGACCCGCAGGCAGCTTCCATTTGGCTTGCACCCACCCGGGCTCTTCTCCCCGTCTCCACCCCAAACTCGTTCTGCTCTCACACGGCTCTGTGGGGTGGATCCTCTCAGGTGCCCAGTCTTCCAGGCCTGTCGACTCTGGGGCCTTAATAGCTCCCCGTGTGCCCATTTCTCGCCACCGTTGCTCCGGCCCCTAGTTCATCGCCTGCTCTGCAGCCAGGGGGGTCTGTCTAAAGTGCAGACCGCATCCTGTCAGCATCCAGTGACAACCCTTAAGGCTCGCCAGGATGAAGTCTCAGCCCCTCGTATTCCTTTCAAGGCCTTCGTGCTCCCGCTTCGTCTTCTCCCTCTGTCCATAAAGCTCGGCTCCCACCTCCTAGATTTCTCCTCCTGCCGGATCTGCTTAGAGGCTTTTGTGCATGCTGCTTATCCCACATAAATACCCTTCCCTCCCCACCTCATCCTACCCCACCCCTCCCCCAGCCACGCCCCCTCAGGACTCAGCCCCGATGACTGTAAGTTCTGGGAAGCGTTCTCTGCCACCCCGCTCCTTTCCCCTTGAGTCGGGTCAGTGCCTCAGCCCCTCCGCGCTTTGCTCTGGCCCTCGGTTCTTACACACATGCTGGTGTGGCTCTCATCACACGTGTTGCCTGATACCCACCTCACCCTGACCCTAAACTGAGCTCTGAGGGTAGGGACCATTTTTCATGCATCCTGACATCCCCAGGGAAATGGAATGATCGTGCTGGCGGTGGTAGAGTGTTCACTGTATTTGCTGCTGGACCTACTGAGAAGTGGGATCAGAGAGCTGAGCCAAGCAGCGTGGGGAACTGCTGTCTCCTTACCTATTTGTCTTGTCATCACAGCCTGATGAAAATTCACTGGATTTTTCCTCTTGTATGCTCCGGCCTGGGATTAAAAATGCTCAGGAGCTGGCTTGCGGGGTGTGCCTCTTGAACGTGGACTCCAGGAGCCGGGTAAGTCACCACCTCCCCCCACACCACTTCCAAGGCAGAGCTCGTCCCTGACAGGACCCGGGGCACGAGCCCACCCGGCCCACTTCTCCGCACGGTCTGTGACCAGAGGCGGGGAGCTGATCAAGTCCTGAGATGGGACCAGAGAAGCAGAGACTTCCTTCCACGGGGTGGTGCGGGGAGCTGTTGCAGGAACGGGTGCAGGCTTGCCTTTCTGTGGAGTGGGCTTGTTTGCCTTGTGCCTGCAGCCCCCTCTGCAGGCAGGGTGGCACAGGGAGAAGGGTTGACCTTAAGGACTTGTTTGCAGGCCAGAGGCCCTGTGCTGGGAATTTTGTTGACCTTATGGTTTCAACATTATTTCAGAAAGAAGAGAAGCCTGCAGAAGAGCATCCTAAAAAAGTATGAACCACTTACTTGTTACCTTAGTGTCTCCCATCTTAATTTTGAATGTGGAGGGCAAGTTCAATGATTCCACTGTCATCCTGAGCTGTTCAATCACAGATGCTTTGCTGAGTCCTTTCCATTCCCACAGTGTCCGACTCAGTCACTAACGTGTCCACGCGGGTCACTTCCGTCTTGTGTGCGTGCTTTGTGGCTCAGAATCGGCTTCTGGTATGGTGGTTATTTTCCTCTAGGAGGAACAGGGTAACAGAAAGGGCAGCTTCTGGAAAACCAGGTCATCGTGACACAGAGGAGGTTAGAGAGCTTCAGCACTTGGCTGTTAGCAGACAGAAACAGATTTGGGGGGTGGGAAAGTTAGAGTTTTGTTTATTTGTAGACACTTAGAAAACACCCCAGGAAGTGGTTGAGGTTAGGCCTGGCTGGCTGTAACTTACCTGCAAGCATTTTTCATTTGGAAAGCATTCTTAGCTGTTTGGTATCTTTTTTTACAAGCCCTGAACCTATTTGGACGTTTTAATGATGTCAGTTCGGCTCTCAGCTCCCAGTGGCATTAGACCCATTTTAATCTTGAGTTTTCCTCTGATGATAGGACTTTATGAGCCTCCGAAACCTCAGGGATGGCATGTAACAGTCAAATGCCAGCCTCAGGGAAGGGCTTCCTTCTTCACAAAGAGATCAAAATGATCCCCGGCCCTTGGCTATTTTCGTTCCCGTCATGACCCCTGCCAACCCCCCACAGCCTCTGTGTGCCTTTTCTCGGAAAGATTTGACCTCCTTTTGCTGAAACTGGGTTTAACAGTAAAGATTTTTTTATGCCTTTAATTAGTGGCACAAAACTTTTCTCGCTTGAATTCCTGTAGCCACCTGCTCAGCTTTTGTGTGTGCGTCAGTCTGGCCTCAGCCTCTGTGTCCTGGAGCAGGGTCCGTGCGGCTGCCAGTCAGCGCCTGGGTGTGGAGGGAGCCTGACCACTCCCCGTCCGTGTCTGTTTCTTCCTGGCAGGCGTTCAACTCGGAAACTGACAGCTTCAAGCTGGCGTACGGGGGACACCAGTATCATGCCAGCTGTGCCAACTTCTGGATCAACTGTGTCGAACCGAAACCTCCCGGCCTGATCCTGCCTGATTTGCTCTGAAAGCTCCTGACAGCTCCTCTATTACGTACCCAGCTGGGTTTGTTTTTTTCCACCATACCCCTTGGGGTGACAGGGACCAATAAACGGAATGTGAGTGCTGTGGAGCCGCCCCCCCCACCCCACCCCTTCAGGAGGAAAGCCTCAAGAGGTGGAGGAGGGGCTGTGCAAGTTCCCAGTCCTTCCCACAGACGAACTTTGCCCCCAAGTTCCAGCGGCCAGTCTTTGGGATTTCAGGTCAAACCGCCCTACCCAAACTGCACGAGGCACTGGAAGTTTGCTAACTTATCTCTAGTTCTCTTAAGATGTTTTAAAATATGGACCACAATTGCCTTTATCTAAGGAATAATTTGCTGCTGCAGCACAGAAACTGTGAAGAATTGACATTTGAAGAAAATTAAATTCTTGCTCTAGGACTGGACTCGGAAGGATTTCGAGCCAGTGTTTGTGTATCTGGAACACTTACTGTTGTGTGAAGTAGAATGCATTTAGCCACATTTAGTGTGTTAATATCTAAAATGACTAGAAAGGGGGAAATTGTGATTAAATGGATATTCTTTTTATAGAAAAATTTCAGCTTCTCTCCACTGGACAGCGGCAGGTGGGTGAGGGTGGGTTTACCAACTTTAATGTCACCACAGACATTTGTTCTCCACTCTGTTCGTGCATTGATAAGACTGGCAGCTTTCAAGAAGACTTTCAAAGCACACCTGGGAACTCTGCGGTGGAGAACGTCCATTTCGACCGAGCCCTGAATCTTGGTGTATCTGGATGAACGTCGTTGCCCTTGGTCTTCACTGAAGGCCCCGTGTTGCTTCACACACAGGCTGTGAACGTGGTATTTTTCTTCAGACAAGGTTTGGAAAGGCAGCTGGATGAAATCTTTGCGAAGGCCTCTGTCCAGATTTCCAAGAGCGCCTGCACAGGGACCAATCCGTTTCTCTGTGAGAGACCTGGAAATTGCTCAGGGTTGGACGGAGCTCGTGGCCCAGCAAGAAGAGTAAGGGGTGTATTTGTGGTAGAGGCACGTGACTTGGAAGCAATGGCAGGAAATTGTTCAGAACCAGCACTGAATTTTAGAAGGAAAAGGCTCATGCTCTCTGTTGTGGTTTTTGTTTTTGTTTTTTTTTTTTTTGGCCTCACTGTGTAGCTTGTGGGGTCATAGCTTCCCTACCAGGGATTGAACCTGCGTCTTCAGCAGTGAAAGCACAAAGTCTACACCACTGGGTCACCAGGGAAATCCTTCATGCTCTCTGGTATAAGGAATTTTCTTTGCTGCTTAAACCGAATGCATAAAATCGGGGAAGAAGTCAAGGAGTAAGGACTGTGTTGTTCCTGGGAAGAACACGTCAATCTGGGGCACTCGTTTCTGTTGTGAATTATGTGTTTATGAGGCGATTTTGAACCTTGTGTGCTTCACTTTGTGTGGCTTAAGCTCTCTGACATAGTTTTTTCCAGTTTGTAAACTGGAAAAGTTGGCTTTGTCTCTTTACATACTTAATTAGATCATTTTTCCCTCCTCAGGACAAAACTTGGGGCAATTCGATTTTGCTCCATCTTACGTCTTTTACTTCCACCCTCCCCAAGAAAGGTAGAGAGCGTTTTCATCCTGAGCTGCTGGGGCTTCTGCTTTACCTGGCTGCATGCCAGGATGCAGACAAGGGTTGCTGCGGTGAATCTGTTTTTTCTCATCTGTTGCGGATGATACCATCTCCAGCTGCTGATATCCAGAACAGCTGTCTCTCTGATTGCTACCTTTGCCCTCCACAGGGCCAGCGGGTGTTAGTGACGACACAAATAGGCCGGTTTCTAGTGAACTTTGCCTGGGCCCTCGGGGCTCCACTTCAGCCTGAGCAATGCCCTGGGTTTCGTGCAGCCTTCTCACTGGTCTTGTACATTCCATGATGGACCACGGTCGCAAGTCTACCTTTGCAACAAGAGACGTCTCCCGGTTTCACAGAATCTCCACGGCAGAGACATTTTCGGAAACGCTGTGTGGACTATTATTCTGTCACCATGGTCCGTATTGATGACAATGCTCACCTGTTAACTAGATATGTTTCCATTTCCAGATGTATCCCAGAACGCCTGAGATAAAACTCCTCCAAGTATGATTACTGCTGACCTTAGCCAGTACGGTTGGTTTAGTCACCTCATGGGAGGTGCCAGAGGAAAAATACAGCAGGCATCATGAAAAGCTTTTGCTGCAGACTGTTCGCTACTTTCAGAATCTTGTTTAGTACTGGAAATGCTTTATTCGATCTGCCAATAAAGACTGGGGAGTGTGGAATTCCGTCACGTTGATTTTCTTTACACAGGTTTATTAAAATGAGTCAACACTGCATTCAGCTTCACCTCAATGCTTGTTAGCCAAGAGCCCAGTGTCCTTGGAAACAGTAACCAGGGTTACTCACTTCCATAGAATGTACTGTGCAAGCTGCTTCACCCCCCTGCTTGAGTGGCAATTAGTCAGCTCTGTTTCGGTGGTGCATTTTGCCTTTAATTTTTTATGGCTTACTGTGTAGTTTTTGTCTGGACATGCTTGAGATTGCAGCAGCACAGAGTCTATCAGGATACTATCTATGCTTTGTTTTTCCCTATGGCTACTGGTTAGCAGTTCATAGAGGTTGCTTATTTTAAATTATCTGAATATATTTGGTGTGCATCTACGTGATTATTTATTTACAGGTGCCTTCTAATTGCTTTTTATTTAATGACTAGTGTGTTCCTAAGCTTAGAAAAAATGATAGGGCCTTTATGATATGGATCTTTACTAAAAATTCCCCTCACACCTTGGAGGCTACACAGCTTCCTTTGTGACTTTCAGCTGATAAACTCTGACATTTAGATGAGAAAGGTGTTAGACTCCCTAAGCGTTAGGAGCAGGCTTAGCTCCACCCCGGCGTGGACGTCTGCCAGGATCTCTGCGGGAGAAGAATCTTCATTACAAAGAGCCTCTGCCACCAGGTGTCCTCCTGTGCACAGCGTGAGTTTGGGGTATTTCTCCAGAGACCACCAGGCCCAGAGTTTGCCTTCATATTGGAGGAGCCCAGCCTCCACAACCACAGATTGTTTTGTCTTCTGATTGATTTTTGATCATGTGCTGCCAAGGCATTTATGGGTTGCTCTGATTTCCCAGAGAAACTATTAATTTCAATTTTCCCATGCAGACAACAATGACACATGTTTTTAAGTGGGCAAATTTTCAAAATTAGAACGCAGAGGGAGACCATTGCCACAAACCAGGTAAAATCTGAATAATATGATTTATATAAATATTCACCTACTGGCATTATATATAGGGCTTCTTGCCACACAAACCCAAAACCTAGGAAATTTTTCTATGGATAAGCAGGCTACAACCTACCTGGCAAATGAAGTAAAAGCAAGCTGTTGCTGGGACAAGTGGCTCTCCTGGAAAAGAAAGGGCAACCTGGGAACTCCCAGTGGCTTCCCAGGGGCATGGAATAGAGACACTAGCAGAAACGCATACCTACTCCCTGTTGTGCTGTCAGATTTCCGAGGGGCAGTGACAGATTTCCAAGTTTCAACAAAGGAAGCCACAGTGTTAGCTGCTGAGGTTTGGTTCAGGGCATTTCTGTGGAAGTCAGTAGGCAGGCAGAGGGGCATACCTTTTGTTAAAAACAACTTCTCTCATGGAGGACTCACTGCCTCGGTGCCTTCCAGCTACCAGGAGACGGCCGAGAGCTGCACTAGACTAGCGTGCACCACGCTGTGTGTCTCCTGTCCCAGCATGGCGAGTGAGGCCAACACCGCCCATCTGCAAGGATGCGAAACGCTGACACGACTCAAGGGGGTGTCTGTTTTAAGTAGCATTCACAATTTTCACGGGAGCCATACCATTAATGGTTACTCAAGAGCTATCTTTTGTCCATCAACACACACACATACACACGCATACCCTGAAATTCTCATTAGTAAAAATTCCAATATGTTAAGCAGATGTATTTATTAAAAATAATGCTAATATACTCCTGGGGCACACTGATTCCAAGAGGGTGTTTGCAGCAGATTGCATTATAATTAACAGCTAAATAATAAAGGCTTTTTTTTTTTTTAAACTTACAGAGTCACTAAATAATAGAAGGAAAGGAAAGAGTAGGGCTGATCCAGTGGAGACTGATGCTGGTATCTGTTCCCTAAGCATTTGTTTGGTTGGCAGCCTGGGCAAAGCCTGTATCTAAAGGGTTAATGGGGGTCCAAAGTGATTTTTGCACTGAGCTCCTCCCATGATGCCAAGAGGCATGGGGTTGAGAACAGAGCAGAACCAAACAGTTTATTAAACTGTTGAAATTGTTAAAAATGTTGAAACTTGAAACTGTTTAAAAGCCAGTTCAAGATTTTCATAAACACTATTCCAAAATGTTAGTTTTAAAAATGTTAGTAGCAATGTGAGCATTCCCTGTGTCTTCCTCCCCTCCCCTCCCTCTCTCTCAAAATAAAACACCCAGTGTTAAAAAAAAACAAACACTTCAGGGAGGAGCATTTGTCCACCATTTGGAAAGAAAGGTGAGGAGGGGAGCAGACGGCGAGTAGCAGATGCTGGCCCTGCTCGAGGGGCTGCTGCTGTGGGCTCTGGTGGCTCAGATTCCCCAGTAAGGCATCAGGTGGCGGGACTCCTTCTCGTAAACGTCTGGCACTATGCCGTACGGTGTCTGTACCATTTTAACTGTCGACTTCCCATAAAGCTGGCGCTCGTAGTCTATCAGCTGCCTCCAGAAGCCGACGTTGGGCCTGATGACGGGCCTCCGGGCTTTCACCCAGTTGTAGGCCTCCAGCAGGCACACGTTGTGAAATTTCATCAGGTATGCAATGCAGAGCGTGGCCGAGCGGCTGACCCCCGCAGCACAGTGCACCAGGGTGGCCCCGTGTTTCCGGCTCACGCTGTGGATCTTGTCAGCTACGGTGTCAAAGTACAGTCCAATGGGGGCATGAGGCATGTCAGCCAGAGGCACTTTAACGTATTCAAACTGGGGCCAGTTGAAATTGGGGATCTCGATGGTAGCGTTCACAATGCAGGTGATGCCGCGAGCCTGGAGGAGGTGCCGGTTGGAGGCTACGCTGCCTCTGCCCAAGAAGAGCGAGGAGGTAATCTGCGCAATGCCTCCTAGGTCTCCCTCAGAAATCATCCGGGGGGCCATGAGAGTCCGGGGGAGCGTGCTGTGACCTCTGGAGCTCATGAAGACGCCAGCAATCACACTTGCATCGTTGGAAGCAAGACCAGAGGGTGTTGTTTTCTTCCACCAAGGAATCGGAAGTTACAGTCGCCTTCCTGCAAGATACAGGTATCCGTCAGTACCCTAAATGCTACTGATTCATTGCAGCCTTCTGCAGTGTCTGCGGAATGGGAAGGTGAGACGATTGGAGATGGTTATTTTCTATAATTGTGTGTTCTTCACAGGATGGAGACAAAACATTTTCATTGATTAACAGGAAAGGTAATCAAAGATGCCAACATGCAAAATCAATGTAAAATTCAGCGCTCTGATGATTTTTTTTAAAAAAGGCACTAAAGAGAAAGTCTTCCTATTTTAGGGAACGTTAAAGACAGAAACAAGTGCGGCTAATCCCTGAGTAACAGCCTTGTAGGGTCCTGCTCTTATCAAGGGATGTTCAGTGGTAATTAGGAAGAGATCAGAACTTCTGATCCCACCTAAGGCCATGCTCTTTCAGATGTTCCTGCCTACCTCCACGGCTATGATGGCCATATTTTCATAAGCCTAACTCTAGACATAGAGATCTTACAAAGGTGTAAAAATGATACCACTTTAGGTATTATATTCCAATGAATGGGCTTTGTGAACTAAAGAGATACTGAATTGGATCAGTTATAGAAAAGCCAGGAACATATGGTCACCTTGCTGCTGCTGCTGCTGCTAAGTCGCTCCAGTCGTGTCTGACTCTGTGCGACCCCAGAGATGGCAGCCCACCAGGCTCCCCCGTCCCTGGGATTCTCCAGGCAAGAACACTGGAGTGGGTTGCCATTTCCTTCTCCAATGCATGAAAGTGAAAAGTGAAAGGGAAGTCGCTCAGTCGTGTCCGACTCTTAGCGACCACATGGACTGCAGCCTACCAGGCTCCATCCATGGGATTTTCCAGGCAAGAGTACTGGAGTAGGGGTGCCACTGCCTTCTCCTTAGCTCTTTATAATTTAAAAGAGTGAACTCTCTCATATTTATTATTTGTGACATCTGAATACCTGTGCTATGACATTTCCATGGAAACAATCCCAGGTACTTCAAGGCCATGGTAGCAAAAATTCACTCGTCTAAGTTAATGAGCATGTTAGCTGACCTGACCCTGGATGTGGCCAAATACACTTTCCTCAGCCCAAGATTTTTCTAACCTCCAAGATGTGTCGCCCCCCCGGCTTAAGATGTGTGCTGGAAATAAGGTTTAACAGAATGCCCATGTCGTCTTTCACACCACTTCAGTCTGTACCCTGAGAAGTGTGCGTATCCCCCAGCCAGGGCCCCGGAGGGCTGCCCGGAGTGGCTCCAGTCAGAAGAGCATCCCCGTTTCACAGACAGGGGCAGCGCTGAGGCTACTCACTTGTGAGGTGCCTGGTTCCTCTGGAGTCCTGGGTCTGGAAAGTCTTATGTGAGAGACTGCTGATCAGACTGGATACAAATCAGATCTGTAGAAAGACAAGGAGGTGGGAACGTGGTCAATCAGGAAGATCAAAAGAAATCCTCCTGGGTTTTTTACTATGAAACTGGGTTTGACTGGAATAAAGCTAGGAAGTGGAAAGCGTGTTAAATATATCTCCATATGTATTTAAAGAATGTGCCAGTGAGACCTATCGATCAACCCGGGACTTCCCTGGTGGTCCAGTGGCTAAGACACCGGGCTGCCAATGCAGGGGGCCTGGGCTCGCTCCCGGTCAGGGAACTTGATCCCACATGCGGCACCTTAAAGAACTGAGTTCATATGCCCTTGTGCTGCAGCTGAGACCAGGTAAACATTTTGAAAACCGTCAACCCAAGTCTCAGCTTTTTGTTAAGATTTTCCACACCACGGGTTGTGTGTCGTTAAGTGTACTTTTGGCCATAGTAAAGATGAATTTTTGAGAGGAGGATTGAGAGACAGCATATTGAAATGTAAGGCTCTGCTCATGGGGCCTGCAAGAAATGCTCAGGAAGCTGAACTCTCTGCCCTGTGCCAGCAGCCAGGCCGAGCCGGGTGCAGGGAGCCAGCCAGCTCCACAAGCAGCAGCACTGCAGAGGTGGCCTCGGCCACGAACGTCACCTCCAGGAGGTGCTGGTGGTGGAGAGCAATCTGAAATGGCTTTCATTTTGTTTCCTTGTCCATGTCGGCCCTCTCATTTACGCAACAATGTGAGCACCAATCAGCATTATTAAAAATGTGATCCTCCCCCAGTCACATGCAAATCAGTGAAGTGAGAATATACCACACTCAAAAATAAACTCAAAATGGCTTAAAGACCTAAATATAAGACATGACACCACAGAACTCCTAGAACATAGGGAAAACAGTCTCTGACATAAATAGTACCAATGTTTTCTTAGGTCGGTCTCCCAAGGCAATAGAAATAAAAGCAAAAATGATCAAATGGGACCTAATCAAACTTACAAGCTTTTGCACAGCAAGGGAAACCATAAACAAAACAAGAAGACAACCTACAGACTGGGAGGAAATATCTGCAAATGAAGCAACAGACAAGGGCTCAATTTCCAAAATATATAAACAGCTCGTACAGCTCTTAACAAAACCAACCAAAAAAGGGCAGAAGACCTTAATACCAGACGCCAAGAGGCATACAGATGACCAATGAAAAGATGCTTATGGCTACATGGGTTAGGGTTAGGCCCATGAAAAGATGCTTATGGCTAATTATTAGAGAAACGCAAAACTACCATGAGGTGCTGCCTCACACCAGTCAGAATGTACCTAATTTAAGTTAACAAATAAAAAATGCAGAAGGGGGTGTGGAGAACAGGGAGCTCTGCTGCGCTGCTGGGGGAGCGTCAGCTGGTACCATCCTGATGGAAAGCAGAGTGGAGGCTCCTCAGCACGAAAACTATAGTTACCACCTGTGCTTGGCCGCACAGTCGTGGCCGACTCTGCGACCCCACAGGCTGGAGCCCGCCAGGCTCCTCTGTCCATGGGGTTTTTGAGGCAACAATACTGGAAGGGATTGCCATTTCCTCCTCCAGGGGATCTTCCCAACCCAGGGATCAAACCCATCTTTCCTGTGTCTCTTCTTTACCTGCTGAGCCATCAGGGAAGCCCAAGAGTTCCCATGTGGTATGTGGTCTAGTCACTAAGTCATGCCTGACTCCAGCAATCCCACTCCTGGGCAGACATCCAGACAAAACTAACTTGAAAGGATACATGCACCCCAGTGTTCACAGCACTGTTAACAACAGCTCAAACATGGAAACCACCGAAAGTGCTGGACGGATAAAGATGTGATAAACACACACACAGTGGACTATTACTCAACCATAAAAAAGAACAAAATAATGCCATCTGCAGCCACGTGCATGGGCCTAGACATCAATATACTAAGTGAAGTCAGAAAAACAGATTCCATATGGTATAACTTATATGTGAAATCTAAAATAGGACACAAATATGTCTACAAAACAGACTCAGATACAGAGAACAGACTTGTCCAAAAGGATGGGGTGTGGGGGAGGGGAAGGACTGGGAGTTTAGGATTAGCAGTTGCAGACTATCAATATTGTATACAGGATGGATAAACAACGTGCTATCACCCTGCTTATTTCACTTCTATGCAGAGTACATCATGAGAAACGCTGGGCTGGAAGAAACACAAGCTGGCATCAAGATTGCCGGGAGAAATATCAATAACCTCAGATATGCAGATGACACCACCCTTATGGCAGAAAGTGAAGAGGAACTAAAAAGCCTCTTGATGAAAGTGAAAGTGGAGAGTGAAAAAGTTGGCTTAAGGCTCAACATTCAGAAAACTAAGATCATGGCATCCAGTCCCATCACTTCATGGGAAATAGATGAGGAAACAGTGTCAGACTTTGTTTTTTTGGGCACCAAAATCACTGCAGATGGTGACTGCAGCCATGAAATTAAAAGACGCTTACTCCTTGGAAGGAAAGTTATGACCAACCTAGATAGCATATTCAAAAGCAGAGACATTACTTTGCCAACTAAGGTCCGTCTAGTCAAGGCTATGGTTTTTCCTGTGGTCATGTATGGATGTGAGAGTTGGACTGTGAAGAAGGCTGAGCACCGAAGAATTGATGCTTTTGAACTGTGGTGTTGGAGAAGACTCTTGAGAGTCCCTTGGACTGCAAGGAGATCCAACCAGTCCATTCTAAAGATCAGCCCTGGGATTTCTTTGGAAGGAATGATGTTAAAGCTGAAGCTCCAGTACTTTGGCCACCTCATGCGAAGAGTTGACTCATTGGAAAAGACTCTGATGCTGGGAGGGATTGAGGGCAGGAGGAGAAGGGGACAAGAGAGGATGAGATGGCTGGATGGCATCACTGACTTGATTGGCGTGAGTCTGAGTGAACTCCGGGAGTTGGTGATGGACAGCGAGGCCTGGCGTGCTGCAATTCATGGGGTCACAAAGAGTCAGACACGACAGAGCGACTGAACTGAGCTGAGTTAGCACAAGGAACTGCATCCTGTGATAAAGCATAATGGAAAAGAATATGTGTGTAATGGGAAAAAGAGTTTGTTCTTCTCCTGTTTGTCTCTCTGCCTTTCCCAGGTAACCATTACACTTAAAGTTTCTGGTTTCTTTTTTTTTTTTTTACAGCTCTGTGGAGCTATAACTGACATATAATTTGATGTAAAATGATGAGTTTTGACACACGTACACTCAAGACACCATGACCTCAAAATAATAAACATATCCATCATGCCCAGAACGTCCTCACGCTCCTTTATAACTCATGCCTCCCTCACCCTCCAGCCCCATTCCCAAGCAGCCACTGATCCACTTTCTGTCACTATAGTTTACGTTTGCTAGACATACAGTGGACTCATTCAATACAGGGTTTTTCTGTTTGGTCTGGCTTTCACTCAGCATAATTATTTTTACATTCACCTGTGAAACTGTCTATTAATAAGTCATTCCTTTCTTTTATTGCTGAGTAGTATTCCACTGTGCAGATACAGTTTGTTCATCTACTGACGCTAGTTTTAGACTAGCACAAGTGAAGCTGATGTAAACATTAACGTACAGGTGTTCGTGTGGATACACACCTTCCTTTCTCCTGGTTAACTACCTAGGAATGGAAAGTGAAAGTCGCTCAGTCGTGTCCGAGGCTTTTTGCGACCCCATGGACTGTATACAGGGGAATTCTCCAGGCCAGAATACTGGAATGGGTGGCCTTTCCCTTCTCCAGAGGATCTTCCCAACCCAGGGACTGAACCCGGGTCTCCTGCGTTGCAGGCAGATTCTTTCCCAGCCAAGCCACCGGGGAAGCCTGTGGAGGGAAGGGCTGGGTCATATGACATGTGCATATTTAACATTTTTAAATAGTTTTTAAACAACAGTTACAGCTTTCAACCTGTGGGGCAGGCTACCGCAGCCCTCCCCAAAGACCTCAGAGGGTGAGCACCATCCTCGCACTTTCCCTCTGCTGCGTTCCAGAGCACCCGTGTGTGCGGTGCCCTGGATTCTGGGGCTGCCACCCAGGGGACACTTCTTGATCACCTGCCTCTGGGGGCAAACACAGTTCTGGGCTGGCTCCCAGCCCTGGGGCACCACACGGGTATCAACACACTCTCAGTCTTTCTGTGAGAGGCCTATCTGCTTGTCCGGGAGCTTCTGCTTCGGCATGCTCTGGCGACGGGAACAGAGGTTGGCAGACACCATCTTTTGTTCTCCCTCTGTCTCACTCCAACTCTCTGGTATCTTCTAGAAAGGAATTTGTATACTCATCTAGTACCCCAACTTTTGTGACTGCAGCCCAGGGAACACCTCTAGATCACCTGTTTCTGGTGGACAGTGGGGCTTAATGCTACTGGTCCCACAAGCCTGTGGATTTACACTTTAAAAGCTGGGGACTGAGACCTTTCCCGATAGAACTCTGACAGTCTGGGGTCCACCTGTGACTACCGGGAACCACTAAAGCCAGGGCCCCTCAGACAATCACGAAGATCTGAGAGACAGCCAGAAAGTCACTCCTCCAGAACCGGGAGAGGCGGCTGCTTTATCCAATGGACAGAAACCAGCAGAGAGGTAAGGAAAATGAAGAAGTAGAGGGCTATGTTCCGAATGAAAGCACAAGATAAAACCTCAGAAGATGTCCTTAACTGAAATGGAGACCAATGACTTACCTGTTAAAGAGTTCAAAATCATGGTCACACTGACGCTCACTTGAGGGAAGAATGAGTGAACTTCAACAAAGAGAAAATATAAGAAAAAAGAAGTCACAGAGTTGAAGGATACAATAATTTAACTGAAAAATACGCTCGAGGAGTTCAACAGTAGACCAGATGACAGTAAAAAGGATTAATGAACTCAAACACAGGGCAGTGAAACTCAAACCAACAGAGCAGTAAAAAAAGAGGAAAAAGTGAAGACTGCTTAAGGGACTTGGGAGATAACATCAAGCAGACAAACATTTACAGGGCCTCCCTGGTGGCTCAGACAGTAAAGAATCTGCCTGCAGTGCCGGAGACCTGGGTTCAATCCCTGGGTTGGAAAGATCCCCTGCAGAAGGGTATGGCAACCCACTCCAGTATTCTTGCCTGGAGAATCCGCACGGACAGAGGAGCCTGGTGGGCCATAGTCCATGGGGTCGCAAAGAGTCAGACATGACTAAGCAAATAAGCACAGCATGAGAAGAAAGAAAAAGTGCTGAAAACTTCCCTGACTAGGGATGAAAACACATTCAGATCCAGGAAGTTTGGAAAAGTTCCAAATCAACTTCAAAGAGACCCATACCAAGACACATTATAATTAAACTGTTAAAAGTGAAAACACGAGAAAACTTTCATAAAAGCAGAAGAAAACAGCTAAGGTACATACAGGGCACCACCAGAAGACTATCAGCAAGTTTTCAGCAGAAACTTTCCAGGTCAGAAGGGAGTGGCATGATGAGTCAAGATGTGAAAGAAAACACTTCCAGACAAGAACACTCAGCAAAGCTGTCATTCAGAATTTAAAGATCAGGCTTTCCAGACTAGCAAAAAGTAAACCGGCCTTACAAGAATTAAGGGAACTTTCTTAAGCTGAAAAATAAAGCCCACTAAGTAGTAGTAGGAAAATGTATGAAAATATAAATCTCACTGGTAGAGGTAAATATAGTACAATTTAGAAAAATAAAACGTAAAGGTAGTATGGATGAGTTACTCATAAAGCCAGTATGAAGGTTAAAAAATACACTAGCAAAAATATAGTAGTTAAGGGATATACAAGATAAAGTGGTGTAAAATGTAACAAAAAAAAAAATGTGGGGGATAGAGTAAAAATGTAGAGTTTTAGAATGACTGAAACTTTGACTGTTGATAAGCTGTGTGTAACCCTCACGGTAATCATAAAGCAAAAACCTATTCATGAGAGATTCACAAAAGATCTGAGAAATAAAAGAATCTAAACATACTACATAGAAAACCATCAGGACTTCCCTGGTGGTCCAGGGGTTAAGAATCCACCTGCCAATGCAGGGGACATGGGTTCAACCCGCTCCAGGAAGACTGCACATGCCACGGGCCAGCTAAGCCCGTGTGCCACAACTCCTGAGCCCACGCACTGCAGGTACTGAAGCCTGAGCACCCTAGAGCTGGTGCTCCACAAGAGAGGCCACCACAATGGGGAGCCCGCACGCTGCAACTAAAGAGCAGCCCCTACTCCACAACGAGAGAGAGCCCTTATGCAGCAATGAAGACCCAGTGTGGCCATAAATAAATAAAACCAGCAAACCACAAAGCAGGACAGCAAGAGAACAGAGGAACTACAGAATAGCCAGAAAGCAACGAGCCAAATGGCAGTAAGGACATACTCATCAATAATTACTCTAAATGTATACGGACTAAATTCTACAGTCAAAAGACAGAAAGTGGCTGAATGGATTAAAAAAAAAAAAAAGACGTGCTGCTTACCTCTGATGTAAGGATATACAGACTGAAAGTGAAGATGGGAAAAGATATTCCATACAAATGGAAACCAAAAGAAAGCTGGGGTAGCTATACTTAGACAAAATAGACTTTAAAATAGAGACAACGAAGGGCATTACATAATGATAAGGGGGGGTGTCAACAAAAGGATAAAACATTTGTAAATATTTCTGCACCCTATATAGGAGCATCTAAATATATAAATCAATATTAACAGACCTCAAGGGAGAAGGAGACAGTGATGCAATAATACGGGACTTTATACTCCATTTTCATCAATGGACAGATCATCCAGACAGAATATCAGTAAGGACACATCAGTTTTAAACAAACACGTTAGACCAGGTAACCGTCACACATATATACAGAACATTTCATCCAAAAGCAAAGGAATACATATTCTTGTCAAGTGCGCATGCAACAATCTCCAAGACAGATCATATACTTAGGCCACAAAGCAACTCTTAATAAACTTAAGACTGAAATCACATCAAGCATCTTTTCCCATCACACCAGTCTGAAACTAGAGATCATCACAAGAAGAAAACTGGAAAACTCGCAAATAAGTGGAGATTAAGCAACATGCTACTGAACAACCAAGGGGTCACAAGAAAACAAAAGAGAAATCAAAGCACGCCTGTGACAAACGGAAGTGGAAATACAGCATACCCAAACTTAGGGAGGCAGCAAAAGCAGTCCTGAGAAGTTCAGAATGACAAACGCCTGCACGTCAAGAAACGCTCTCAGAGTCTAACTCGACGCTTCAAGGAACCAGAAAAAGAACAAAGTCCCAAGTTAGTAAAAGGAAAGAAGTAACGAAGATCAGAGTGAAAAGAAACACAGTCTATGAAAGATAAGAAGGACTTCCTTGGTGGCTGAGTGGCTGAGACTTCGAGCTCCCGCTGCTGGGGGCTTAGGTGTGATCCCTGGTCAGGGAACTCGATCCCACAGGCTGCAACAAGAGTTCGCAGGCGGCCACGAAGACCAAAGATCGGGTGCTGCAACTAAGCCCCAAAGCAACCAAATCAACATTTTTAAAAAGACAATATAAAAGATCAATGAAACTAAAAGGTCACTCCTTGAATAGATAAACAAAACTGGCAAATCTTTAGCTAGACTCACACACACAAAGGACTCAAAATCAGGCGTGAAGGAAAAAATTTCACAACTGATACACAACAGAAATACAGAGGAGTAATTATACACCTAGGCTGAATCATGAAGAAATAAAAAATCTGAACAGACCAATAACCAGGAAGACAACTGAATCCCTAATCAACCCCCACCTCCCACAATCCCATGCCACCAATGAAGAAAATTTAAGATACAGACAGCTTTTCTGGTGAATTCTACCCAACATTTACAGAATATGTACCAATCCTCAAACTCTTCTAAAACACAGATGAGGAGCAAACATTTCCACACTCATCCTACAAGGCCAGCAGAACATTAATACCAAAACCAGACAAGGACACCACAAGAAAATTACAGACCAGTATCTCTGATAAACCTAATGGAAAACTCGACAAAATACCAACAAACTATATTGCTGAATATACTAAAAGGATCATACACAGAGATGTGGTGCAATTTACCCCAGGAATTCAAGGGTGGCACAACGTCTGCAAATCAATCAGTGTGACACACCACAACAGCAAAAGGATGGAACCATAAGACTCTGAGAAGAAAACCTAGGAGGCAAGCCCCTTGACACTGGTCTCAGGAGTGATTTTTGGATCTGGCAACAAAAGCAAAAGTAAACAGGGAGGACAACATCAAAGTAAAAAGCTCTTGCACAGCAAAGGAAACTAAACAAACAAAACGCAGCATATGGAATGGGAGAAAATATTTACAAATGATTTGACCAATAAGGGGTTAAGATCCAAACTATATAAAAAGTGCATGCAATTCAATAGAAAAAAAAAATTTTTTTAAACGGGCAGAGGGTTGAATAGACATTTTCCCACAGAAGAAATACAGATGGTCAACAGGTACATGAAAAGGTATTCAACATCACTAATTATAGGGAAATACAAACCAAAACCTCACTTCACTATCAAAAAGACAAGAAATAACAAGTATAGGCAAGGATGTGGAGAAAAAGGAACCCCTGTGCACTGTTTATGCAAATACAAGTTGGTACAACCACTATAGAAAACCATATGGAGGGTCCCTAAAAAGTTAAAAATAGGATTACCACATGAGCTGGCAATTCCATTTCTGGGTATTTATCCAACAAAAATAAAAACACTAACTCAAGAAGATAGATGCATCCCCACGTTCACTGCCAAGACATGGAAACAACCTAATGTGTCCACGCATGGATGAATGGATAAAGAAAACGCAGTGTAGATACAAACACCATGGAATATTCATGAGCCATAAAAAAGAGGAGATCTTGCCATTGAGAACAACACAGATGGATCCTGAGGGCATTATGCTAGGTGAAGTGAGTCAAATGTTGCAGAGCAGCAGTTACACGTGGACTCTTAGGAAAAAAGAGCTCAAAGCTACAGAGAACCAACTGCTGGTTCTCAGAGGTGGGGATTAAATGGAGGAGGAGGGTTAAAAGATACACACCTCCAGGTTTACAGGCAGTCACGGGGATGTGATATATAGCATGGGGACTACCATCAGCGCTGTACTGCATATTTGCAAGCTGCTAAGAGAATAATCTTAGAAGTTCTTGCCACAAGAAAACCTTGTTAACTACGGTGACAGGCTTTACCGTGGTGACCATTCTGCAGTATGTACAAACATGGAATCGTTACGTGGTATTCCTGAAACTGACCGGACGTTCTGCAGCTCTCCACTGCAGTGGTTCTCACATTGGTGAGCACCAGAGTCACCTGGAAGGCTTGTTGAAGCAGACTGCCAACCCCTGCCCCCAGAGGTCCTGACTCAGCGGTTGGGAGAGGGGGCTCGGGAGCTGGTGTTTCCCAGGTGACGCTGCTGCTGCTGGTCGGGGGACAAGGAGCACCCCTGCAGGGGTGATGCCATGGTGCGCTGCCCCGATTCCCCTTCCAGACAGGCACTCAGAGTGCCGGTGCTGACCCCTCAGTGTCTCAGAAACTGCCTTGCTCGCTACAAGGGAGCTGCCTCTCTCAGGCTTACCGCCCCTCATGTGGGGCCCACATCGGCTGACCAGTGACACAGGGGTCATGTGTAGGTGAAATCGCATCAAGAAGACAAACAAGGAAGCAGCTGTGTGAGGAAATGAGTGTGGACGTGAGGGTTAGATGTACAGCGAAACGGGCAGAACTTTGGGAGAACGGCCCGTCCTGCAGCAGAGCGCAGTCTCATGCCGCTTCCAAGTCTCTTCCTGGCAGAATCCTAATAGTTTAAAAAGCAAAGTCACCACGCGGCAATAAACACACCATGTAAGGCTTTTGAGCTGCTGGTGATAACTCCTTCCTCAATGTGGAAGATGCTAATCAAATTTCCAACCAGGTTATCCAGTTACTGTCTAATTAAGAGGGACTCATGTCCTGTGGTCTCCCAAATAATTACCCTGTTTGGGAAGCCACTTGTCCTCCTGAGGCTGGGGTCCCAGGCTCACTGGCCTTTTCAGCGGACCTTTCCACGGGTAAGGGATGGGTGGGCTGAAAGCCTAGCTTACTCAGTTAACTCCTCCTTCTCTGGGCAGTGAGGGTACTTGGTGCTGCAGGGAAAAGCAAGCAGATTGCGAATCCTTGGGGCAGAATCCAAGTGAGACAGACAGGATGCTCCCTCCCTGCTGCTGCTTGTCAGTCTCGTGCCAGAAGCCTGCTTAAACTGCCAAAGCCGAGCCCAAGGTTCAGAAAAACAACTTCTGCCAGAGAGCACTCAGAGGGCACAAGTATACAGACGCTCCTCTGACCGAGACTCCCAAACCCTTCTCACAGACCGGAAAAGACAAGGTTCGGAAAAGGCGAGGGATTTCAGCTGGGAGAGGGCAAGGCGCAGGGCTCTTCACAAGAAGAGGCCCAAGGTGTCCGGGCTCCCGGCTCAAGCCCACAGCCAGCTTCACGGTGCCCGCGGGGCGCGGCTGCGGCCTCCTCGCCCGCCCTTCCAGCGCCCCCAGCCACCAGTGCCTTCGGTGCATGAGAGGGGCCTTAGCTCTGCCTAAGCAGATCAAAGGCTCCACAGAGAAAAGACTGACCCAGAGAGGCTGAGCTGCTCCGGCTTCTCCTCCTGCCCAGAAGACGGAGACAGCGCCACAGACGGTACAGCCTCTAGGTCCCAGAAAGCCCTCCTGATGGCAGAGGGTGGGACCACCGCGAGGAGCAGGCCCCGGGAGGGCAGAGCAAGAAGCCCTAGTCTGCTTCACGTCTAAGATTAGCAGAGTCTGATCAAAATGAATACAAGAGAACATGGGCATGACATCACAGGTGTGCCAAAATCAATCAGTGACTGTCTGCAGGGAAAACAGGATATCTACTGGGAGAGTGAAAGACTGACTGGGTTTGCGGGGTCAGGGGTTCCAAGGTGCCCTCTGAGTGACAGCACCGCTCCCACTGCAGCGCCCGGGCCTCTGGGACAAGGGTGACCAGACAGAACGCCAAGGAATGTCCACGCCGCTGTCCATGGTGTTCAGCTCACTCACTGACGTTCACAGCGCTCAGCTGCATTTACTTCTGAGAGGGAACCAATGCTTTCTGGGCCAGGAGAATGGGGGTGAGGTGAAGGACAAAAAGGAGGAGCTGTCCTAAACCAACCCGAGAGTTGTTTTTTTTTAACAAGTTATGAGAAATGTCAGGGATGATGCTGGTCTCTGAATAATGAACATCAAAGATCTAAGTGTTAGACAAAATGCAGCATTAGAGCCTACCTAGGGGACCTGTAATCTCAGGAAAGCATAAGCTTTAACAACAACTGGAGCGCTCCTGGGATGTGGGCGCCAGGATCTAACCCGGCAGGTGCAGACTGGCTACCTGCAGTCAGTCTATTCACAGGACCCATCCCACTGCCACAGAAGCTACCTTTAAAAAAAAAAAAATTCACGACAAGAAAACCCCTAGAATCAGGACTTAAAGAACTGAAATTCTATCTACAGCTTTTTCTTCTTTTGAATAAGCAGAAAAAATGGCCACAGTAGTGCCAGTGATGACCCTTTAAAATGATCTAAGATATTTTTACCTTTAGGAATTTCAGAGGTTTGTAATATATACTGGAGGCCTATACTTCTTATTTTTCTTAATACATGAAAAGCCTATGTAATCACATTTTCTTCTTCCATTAAATGTCTATTAAAAAAAAAACCCTTAAAATTATCAAAATAGAGGCATTAGCCTACATTGCTGTAAGTAAATAAATACTACTTTTCTCATTATATTTCATTATTAAATCAGAAATGTGTTCCCCTGGGGGGACTTCCCTGCTGGTCCAGTGGCTAAGACTCTGTGCTCCCAATGCAGGGGGCCTGGGTTTGATCCCTGTTCGGGGATCTAGATCCCACGTGCCACAGCTAACAGTTCGCATGCCACAAATAAAGATCCCGTGTGCAATAATGAAGACCTGGAGGAGCCATATAAATGTTCAAAAAATATTAAATAAAAGAAATGTGTTCCACTGCGGGGGGAAGTTAACTCTTACAAATAAAAATCACAGTGTGGCAAAATTTAAGGGGGAAAAAAAAACTTTCTGATAAAACATTGAAAATAAAATTAAAACAAATACTGAGCTGCATTCATGTTAAAACGAAATAAAAGATAGTCACAAATTGTTCTCACTTATCTGGAGAGCTAAACTTGGAAAGCGAATTTGCTAAAACATCTTAGAGTTGGAGGAGGGGTTGTTTTTGCTTTTCCTGGCATATAATTTAACTGCTGCAATGGCTGGGAAGAGGACAGATATACATTAACACACAGAGAACTAAGGGATCTGAGAATCACCATTTTGATAGTTTGGCCACAGATGTTCCCCTAGAGGGTAGCTGTCGACTAACTGCCTGTGTCCTCATTGTCATGGCCTGGCTGACATCTCGATATACTCCTGTGGACCACCAACCAGCCCATGAACTGAGCCTAACAAAGGCTTATCATTGTAAGACACTAGCCAGCTGCCGGGTGGAGAACAGACCACAGTCCAAAGGAAGACAGGAGTAGTCCACTTGATGAGAGCAGGGAGAAAAGCATGCCGACAGGGACAGAGACGCCCGGACTTCACAAGTTTAGCTCCACTGATAAACTCACAGATTCTCATGTTGGAAACAGAATGAGAAGAGACTATAAATAACTACCTATAAAAGGTGAAAGTAGGCAGGTACTACCAGGGGCAGTCTGTTCCCATTTGGAACTGAGTTTCTTAATCTGGTCTTCATCCCCCTAGATGTTTAAGATATTTGTCGCTCATTCACACAACAGTATTTACTGAGTTCATGCCGCGTGTTCAACACTATTCCAACTGCTGTTGGGGACTATGGCAGAATGTCTTTGCCAAAAATGGCCACAATAACACCCTGCATCCCATGTGACCAACCAGAACAGTACAGTAGAG
Organism: Oryx dammah; assembly: GCF_014754425.2. Classification (NCBI taxonomy): domain Eukaryota; kingdom Metazoa; phylum Chordata; class Mammalia; order Artiodactyla; family Bovidae; genus Oryx; species Oryx dammah. The sequence goes on from NW_024070192.1 coordinate 48,322,966, forward strand.
ATGATGCTTCTGAGGCTAGATCATGAACAGGTCATACACCTCTCCTTGGTCTCCAAGCACGTGCTCTTGGAACCCAGCTGCCACGCTGTGAGGCAGCCCAAAGAAGCCAGAGTCACCGTGTGGAGAAGTCGCTTGTGGGAGTTCCAGCCAGCAGCCTAGCAGACGTCCCAGCTGACAGCCAGGATCAACCACTAAATATGTGAACCAAGACACTTCAGTGGTTCTCGGGACCTTCCTGGAGGTCTAGCGGCCGAGAGTTCACACTCCCCGTGCAGGGGGCCTGGCTTCCATCCCTGGTCAGGAAACTAGATCCCACATGCTGCAACTAAGACCCAGCACAGCCAAATAAATAAATGAAAATATTTTTTTAAGAAAAGACACTGCAGTGAACCTAGCTCCCAATCATCAAGTCACCTCCAGACACTGTGGAGCAAAGGCAAGTTGTCCTTACGACATAAGGTCCAAATCCTCGACCTACATGATCTGTAAGCAAAAGAAAAATGACTTTACACCACTGAGTTTTGGAATGGTGTGCTATGCACCAACAGTCACCAGAACAGGGATATAAGGTAACAAGAGACATCACCCTGTGCTAAGATTTTATCATCTTCAAGAGATGACACAAGATATACATATAAAACAGGTGAGCAACAATAAGAGAGAGACTAACATTAAGTGAATCGAATGAGTGGTGCAAACAGTGGGTGCTGCAGCAATGCAGAGAAGGCACAGGGTCAAGATAAAGTACAACAGTGGTGCTGAAAACCTGAGCTGATTCTCGGGCAACTGTCTCAGAGATTACACTATCATGCTTTTTCTCCAATCCATTTAAAGCAGGCGCCGTTCCGTTCCTGCTTTGCGAGAAGTCTCCCTATTTGGAGATTCCAAATGAAGAACACCAGCCCTTCTCTATAGCCCCTCACTGCTCACAAAATGTGGTCCAGGGCCCAGTAGCCAGCAACCTGGAGCTTGAATGCAGAATCTAGCGCCCCATCCCACACCTGCAGAATCCGATTCTGCAGCTTAACAAGATCCCAGGTAAGCTGTACACACACTGAAGGGCGAGAAGCACAGTTCTCATTAATCTGCCTCTATCGGTCCCACAGGACTTGCTGAGGCGAACTCAAGCGCCTGTTTTGTTGAAGCCACACGAGCATGCTCAGCCTCTCCGGGATCAATATCCTTGTGCTGTCATGGTTCCCAGATGACGAATCAGGTAAATGGACGCCAAGACTCTACACAGAAAGTGAGTACCCCCACTGGGGCCAGAACCCCTTCTCCATGACTGGCTCATTTGTTGATGAGTCATACAATCTGCCCACAACAGACTGACTGATCTGAAGACTACCAAAATGTACATCTCACCAGGGAGGAAAACAAAAACTACAGAAAGAAAGAGATTATGGAATGGAAGGCTGGTCTGACTGTGCCTTATCTATAATATGGATATTCGTCTAAAATAGCCTAAACCGCTAAGTGGTATGAGATGGTCTTTGGGTGTGAAAAATCTGATCAACTTGAACCAAGAAAATGGGTGCAATATTTCCACAATCACATTTAAGCTTGCTTGGTAATAAGCGGAAACCAAATTATGCCACAGCCTGTACAAATAATACTTTAGCATGAATCACAGATTCCTGGTAAACTCTGATTTCCATAGGGAAGAACATCCGGATCCACAGTATTCAGCTGTGCTGTGCTTAGTCGCTCAGTTGTGTCCGACTCTTTGCCTTCCAGGCTCCTCAGTCCATTGGGATTCTCTGGACAAGAATACTGGAGTGGGTTGCCATGCCCTCCTCCAGGGGATCTTCCCAACCCAGGTCTCCCGCTTTGTAGGTGGATTCTTTACTGTCTGAGCCATCAGGAAAGCCTGACCCACAGTATTAAAAAAAAAAGAAAAAGAAAAGAAAAAAACCACACATCAGCAACTAAACCCAAGGTAAGTATAAGTTTGCCTCAAAATTCCTTGAAAAGCAGAATCGTGATATCGCAGGTCCATTCACAAATAAGATCTCAGTACTTAGATGTTCATTATTAATTTAAAGAAGACAAAAATAAATTTAAAAATTAGAATAAACTTCATAGGACTAAGACCTCAAGAGTGGAGAGTTGAGCACTCTGATCATCTAACCATTTGACGTCTCACTGGACAGATCAACATCTTTAAAACTCAAGCTGTGAGCCTCGACTTTCTCCCCACAGGGATTTCTTTTTCATACCCCTGGCCAAATTCCACATTTTTAGTACTTTTATACCAAATTAACTTCATTTGTAAACTATTGATGAATTAACCTCCCATTTTTCTTTATAAATCAAAAGTGAAAGTCGCTCAGTCGTGTCCGACTCTTTGCAACCCATGGACTGTATAGTTCATGGGATTCTCCAGGCCAGAATACTGGAGTGGGTAGCCTTTCCCTTCTCCAGGGGATCTTCCCAACCCAGGGAAAGAACCCAGGTCTCCTGCCTTACAGATGGATTCTTTACCAGCTGAGCCACTAGGGAAGCAGCATCTATGAGAGTTTCTGAGCGGAACAAGATAACCAGGTTAGGTCTCGCATTAGCTGGAGGGAGGGAACCCGATAATGCCACACACACCCCTATATCCCTGCCAAAGGACAGCAGGCTTCCTGAATTCTGAGAGCAACTGTGTATCTTAGCCTTCCTGGAGCAAAGGGAGAAATCAAAGTTTTAGTTAAACAGGAGTCAAAGAACATAGTATCCTGAAGTTATTCCCTTGGCTTTACCTGTCTCGTAAAAAAATAATCTTGGGCTTCCCTGGTGGCTCCATGATAAAGAATCCTCCTGCCGGTGCAGGAGACATGGGCTCAATCCCTGATCCAGGAAGATGCGGCATGCCGTGGAGCAACAGAGCCCAAGCGCCACAACCCCCGAGCCTGCACACCCTAGAGCCTGTGCTCGGCGACAAGAGAAGCTGCTGAGACTAGAGAAAGCCCACACACAGCGACGAAGACCCTGTGCAGCCAAAACTAAGGAAGAATAGTCTGACACAAAAAGAGAATACACATACTTCTTTGTAGATTACACTACTAATTACTGCTGCTGCTGCTGCTAAGTCGCTTCAGTCGTGTCCGATTCTGTGCGATCCCATAGACGGCAGGCTCCCCCGTCACATGCTAGATGAGAATCCACTGGCCTATGAACTCATTTTGTGTGCCTGCTCAGTTGTGTCTGATTCTTTGCGACCCCATGAACTGTAGCCTGCCAGGCTCCTCTGTCCATGGGATTATCCCAGGAGCACTGGAGTGGGTTGCCATCTCCTTCTCCAGGGCATCTTCCCAACCCAGGGATCCAAACTGCGACTCTTGCATCTCCTGGCAGGCCGATTCTTTACCACCAGCGCCACCTGGGAAGCCCCCTGAACCTAAACTCTACTCTTGTTCAAATCAGGGGCCGGCCAACTGTGGCAGGCGGGCCATGTCTGGTCAGTCATCTCTCTACCGCCCATGAGCTAAGAATGGTTAATACATTTCTAAACAGTTAACAGAGAATTCAAAAGAACAGCATTCCATGGAACACAAAAAGTGTATGAGATTAAAATTTCAGTGTTCATGAGTCAAGTTTTTACTGGAGCACAGCCATGTTCATTTGTTACATATTAACTATGGCCTTTTGCGTCACAAGTTACGTTTAAAACAGCAAGTTAAATACTTGCAACAGAAACTGTATGACCCAGGAGCCTAAAATATGTACTATCTGACCCTTCATAGGAAAAAAACTGCCTACCCCTGAAATTATGGTATAAAGCCATCATAGTAGATGGCAGAGAAATAATTTTCCAAGTGGCCCTAAGGACCCTGCATGAGAATCCTGCACGAGACTCCCTGGGCTGTTGGCTGGAAGGCTCCAGTGGTCCTCTATCCGCTACATCACTGTTTACTAGTCAACAGAAGCCAACACCCTCTTGTTAAAGAGTCTTTTCCTGCCACTCCACAACCTCAAAGGCCTAAAGAGTCAAAAAGACCTGCCATGGTCCACTGACGATGGAACTGTTCTGGGACAAGCCACCAGTGGGCCCAGCAGCTGCAGCTGCATATGAATTTCAAAAGGGCCCCTCTGTCCACGGAGACCTCCGGATGGTAGCAGAAAGCTGACCAAACTGGATGGGAAGTCACTCTCTGTCAACAGAAGGGTAAGAATGGGAAATGAGGCGGTGAGCAGGCAGGGCCATGAGCTCGGCACCAGAGCTCCTCCTCCTCCCTGCAACAGGGGGAGAATGCAGTTCCTCTGTAAATTATATCCTTTGGAAAAGGATATCAAAAAACACAAATATCTCCCCCATCACTAAGACTAAGAGGTTCTGACTCTACTTTTCATCTTCCTCCCATGGGTATCTTTTCTCAAAAAATTCTAATTTATATATAAGTAGTTTTTTTAAATTATGGTTATTTTATAGAGAATCTGCCGGGGGGGGGGATCCCTTTATTTAGTATAACGAGTGAAAAAGTATGCACAATTTGTAAGGACTGAAAATAGACCAACTTAGCCATTTTCCAAGATGTCTTCCAGAAGAAATAAAAAAGTATTACAAATCTTACATTCTTTTGTGTGTCTATGTGTATGCTTAGTCACTCAGCTGTGTCTGACTCTTTGTGACCCCATGGACTGGGATATTTTCCCAGAAAAATGCTGGAGTGGGTTGCCATTTCCTTCTCCAGGGGATCTTCCCAACCCAGGGATCGAACCAGGTCTCCTGCACTGCAGGCGGATTCTTTACTGCTGAGCTATCGGGGAAGCCCTGTTTTCATTTTTTTTTTTTCAGATGCTAGTTTATCAGTTAATTTCATGGTGACAGTTAAAGGGTGTTTTCTGAACCTACAGAACTCTAACTCTGCCCCTAGGATATAAACAGACTGTTAGCAGATAATACCAGGTACACGAGATGCTCAACACACATCTGGGCTTAATAATTTAATAATTGTCCTGCCATGACCTCCCTATCCTCTCTCCCTCTCTCTTTCTCTCTTCTTCTCTCTCTCTCTCACACACACATACACCGGTTTTAAATCCAGCTAGCAACACCAAACACAAGCGATTCAAGTTAACCCGGCAACTGGTTACTCAGAGAGCAGGAACTATCAACCCCAGTTGTGAACTACCTCTACCATCCGGTACGAAGGGAGACCTGGAGAAACAGACATTTCAAAGACTTTGAAAGCATTTCTCCTCATAGCACAGAAGCTGTGGTTCCTTTGGTATTGCCAGGGAATTCCTGCGCTGGTGCCTCTTGGGATCAGCACGTGTACACAAGCATGTGAGTACCAACCCTCCCTCAGACGGCATTTTCACGACGACTAGCCTGGGTTCCTGCACACGTCACACACTAAGCCTACACATTCAGGGCCTGGCACCAAGCAAGTCTTCTCCAGCACGGCGCACCTCACCCCCGCAAGGCATCTCGTGGCCCAAGCAGTAAGCCTTCCAAACCCTGCTGCTGCTGCTGCGTCACTTCAGTCGTGTCTGACTCGGTGCAACCCCGTAGACGGCAGCCCACCAGGCTCCCCCGTCCCTGGGATTCTCCAGGCAAGAGTACTAGACACTTTAATTTTTAATGCTTCCTTTTGCAATATTTAAATCCCATATAACTACACATCTATCTAAGAAAAAAAAGATCTTTGGAAGAATTCTATTGTATACTTCTCAGCCATAGAGTGGAAAACCATCTCTGGCACTGGGTGTTATGTTAGTTCAAACCATACAATTAAACATAAGTATATAAAAATACAGTGGTACAGGAAGGGCCAGGGATCAAATCAAACCACCTCTGTGACATTTATTCATTCACTCAGGAAATATCCAAACATATTGTGGTCAAACAGCAAGCACAGTGGATTATAAATTCAAGGCTGACACCACTGGAGGAATGTAAATTGGTACAACCACTTTGGAAAATTGGCCTCAGCTAGTAAAGTTGAGGATACACGCATCTATGACACAGGAGTACTCAAATAGATAACTGTGCAATATTCATGCAATAATTACAGTCACAGGTAACAACATGGATGAATCTTAAAAACCTGTAATGCAGCAAGAATTTAAACCAAAAAATCATATACGTGTGTAAATACATAAATGAATGTATATATACACACACTTACATATATATATATATGTGACACTGGCCGCCACCCCCAAAAAAAGGATTTACAAGAATATCTACTTTGATTCTACTTGCATAAAGATGAAAACCAGGCAAAATGACTATATTGTTTAGAGATGAATCTTTAGGTGACAGTACCTCCCTAGCAGTACAGTGGCTAAGAATCCACCTGCCAATGCTCAGGACAGGAGTTCAAACCCTGGTCTGGAAGATCCTACACGCCTCAGGGCAACTAAGCTCGTGAGCCACAAGTGCTGAAGCCTGCGTACCTAGAGACCAAGTTTGGAAACAAGAGAAGCCGCAAGAAACAGCTTGCACCACGCAACGAGAGCACAGCCCCCACTTACCGCAACCAAGGAAGGACTGTGCACAGGAACAAAGACCCAGAGCAGCCAAAAATGAGATTAATTAATTAAAATATACATATATTTAGGTGGTAAAAACTACCGAAAAGAAAGGGGATGATTTTCACAAAAAGGAAGCTAGTACTGGCTAGGTTACCTCTAGGGTGAGGAGAGAGGTAGTCACTGGGAAAGAGCGTGCTTCCTGACCTGCAAGATGGTTACAGCTGTGTTTTCTTTAAAATAATTAAGTTATCCATTTATGTTTTATACCCTTTTGTGTGTTACTATTCACAACTTAAGAAAGGTTAAATAAACACAATGTTGGATTTCAGGAATTCAGAAGCCTTACAAATTCTGGCCAATCTGGGGAGAGAATCCTTCTGCTTGGAATATCACTACCGCCTGTCAGTTTCATGAGGTCAGTGACCTTATTTGCCTTCTACTCCAGTATTCAGCACTTAACTTTTGACATGGCAGAAGTCTCAATAAATGTCTAACACATAAACCCATAAACTCTTTTTTTTTTTTTTTGCCATGCCCAGCAACTTGTGAAATCTTAGTTCCCTGATCAGGGACTAGACCCAGGACTCAGTAGCAAAACTGCAGGGTCCTAACCACTGAACCGCCAGGAACCCATAAACTCTGATGTGAATTTTGTTTTGCTCACCTATCTTCTGAAATTACTGATTTGAATGGTTTTCACGGAAAACGTTAACACTTTCCTTTCTCTGTCTTCACCCCAGTGAGGCTGTCATAAATAACTAAAGGTATCATCTTAAACTCTCGCTAAGTTTACACCCAGGACTGTTGCTTCAGCAACTCCCTTCGCCTTCCACTGCCTTTTACGCCTCCTCACAAGCAAAGAAAAGACAAATATAAGAGATTTTGTTTTTAATGGCAAAGTTTTCTTTTGCAACCAAGAGAAGCACCAAGGATCTTAATGATTTAACTGTCTTAAAGTTAAGAAAGGATCATTTGCCTATTGTCTGGAGCAAATACTACCAGTGCTATCAGGGTCAGTAAAACTTAATGACCAGCTGGACTAAAAGCACAAAGTTACCTGTTCTAGACAGAAACCAAGTGTCTATAAACAGGACATTTTAAAGTTAATACTTAAAAATAATAAAATAACTTAGTAAAAATGTCACTCAGAAGAAAAAAATAGAAAAGCTAGAGGTTTTCAGACTATACAAACCAGAAAAAAGAATCATTCTGTACAAACAGACATTCAAGAAAATGCTTAGCAAAGTCTGAAAGAACACACATAAACCAATAAAAATATACACAGTGATTACTTTGGAGACAGATGCTCAAAAGAAAGTTTTAATTTTATCTGTAAAGTTTTAATTTTTTAAAATAGTATGTTTAATGCTTGTGATATTGGGAAAAAGTATTTGTAAACCACCTTGCCTTAAAATAAAATCCCAACTGCAAAAGAATCTACCAAACACAGATTCCTCCTTAAGAACCAACATTTTAAAATGCTAAAGTTTTAAAGGATTTCTTGGACACACCTGGCCAGTTTTTTTTTTTTTTTTTAATAATAAGAATATACACGTGTACCATTGTATTAAAGAATACTGCAGAAATCATACCTGCATTCAACCATTGTCAGAGAGTTCAACTGAGAACTCAGCATAGACACGGTGGACACTGATGTTTAAAAGCCTTGGAATGAAGGAAACTGTCTCCCGTTTTATGGGGGGAAAGCCAAAAATATCAAGCACCTACCTCTCCTCCCCCAAGCGTCAGAAGATGAGTCAGAGCTGGAGGCAAGAATAGGGCCCATGTGTCAAGCCGCCCGTGCAGGGCACCTTCCTATCTCCACCAGGCAACCCTCTGCCCCCACCCAGGTCAGGGTCCCTGCCTCAGCCTGTCTCTGGTGTGAAGGCTCAGGGGTGTCTAGAGAAGAAGAGGCAGCTATTCATTCTAAGGGGGTGCCTCCTTCCCCACATTTTTAACAACCCGAGAATGGAGGCCTTTAGGAGTCCACAACAAGGAACAATCACGAAACACCAAACGCAGCTCAAGAAAGTGGAGCTTCCATACACGTTCAGGTAACTTTGGAAAGAATACAGCACCTTTGTTCCTCTGGTTGTAAAGAGCAGGGAACACACGGAGAGCAGCTATGGCTTGTATGGTGTCACTTAACTTTGTGACACCGCTGAGTCTCAAGCATGGAGATGCTGACAGTTCCAGCCTCTGTGGCTTTTAACTGCTCTGTACAACCTCAGGGAGTCAGTTCCAACATTCCATGACACTTCTGACTAAGAATCCCTCATGGACTAGGAATTCCAGGAGCTCTGGTCTATATTCCTTTCAGATGAGTAAAGAATCAGGACTTGACTTTTTGCCTCCATGTTCACATCTGTGAAATAGGATGGTACTGCTCTTTACCTACCTCTCTCATAAAACTAAGAACAGCTAGTTAACACATGCTAAATGCCCTGAGGTCTTCCTGGATGAAAAGAACACGGTACTTAAAAAAAAAAAAAATCCCTACACAGTAGAACTGCATTTTAAAGTCACACCTCTTTCCCTTGCCTCTGGGATGCCAAGTTACCATAACACTATCTGGTACCACTGGCAACATCCACCTAAATAAAATATAGTTATACAGTCCAGAGAAGGCAGCTACAGACAGCATGCAACTAACTCCTCTCGCACACAAACAAGAACTCAACTTCGCTTTGGAGCAAGGGTACTTAAGAGAAATAAAAAGATAACGTTGGCACTGTGCACACCAATCCACCACCGTAGAGAAACCCTCAAGTTGAATACTTGGCATTGCTGAAAGTCAAGTTGCTTCTATCAATGCACCAGAAACCTTCGGAAGAGGCAAGAAGCCGCCGACGCTCCCGAGGCTCGGAGCGGGCGAACGGTGGCGGCGGGGCTAGGAGGCAGAGAGAGGCCATGGCTGGACCGGGGAGCAGAGGGGTCAGGGAGGGGGAGGGGAGCAGAGAGGATGCTCGCGAGGAGCCGAGGGCCGGGACCCGGGCCCAGGCGCCGCCGCAGCAGGACAGCAGCCCGGGTGGGCAGCCGGAGTGGGCGGGGGGGGGGGCGCCCCGCGCGCCCGCGGGGCGGGGCCGGGCGGGAAGGAGGGGTCGCGGCGGAGGTCGCCGGGCCTCTCCTCTCCCCGCCGACCAGAAGATGCGAGAAGCGCCCGGGAGCAGGTGGGGGACGCCGGCACAAAGTTTCTGGAGACCCGGCTCCCGCGGGCCCATAGCTGTCCGCTCCGGCTAGAGGCCCCGGGGCCCGGTCGGCGCCAAGTCCCGCCTGCCCGCCGCCCCCCGCCCGAGCCCGCGGGCCCCGTACCGGCTCGCCCAGGCTCGCGGCCAGCGTTCTTCTCTGCTGCGCGGCTCCCGGCGTCTGCGGGCTGGCCGCCGCGCGCGCCCCTCCTTCTCTCCTCCGCCCGCGCCGGGGCGGGCCGCGCGCACGCTCGCTGCGCCCCGCCGCCCTCTCCCTGGGGCGGAGCGGTCGCTCGGGAGGGGGCGGGGCCTCAGCGCTCGGGGCGGGGCCTCGGCGGCTCGGGGCGGGAGCGGGGCCTCGGCGCGAGAGGCGCGCGGCGGGCGCCCGGCCCGCAGACCCGGGGGCGCGCGGAGCCGCAGGCGGCGCGCGTGCGCACTGTGCGCTCCGCCGCGGAGTCAGGCATCCCGCGCTCTCATCCCTTGTACCCCGGCAGACCTCTGCTCAGAGGACCCCAGCGGTGTCCCCGTCTGTGTCACAACATACGACCCTGCTGTTTCCCTACTTGAGCGTCTTCCTCCAAACTAGGTTTCGGCGAGGGCCAAGGGATGGCGAACTAGGGTACTTTGTGGATGTGAGAGAGTTAAAGGCAAGAAAACGATACAAATATAAAAGGTGTGAAGATTGCAGTTAGTGACTAATCTCCTACCCCCACCTTCCATCCTGCAAGGGGGAGCCCGGAGTTGGGACCAAAGAGTGAAGAGAAAATAAATCTCATGACAACTGTTGGCTGAATTTTGCTTGGGCAGGTATGGGCAGTTTCCAGCGACTGTGGGAGGCTATGTTGTCAGAGACTCAAGGGGCTATGTGCTGTGCTGTGCTTAGTCGCTCAGTCATGTCCGACTCTTTGCCACCCCATGGACTGTAGCCCGCCAGGGTACTCTATCCATGGGGATTCTCTAGGCAAGAATACTGGAGTGAGTCGCCATGCCCTCCTTTAGGGGATCTTCCCAACCCAGGGATCGAATCCGGGTTTCCGGCATTGCAGGCGATTCTTTACCGTCTGACCCACCAAGGAAGCCCAGAAATGGCTATAGATGTGGCCATCTTCTGCCTGCCCCAAGACCGCCAACCCACTGTCATGAACCACAGGTACCACCTGAGTTTCAAAACACCAAGTCCACACCTTGTGCCTCCAAGGCAGGGCTGAGGGTCTCGCAGGCTGAATGCATTAATTCATGGAGGGCTTATTTGCTGTGCCACTTTGAGGGTCTTATTTTTCTTTTTTTTAAATGTAGGTTTGTCCATCTATAACTTGAGTAGATGCAGAGCGGACATTCAATACATCCTTTCCCTGGCGGGTGAGGGGAGGTATAAACAACTTCCTCGAGGCTGGGCAGTGAGTCAGGCTCCTAAGAGTCCCGACTCCACACCCAGCCCTTTACTCACCAGCCCCAGCTCCTCACCAGTGTAAATCGCTGGCATCAGAGTTGCTGAACAGTCAAAGGAGTAATCATAGTTTGGGGAGGAGGGATGGGTGAGGGATGTGAACACAGCGCTTTGGGTTTGCATCCCACTCTCCTGACCTCCTGAATCTTCAACCGCAAGCTTTGAGGCTTTTTCATGCTCTTTTTGATCTCCAACCGGATTCCGAGTCATTCCGTGGGTGCAGGAATATCCAAAAGTTCTGTCTGCTTTCCAGACAAAAATATAACATCAAAGCCATTTTAGTGATCATTTGAAGGGAGCTAAAAAGGTCTAGAATGGAAAGATGTCTAGTTTTCCCATCATAAAGAAAGAAAGCCTTAAAATTAAGCAAAATTAATCTTTCCAAGAGAGAACAATGCAGAATCTGATTCAGGATAACACATTAGTTCAAATCTTGCCTGGGAAAGGCATCTTCCCAGTACCAAACTGCACCACCATCAATTCATCTAGTGACTTATTTTTGACATGCCAATACCAAAATAGTAAAATCTCTAATAGAAATGATTGTATGCTGCTTTCCTGTTTCTCCCCCCACAGTCTTTCCTTCAGTCAATTTGGTGACTCAGCAGCACACACAGATTCAAGCTTGTTTATTACATAGAAGGCAGGTTTCCAGAACAGCTCCTTGGTGACAAGGAACTGGGCATTTTCACACATTGTAGAACTAAGCCTACCATGAAGAATCAAATCCTCATCAGGGAAGAGGAGGGAGGAGGGCTAAAATAAAGTTTGTGCTGAGTGTAATGTATGTGTAAAGATCTAGAGATTAAGGAAAGTAGGAAGAAGTGCTAAACTCAGAGAGATCATTTAGTGACTGTACATATATGCCTGTGGGTAGGGAGGTGCTTTATCCCTTTACAGAATGTGGAAATGTGGGCTTACAGAGGCCTTTGTCTTCTGGACCAGCACTGTGGGATAGAACTTTAGGGGCTGGAGATGACCCATACTGCACTGTCCAGTACGGCAGCTGCTAGCTTCACGTGGCTTTTGAGCTCTCGAAATGTGCCTAGTGTGACTGAAGAACTGAATTTTAAATTGTAATTAATCAATTTAAATGTAAATAGCCTCATGAGGCCAGTGGCTTCCTTCCTGGGCAGCGCTTTACTAGACTATAAATAGGTACACTTATAATTGTCAATTATTTTAGATGTAGGAACGTCTTAGAGATCGTCTGCTGTAAAAATCTGACTTGTCTGTGCCCAGGAAAGGTGTGGATGCTCCTGACTACATCTAAATAAGCAGTGCTTTAGAGCAGTGTAGATTCTGTGCAAAATAAGAGCTGATCTGATTAGACCCAGTAAATAGAGGGTAGAAACTTCTACTCTGCTTGGCTTCTGATGTCTGCCTTTCCAAAAATATTCTCCTTCATTGCTTGGGCAATGACTGTTCCTGAAACTAAATCAGACCTTTATGAGTCCCTCAAATAGGTGCATCTTCCATTTGTATTGCTTCTTCTGGTTAACAAATGGGCAACAGATTTGACATATCTGTCACAATTGGAAGATAGCTGTATTCAGGGCTCCCCAGTCTATAGAATCTTGATGTCAGGGTGTCATCAGGTTCCAGGGCTCTGGAGTGCCTTCTTACTAATACCTGTAATTCCAGAGTCTATGCCATTAATAGCTATAAAAACGCAAATCCCCCAGGGAAGTAAAGCTTGATGTTATTGTCCTTTAACACATTTAAGAGGGACAGTGGACACCAGGTATCTGGGAGAAAACTGTATAAATGTGGAAAATATTTAAAAACAAAAAACCCCAAAACTAGAGGGATAGAAATCAAAAAAACATATTTCATGTACTATAGAAACTTGCCTAATGCTTGTGCTATTTTGTAAGAAGATAGCGCCTTATATGGCTATCATAAGGATTAACTAGATACTATTCATTGCAAAATACTATAAACTTCTATTTGTACAGTCTTACTAGTTCTCATGTAATTTATTTTTCCATCGATAAAAAAGTCACATTACAAAAAACAAAACACCCAGAAGAGATAGAGAGGGAGAAAGCATCACCCCTAATTTTACTACTTAACGAAACAACTATTAGCATCTTTTCCTGATTTTTTTTCTTCCATGCCTGATTTTTTACTTTTCTTACAGTGTACGTATAATTTTGTAACCTGAGTTCAAGCTTCTCGAGCTAGGCATTATATAGGGAATTATTATTGCAACATGCAGATGGTGATTTCAGCCATGAAATTAAAAGATGCTTACTCCTTGGAAGAAAAGTTATGACCAACCTGGATAGTATATTCAAAAGCAGAGACATTACGTTGCCGACTAAGGTCCGTCTAGTCAAGGCTATGGTTTTTCCTTTGGTCCTGTATGGATGTGAGAGTTGGACTGTGAAGAAGGCTGAGCGCCGAAGAATTGATGCTTTTGAACTGTGGTGTTGGAGAAGACTCTTGAGAGGCCCTTGGACTGCAAGGAGATCCAACCAGTCCATTCTGAAGGAGATCAGCCCTGGGATTTCTTTGGAAGGAATGATGCTAAAGCTGAAACTCCAGTACTTTGGCCACCGGATGTGAAGAGTTGACTCACTGGAAAAGACTGATGCTGAGAGGGATTGGGGGCAGGAGGGGAAGGGGACGACAGAGGATGAGATGGCTGGATGGCATCACTGACTCGATGGACGTGAGTCTGAGTGAACTCCGGGAGGTGGTGATGGACAGGGAGGCCTGGCGTGCTGCGATTCATGGGGTCGCAAAGAGTCGGACACAACTGAGCGACTGAACTGAACTGAACTGAGGATAACTAGACATTTAGTATCTATCTATCTGTCTCTGAAACGTTCTGCCCTTAATTCAACTCAGGGGCTGTGGGAATGATGCACAGTGATGAAGATTCTAATATAAACAACACCCATGAAAAAATGCACCTGTGCCTATTTTAACATTTGATCTGTGTCCTTCAGATCTTAGTGTCCCTCTGTGAGACTTTAACATGGTGTGAATTTACCATTTACCATGGAAATTCAAAGGCTTGTTCATACCTGGCTGAAGTTAAATGAAAATATTAAAGGCTCAATGGGAAGGGAAGGGAGGTGTCAGGTGAATTATATACTTTATCCCCTTTGTCTTCATCAAACACAGTCGGGTAGGTTTCATCAACCATAGTTCAGAAATGAGGGGTTAAAAAAACTTGCCCAAGGTTGTATTAAGTAGCAGTACAAAGATTAGCACTTAAGTCACTCCAGTATGCCAGACAGGTAAACAAGAAAGCATATGCACCCTTTATTTAAAAAGGAAAATAGAGGGATTTGATTTTTTTTTAAACTAAAATATATTCATGTATTTCTTGAGGGGAAAAATTGTTTCAAAGGAAACCTTCAAAGAAAAGGGAAATGAAAAAATAAAATACCTCCTCCCCCACCAAGAGTTAGTAACCTCTGGTAGTAATGATACCAGAAATGGTAAGAGATAACTTTAAGGACTTACAAGGTAATGAATACCACTTTCCATAATCTCCTACAACACCAAAGAGAAAAAACTGATCCTACTGAAAGGGAGTTAATGACCATATCAGCCCAGGAGCCCAGCCCCCTCTAGTTATAAATTGTGACAATATTCTGATGTCAGAGCTCTGACTATGCAAATAAAAACAAGGGAAACTGAAGGGGTGGGGTGTAGCAGAGGTCCCCAGATTGGTTAGAAGGCAGCATCTAACCTACTGTGTTGCTCATCTGCTCTCTGCTTTGCCAAATAGTAGCAAATCTGTTACAGGAAATTGTAAGCCTCAAGCAAGACTTCACCCACACAAAAAGTATACATTGTTGCAAACATAACCTCTGCAAATCTGTCTCCAGAACCCTGGAGCAATGTCTGACTACAATCTGGATGCTCATCAGGGATAATCTTCCTTTACCAGAGGGCTTCTAAACTCCCAGCCCCCACATTCGTCCCCTCTTGCCACATCTGCTGGAAATCCAAGACTGGCTTCCCCCCACCCTCCTCGTTTCCATGGAGACAAACAGTTTACTTCCCCCCACCCCAACTCTAAGCCATGGTTATTTTTAACTGTAAAACTCTGAGCCAGGTCACAGCTGGGATCTGGAAGATGCAATGACGTCTATAGCCACCCTTCTCTCCCACCAACGCCTTCTTTTCTGCAGTTGCTGGGGGTGGAGGCACTCCTGGGAGATTTTGCTCTCAAAAGCGTTTTGCTTTACATCATTGAAGCTAAACCTGTGCTCACTGAGATCTGACAGGTGTCTTGAATCTGAAACTATGCACACCCAAAACAAGGCAAAGATCTAGCAGGGGGTGGGGGCAGCCAGGTTAAGATGCACATTGCTGTCACCTACCTGTGGCTAGAGCTTAGATAAATGCCCTTTGGTTTAAAAAAAA
>NW_024070192.1:48338551-48442181 GCF_014754425.2 Oryx dammah
ATATAAAGATGTCATCCTCTAGGCAAAAAAAAATTGGGCTCTGGCTCCTGCCCCCAGTCCAGTGGCTTTTCTGCTGCAGCTTGACTTTGCTTAAAAGAGGCTCCCAACGGGATACTGTGTGGGAAAACTGTTCCACCTCTCAAAGGCAAAGCAAATTCCCAGGCTGTAAAGGCTGGCCCACTGCGGCGCTCTACTCCTCTCCTGAGCGTTCTTATCAGTTCACCCATCTCTGAGGCCCCTGGTACTTGGGAGCCGGTGTCTTCATGGCACTTCTGAACTTCTCATCCCTTTTCAATGATTGTGGGGAAAAGCGATTAAATTACCCTGAAAATGGCCTTTTTCATCTTAGACAACATCCTAAGGTTGGAAACTGAAATAAGAACATCAGATACCTAGTCCCAACTGAGTTTTCCAATAGGGTATATTGTTTGGGAACATTAAACTCCACAGTGCAGGTCCCAGTATTTTTTTATTTCTTAAAATAATGTTTTATGTTGTGATAATGGGGGGCAGGGAAACGGGGAATTCAAATAGTTATCTATCGTTTAATGAGAGAAAAGAGGGTTAGGTTAGCCACCAATACAGAAACGGGGAGTGTACTTGGAAGGAAAGCTCTCCGGGGAGGAGAGAGGTACATTGGAAGTGTTATGAGTTGGCACTTAGCGGTCAGTTCACAATGGTGATGACAGCATTTTAGCATTTTTTGCTTTGATTAATAATAAAGTGCTAGCTTCTTCAAACAATTGTGAGGCCTTCTCCTCTCCACACTTCCTGAGATGCTACTTCTGATCAACATAACTCTGGACCAAGGCAAGATTAACCGCCAAACTCAGATGACCATTATATCTACTACTGCAGGCAAGAATCCCTTAGAAGAAATGGAGTAGCCATCATGGTCAACAGAAGAGTCTGAAATGCAGTACTTGGATGCAATCTCAAAAACAACACAATGATCTCTGTTCGCTTCCAAGGCAAATCATTCAATATCACAGTAATCCAAGTCTATGCCCCAACCAGTAATGCTGAAAAAGCTGAAGCTGAACGGTTCTATGAAGACCTACAAGACCTTTTAGAACTGACACCCAAAAAAGATGTCCTTTTCGTTATAGGGGACTGGAATGCAAAAGTAGGAAGTCAAGAAACACCTGGAGTAACAGGCAAATTTGGCCTTGGAATACGGAATGAAGCAGGGCAAAGACTAATAGAGTTTTGCCAAGATAATGCACTGGTCATAGCAAACACCCTCTTCCAACAACACTAGAGAAGACTCTACACATGGACATCACCAGATAGTCAACACCGAAATCAGACTGATTATCTTCTTTGCAGCAAAAGATGGAGAAGCTCTATACAGTCAACAAAAACAAGACCAGGAGCTGACTGTGGCTCAGATCATGAACTCCTTATTACCAAATTCAGACTCAAATTGAAGAAAGTAGGGAAAACCGCTAGACCATTCAGGTATGACCTCAATCAAATCCCTTATGATTATACAGTGGAAGTGAGAAATAGATTTAAGGGCCTAGATCTGATAGACAGCCTGATGAACTACGGACGGAGGTTTGTGACACTGTACAGGAGACAGGGATCAAGACCATCCCCATGGAAAAGAAATGCAAAAAAGCAAAATGGCTGTCTGGGGAGGCCTTACAAATAGCTGTGAAAAGAAGAGAAGCAAAAAGCAAAGGAGAAAAGGAAAGATATAAGCATCTGAATGCAGAGTTCCAAAGAATAGCAACAAGAGATAAGAAAGCCTTCTTCAGTGATCAATGCAAAGAAACAGAGGAAAAGAACAGAAGGGAAAGACTAGAGATCTCTTCAAGAAAATTAGAGATATCAAGGGAACATTTCATGCAAAGATGGGCTCGATAAAGGACAGAAATGGTATGGACCTAACAGAAGCAGAAGATATTAAGAAGAGGTGGCAAGAATACACAGAAGAACTGTACAAAAAGGATCTTCACAACCCGGATAATCACGATGGTGTGATCACTCATCTAGACCCAGACATCCTGGAATGTGAAGTCAAATGGGCCTTAGAAACCATCACTACGAACAAAGCTAGTGGAGGTGATGGAATTCCAGTAGAGCTATTTCAAATCCTGAAAGATGATGCTGTGAAAGTGCTGCACTCAATATGCCAGCAAATTTGGAAAACTCAGCAGTGGCCACAGGACTGGAAAAGGTCAGTTTTCATTCCAATCCCAAAGAAAGGCAATGCCAAAGAATGCTCAAACTACCACACAATTGCACTCATCTCACACGCTAATAAAGTAATGCTCAAAATTCTTCAAGCCAGGCTTCAGCAGTACATGAACCGTGAACTTCCAGATGTTCAAGCTGGTTTTAGAAAAGGCAGAGGAACCAGAGATCAAATGGCCAACATCCACTGGATCATGGAAAGAGCAAGAGAGTTCCAGAAAAACATCTAGTTCTGCTTTATTGACTATGCCAAAGCCTTTGACTGTGTGGATCACAATAAACTGTGGAAAATTCTGAAAGAGATGGGAATACCAGATCACCTGACCTGCCTCTTGAGAAATCTGTATGCAGGCCAGGAAGCAACAGTTAGAACTGGAATGGAAAGGAAAAGGAGTACGTCAAGGCAGTATATTGTCATCCTGCTTATTTAACTTCTATGCAGAGTACATCATGAGAAACACTAGACTGGAAGAAACACAAGCTGGAATCAAGATTGCCGGGAGAAATATCAATAACCTCAGATATGCAGATGACACCACCCTTATGGCAGAAAGTGAAGAGCAACTAAAAAGCCTCTTGATGAAAGTAAAAGAGAGTGAAAAAGTTGGCTTAAAGCTCAACATTCAGAAAATGAAGATCATGGTATCCGGTCCCATAACTCCATGGGAAATAGATGGAGAAACAGGGGGAACAGTGTCAGACTTTATTTTGGGGGGCTCCAAAATCACTGCAGATGGTGATTGCAGCCATGAAATTAAAAGATGCTTACTCCTTGGAAGAAAAGTTACGAGCAACCTAGATAGCATATTCAAAAGCAGAGACATTACTTTGCCAACTAAGGTCCATCTAGTCAAGGCTATGGTTTTTCCAGTAGTCATGTATGGATGTGAGAGTTGGACTGTGAAGAAGGCTGAGCGCTGAAGAACTGATGCTTTTGAACTGTGGTGTTGGAGAAGACTCTTGTGAATCCCTTGGACTGAAAGGAGATCCAACCAGTCCATTCTGAAGATCAGCCCTGGGATTTCTTTGGAAGGAATGATGGTGAAGCTGAAACTCCAGTACTTTGGCCACCTCATATGAAGAGTTGACTCTTTGAAGACTTTGATGCTGGGAGGGATTGGGGGCAGGAGAAGGGGACGACAGAGGATGAGAAGGCTGGATGGCATCACTGACTTGATGGACGTGACTCTGAGTGAATTCCAGGAGTTGGTGATGGACAGGGAGGCCTGGCGTGCTGCGACTCACGGGGTCTCAAAGAGTCGGACACGACTGAGCTACTGAACTGAACTGAACTGAACCTGAGAGCTGTCACGTAAGACCTCCAGGGAGGCCAGAGACAGCTGAAAAACCGTGTGGCTCGATTAAGAACATGAGATTAATTCAATCAAATGGTTTATCTGCTGCCACAGAAATCCAGCCTATTCTATAAAGTTAAAGTGAAGTCGCTCAGTCGTGTCCAACTTTGCGACCCATGGACTGTAGCCCACCAAGCTCCTCCGTCCATGGGATTCTCCAGGCAAGAGTACTGGAGTGGGTTGCCATTTCCTTCTCCACCTATTTTATAGGCTGTATCTATTAAATAAAATTTTTTGTAGCTTTCAGTTTGGGGCATTAAACATTTTAATGGTCATTTTCCACATTCTCATCTCAACTTCCTTATTCCTACTCTTAACACGGAAGGGGGCCCAGTACGTAATGCATACCAAGCAAGTAACTCATAGTGACAAAGGAATTTTAATGTCAGATGCAAGACATTTATCCTTCAAGTACCTGTGTCTCTTGCCTTGTAAACCTGGTCAGTTGAATCAAAGGGCAGTTTATCTCAGTGCATCTCAACTGGTAGAAGCCAAAGCAACAAGGCAAACAATGAACAGACAAAGAACTGCCTCCATTAGATACAAAAACCGGCTTTCCAAGTTTCTGGGAAATGATTTACCTGTCCCCACCCTCTAGTCCTCAGAAGCAGCACACAATGCCAATGAGGACTCCGTGGATAGGAGACGTAGGTTCCAAGATACTTGCAAGCTACTCTTCACTACTGTTCCCTCTCCCAGAACAAGTGTCTGAGTCAGCACGACCACTGCCATCCTGTCCAGGCTGCTCTGGCTCTCCTTGCACCCCGAGATCAGTATCACATTTCATGCAGAGGGCTGGTTATTGTGTCCGATTGAAGGGAAAGTCTTTATTATAGCTGGGCTACCTCTTGTGCACAGGCCACAGACATGGCAGTGTCCCACTGTAGCAGAGGTGGTCCTTTCTGGCTGATATGGGAGAGGTTACTCACACCCAGCCGAACACACTAGAAAGGAAAGCAAAGCTTCCTGTTGAATGGAACTAACTTTCAGAAATTCACATTAAAAAGCCAGATACATGTAAGGTGTAGGAAAGCTTTTTGTGTTAGTAACAGTGTATAAGGTATCTACAAAGACATCCTTAAAAATAAATGGGCGAGGGACTTCCCTGATGGTCCAATGGCTAAGATTCCATGCTCCCAGGGCAAGGGGTCTTGGTTCAATCCATGGTCAGGGAACTAGATTCCAAGTGCTGCAACTAAACACCCTATCTATGTGCCACAAGCAAGATCCGGCACAGCCAAATTAATAAATTTAAAAAAAAGAATGGGCAATATTCCAGAATGCTGTTTAGAACACAGTACAGCTCTCTTGCCTGGAAACTAGGCAAGGTGTTTCAGAGTTACAAACGAGTTAGCTTTCCAAAGCTTCTCTTTGTTAAGTTTGGTCTTCTTCTGACTCATCATGCTGGAAACTTTAGTTATTATATATCTACATTTTTCCTAAAGTTCCCAAGTAGAACTTTGTTATTGATGAATGTCACTGGTCTTCTTCCCTTTCCCGTAACCACAAGCTGAGGATCTCATTACTCAAAACTGGGAAGTTTGTTCTTATCATTTAGCAGTGACTGGTTAACCAAGTTCCAGATTTAAAACGGGCGCTTGGGGTGGGGGGAGTTGTAAACAATAAAAGGATGAAAACCGGAACCCAAGAAGAGATAAATCACAAATAGTTTGTTTCAGTAGAGACTGTTAAGGTCTCTGAGCACAAGAAGGGGTCACTGAACAGAAAGAAAAAGTTCCAACAGAAATCCTTTAAATTGTAATAAAAATCCCTCACAGGTAAAGGTCTTTATTCATTGTTCATTGCTGTTGAGTTTTAAACTTTCCTCCTTCTGAGATGATCTGGACCAAGAAAGACCTATATCAATGTAGTTGGCTTATGGCCAATTCCATCTAGCAGAAAAGGGGAAGGATGGAGTATTCTTTGAAAAGTTCTTGCTAGCTCTGGATTTTTAGTAAGAAGGGCCTTCCTTTGGTGACAAGAAGGAAGGAAGGAAATAATGTAGTAAGCTAGTTAGCGACATCAAGTATCATCAGCAAATGCTTTTCTATTATAAATGCAAAAGGATAGTGACTCCTTTTTACTCCTCACCCAAAATTATGGCTTGGTTTGAGAAACCCCCTAGAATTCTAAGTCTTAAATTCTGCAAAATTGGGTTTACCAAAACCATAATAATCCTACTTTCTAAACTCCAGTCTTTTGAAATTACAGCCTTATTTTTGTCACTATTTTCAACCATGCCATTTTCATCAAATCTGATTCCCCAATCAGCTTTTCAGACTTCAACTGGATCCAAGGTTTCTATCAGACTGTCCCGCCGTCCTCCCACTCCAAACCACCACAGCTGCCCCTTGTGTCTTAGCCAACTAAATCTCTTGGCACCATTTTCCTTACTCCCAGGGCTGTCTCCACATCCTCCTCCACCCACAATGTCTGGAACAGTCTCCCTCTTCCATCTGCCATTTTATCCCCCTCACCTCTCCCAGGAAGCCTTCCTTAATCAAGATTAAGGACCGCGGACCACAGCAGACATCACCAGACACTGACATCTAGTGCACTCTGAGAACAATACTTCAAAGAGGCTGGACTTCCCTGGGGGCCCAGTGGTTAGGAATCTGCCTGCCAATGCAGGGGACACGCGTTGGATCCCTGGTCTGGGAGGACTCCACATGCCGAGGGGCAACTAAGCCCGTGCGCCACAACTTCTGAGCCCACGCTCTAGAGCCCGTATGCCACAAGAGAGGTCACAGAAATGAGAAGCCCGAGCACCACAACTAGAGAAAGCCCATGTGCAGCAACGAAGACCCGGTGCAGCCAAAAATAATAAATAAAAATATTTTTTAAAAGTCTTAGCATTAAAAAAAAGAAAAAAAAAAGAGGCAATCCCTTTATAATCAACTTGGGGTGATGGTGGTGATAGACTATGTTTTCTAAAGATAGGACTATGTCAAGAAAACAACAACAACAAAAAAAAAGAAAACCACAAGACACCCTTTTAAAATCCTTAAGTCCTTTATTCTAATTCCTTCAGATCCCAAGAGTTTCCTTTTCATTTGTAAACCCTAGATGAAGTCCATTAGCAAACCACATACATATTTACATCAGCCAAGAAGTCTATGCCGATATTTCCAACCAAGTATACGATATTTGAATTAGGTATTTTGAATGATGAAAGAACTAAAGAATCAGTCAGCTATTGGAGGTAATCCGTGAAGATTCTGTTTGCTTCCAACAGAATAGGGATAGCCCTCTGAGTCTGGCTTCCTACTGTGCAAAAGGATTTAAGGACCAACTTTCAGATGTGGTGGAGTCACTCACCCTCATATCTAGTGAGTTCCACACATGAAAAGGCGTTCCTTTTGTTTTAAAAGTAGCTCTTCTTGTAGGCTACCCTTTTACCATTGAGAAACTAGGGTTCAGGTCTCATCCAAGCAACGCTGAAATTAACTGAATCATCTCCCTCCTCGGGGACCTGGTATCCCGGGAAGCCCCCGGTGACAACAGGGGTGAGCCCAAGACACATGTGGGCATCCAGCACCCTAAGTGTGCTTTAGTTACCAGAATATTTGACACACCCACAAACTAAGTAGCAAAACATTTTAATCAATTCTAAAAATAACAGACATTTTATATCCATTGCTACCTCCTCAAAAGTCTTCTGCCGATTAGATAGTCGGACTGCAGATTACATAGCCAGACATTCAAGTTCAAAGTACAGTTTGGGACAAGACCATCATGGGGAGGTTTTCCTCCTTTCTACTCATAAACATAAGTTGTCAGCTTAAAAAGAAACCCTCAGACAGAAAGAGAACGCTTTCTCTCACTATAACCTCTTTATTTTAAATCTGCCTGTAACGTTTGAAGGCAAAACATAATCAGAAAACCAACCTCCCAAGCAGGTACAAGGATCTGACCTGGACTCCTGGGATTACATACTGGTTTAGTTCTATTTTTACTAACACTGTGATGTGAGGTACTATGGTTCTTGTTTTAGTTACAAGAGGTGTTAGGAATGAATGCCCACACACAATTAACAATAGCTTATCTAGCACATAACTGCAGTACAATACCAACAAGAGGAGTATTTTAAAGCAGGGTGGAGAAGAAAGCAGACACTAATAAAACTGAAGATTTCCTTTGTTCTTCCCCTCTTTTCACAATGAGAATTCAGTTCAAAAACAAGGCTCCAGAAAGCCCGTGCGGTCCTTTGGCCCACCACACTCCAGGGGAGCCTCAGGCTTTGGTGATGTATCCTTCTCGGATGAGGAAATCATAGATTTTCCGGGTTTTGTTCACGTCTATCTTGATGAGTGCTCTTGCCTGTGCCAGTCTCAAGCCTCCTTGCTTGTTACATTCGTTCAATAAAGCAGATTTGTATTCTAAATAGGCTCCCGGGACCAACCTCACCATCTGACAGAGCTGCAAGACATGGCAAATTTAATCAACATTAACATCTGTCAGTCTTAAAATTTAATCCAGCAGGTATAGCCATAATAAAGTGTAAAGAGTGACATCAACCTCCAACTATTTACAGGAGCTGCTGGTGGCTAGACCACATTCCATTCCGTCTTTTCTTTGGTGAGAATAGTCTTAGGAGACAGAAAAAGGCTGAGGGTGATGCCGGGAGAGCTGCGGCACCTATCAGCCAGCTCCTCGGGGTTTGTTGCGGGTGCAAGTCCGTGTCCTGAGGACTGGCCTGGGGAAGAGGCCCGGCACGGTCGGGCCCAGCCCATCAGGGAAGAGTCGCAGGGCCCGGGGTTGGGGTGCTGACACTTGGGTTCCCAAGTGTGAATCACATTATTTCTGGTATCAGCATAAGCCCACAGTCCCTACTTTTGTGATTACACTTCCTACATTGGAGGGAAAGGAGGTCTAGAGATCTTGCGAAGAGGTCACTTTAACGGCTAAAGATCCAAAAAGCTGGTTTAATTCCAGTTCACCTACCATTTATCCAGCAATGAACAGTCTGAGGTCACCATTTTGCGGTTAAGGATAAAAAACTGCTTGAAACTCTGGGTCATTCCACACTTGAATCAAAATGGCAATCCTTCTTCAGCAACACTTGGATATAACATACACTCCCATCTCCTCCCACGCTCATCTTCACTGTTCCTACTGAGTAAAACAGAAGTCTAATACTAGGCCCTATTCCATTCTGTCTGACCTGAATTTCTGATACGGAGTGGCAGATGAGGACACTGATCCTGTGAACTATAAAAAGAGTACACAAGGAACGAAGGAGGAACTCCTCTTTGGAATGGACTTGAGAGTTGTCACACATTCTTTGGGAAACGTTTGATGATGATTCATCTGAGGCTGGACTTAAAAGTTTAGAAACACCTAACAGTCATAAGAAGACACATCCAGGGATTAAGTGATTACAGTGGAAAAGAAAAGTAGGTCATGGCTTTTTTAATCAAAATTAATGTGTGACTATATATGATCGATTCCTCTTTTGCGCTTATACCATGGAGACAATTCAAAAATCTTTTAAGTAATGGTCATATTGTTGGAATAAGAGGAGAACTTCTGAAAGTGCCCACTCTTATAGGAAATAACCATTTCCATTTACAAGTTATTTTAAGTTTGTAAAAAATTAAATTCAGTAAATAAGTACTTAGTACAGTATCTGGTTCATGG
This sequence comes from Oryx dammah, assembly GCF_014754425.2. NCBI lineage: Eukaryota > Metazoa > Chordata > Mammalia > Artiodactyla > Bovidae > Oryx > Oryx dammah. The sequence goes on from NW_024070192.1 coordinate 48,347,749, forward strand.
TAAATGCTCAATAAATGACAGTTGGTATTATTTAGATTTATGTATCATATGCTCTTCTCCCAGCAGATGAACGGTGGCAGGGTGATGAGGAAAGGAGTCCCTGAGACCTGCTAAGGTTGCTTCTTTAACCCAGAGACCTTGAGGATGACCAGAGCTGAACATGCACGTGTGTGATGTGAGCAGAGCAAAATGGGTTTGATCCTGTAACGTGTTTTTCACAACAACTCAGTGAATAACCGGCCCCTACTCTCTTTCCTCTAACCAGCTCCCCCTTCTTTTTGTTACCTCCTTTTCTTTCTCATTCAACTTCTCTGTGCCAGGGAGGCCAGTGAGGTTCAAGGGCGGTGCACTTCGTCTACCTATAGATACAGACAGAAAAAGGTATGTATTTTGTAAGAGACAGTACCTCAGGAGTAAAAAGTGTAACAAAGTTCAGCATGGTCAGGCCTGTTAGGTACAAAACTACTATACATCAGGTACCCCAAAGTTCACTTGAAAATAAAAACAGTAAGTCAAGGACTTCCCTAGGGGTGCCATGGAAAATATTGTGCCTGCCAACGCAGGGGACACAGGTCCACTCCCTGGCTGGGGAAGACTGCACGTGCTGCAGAGTAACTAAGCCCGTGTCCCTGACAGCCCTGGAGTCTCTGCGCTGCAGCTGCTGAAGCCCTTGCGCCCAGGGCCTGTGCTCTGCAACGAGAGACGCCACTACGAGGAGAGGCCCACACACTGCAGCGAAGAGCAGCCCCTACTTGCTGCAACTAAGCAAGCAAGCCCACACGAGAGCAACAAAGACCCAGCACAGCCAAAAATAAGATAAGAAAGAAAAGATTCAAAAAAAAAAGGTAAGTCAAGTGTCCTTTGCCTTGATAAAATGCACATATAATCACACATACCTCAGAGTCAAATAAGATTATTCTTCCTAACCCAGTAGAAGATTCTAAAATCTACAGCCCAGATGTCATCCAGTTAAGAAAGGTCACATGCCGCCTGTCTTGACAGCTGATGAATGGAAATAACAACTCTGCAGGAGAGACATTCCCTAACACTGGCCATCCTGCCAGCAGGCAAACATCGTAATTACCCAGGCACCATTCACCTTGAGATCAAAGGCAGAGTCAGGCCAGCAAAAGGGCCTTCATTATGTATTATTTGAGAGAATACCTGTTCCTCCCAAAGTAGCCCTGTTTACCTGAAAGACCCACACAGAGGAACAATGAGCCAGTATATGGCAAAGCAGAGGCTGAGGTGAACTCACATACCTTGAGAAAGAGACCCAAGCACGAGGTCACTGCCCAGGATGGGAAGCCTGATGTGCGCAACTCTGGGGATTTGTTTTGAATGTATACTTGAGTGAATGGACTGTGTTAAGCAAAAGAAAATGTAGAATACTACGTTACACTTCATGGGGGCAGGGTGCTGCTTAGCTGGTGGAGAGCAGGGGGAGGGGCTGTTACAGCTCGCTCTGCAACGAAGCAGGCTTCCCTTTAATATCAACAGAGGGAACAGGAGCTGCTCCGCAGTCCTAGGCCTAGCCTGACCCTAAATGCCCTGAAACGGAGATTACAATCACTCAAATGCCTCACCAGTTCCGAGAGGCTATGTTATGATCAGTGATTCAGGTTTCCAACTCTGCACTGCCTTAGGAGCAACTCAGAGTGTGAAAAGGAGCAAAGGGTCATCTCAACCTAATCACTTAGGAGCTGAGGGAAGCTGATGCCCGCCAAGGAAGCAACCAAGAGTGAGTGCAAATGGTTCAGAAAACACAAATACCAAAGAAGCTAGGTCAAGTACATTCATTCACTTTAATCAGCCAACATTAAATTTTCTTATTTCTGTGTTTAGACTGGGGGAGGATTTGGATGTGAGAAACTTATCCAGTCTGTAAACAGTGGAGTGGTCTCTACGTTCTGATCAGAGGAAGTGGCTAATCTACCATATGGAGCAGGGATGAGTGATAACCAAGAAAACAGGCAAACGAACACCATGCTCTTAGATCAGCATCTACAACTAATACCACCCCACACTACCCTTTATTAATTACCAAGCAGCAAGGATTATCAGATATCATATGGCTTAATCTTGCCCTGTAAACTGACCTCAAAATAGGACATGCCAGAAGAGATAAGAAAGAGAAATACTTTTAAGTCTCTGACTTATAAAGAAAGTCTTACTTTTCTGGCAAGTAATGTGCCTCCTTGCTTATATAGGATACAAAGCCTTTAAATTATCCCGTGAGACAATCTTTAAGTCTGTGGTAGACAAAATCATAGTAAACAAACTGCCTGTGAACATCGGTAAAATAGAAAAAACACCTGTCTGAGATCCTCTCCTTCTGTCTTTGTACTGTAAACCCAAGGAAAGTTCCTGTTTGGCCGTGAAGATTCTATCAACTTGCTGATGTTTATGAATCTGTATAATAATCACCAGTCCTTTGCCTAAGCACCTGGCTCCCACAAAGGCGGGAGGGTTTGTTGGGTCACTATAATTCCCAGGATGAAAACTCCACAATTGTGACTTCCTCCAGCCTGAAAAACAATTACCTGAATTCGAAGTCATGGGAACAGAAGGACTCAGGCCAGAATCACTACAAAAAAGAAGAGGAATTGAAACTTATGTCACATCAAAGAAAGCAATTCCCAAAGCCCATGAGAGACTGGGTAACATTTATCAGGTCAGCTACTTAGAAGAGAAGTAATGAGACAGACTAGACTATGTTTTTACAGGCTATCCCAACTGCACACGACTCAGGAAAGGAAATTTGTTCCAGGGAAGGAAACTGGAAATCTGTTCCAGGGAAGGAAATTGCCTAGATTTGTTAAGAAGAGGTCCTGGTGTGGCACATCACAGAGACCATTCATGAGCAAAAAGCAGGAATTTGATCTTCCAGTGAAAATCACATCAGTAGATACAGAAGAAGAAGGTGTGGCAAGGGAATACACTAATCTTAAAAAATAAGGTCAAAGTAGCAAAGTGGGATTCTAGGAGGCCAGTTACATTTCTCAAAACTGTCAGTACTGTACTGTTTGAGACAGCCTGCTCCAGCTTTCTGAATTCTTCTAGCTACCTAATTATTACAGCTCTGCCGTTTAGGGTACGGCACCCACGGGACTGTCTGAAAATACAGGTAAAGGCCAAAAGCTCCATGAAGTTGTCCCCCGGACTAATTCCTCACATGTCAGCCTGCCGGCGGAGCCACTGCTGGCAGGCACTGCTGTCCTGGATGTACTGGAGGACCTCAGAGAGCATGGTGCGTTTGAGGCGTTCCTCTTCTCGAGTCTTCTTGAGGTGATCATAGGTTCTGGCACCTGTAGGTGTTAAAAAAGTGACTACAATGACAAGGTAGCAGGACTAACCAAAGGGCTTCCTAACTCATCAGCAAACAGTTCATCTTTTTTAATTTTTAATTTTTGTGGCCTTGCTATGAAGCTCGTGGCATCCTAGTTCCCCAACGAAGGATCAAACCCAGGCCCATGGCAGTGAAAGCACAGAGCCCTAACCATTGGACCCCAGGGGATTCCCAGTCGTTTTTTAATTTCCTTTGAAAAACTGCTTCCAGAATTATTTTTCTAAGAGCAAAGTGATTTCCCCTAATTTGAAATCTCTTTCTTGATAAGAAATGAAAATGTGTTTATTCTTTTTCTACCTTTAAGAAATGTGAGAGAGGGAATCCCCAAAACAGAAAAGTACAAAGAAAGTTGGAGTTGCTCCTATTACCATCCCCTAAAAGTAACTTAATACTGTTATATTTACTTCCTGCTCTATTTTTTCTATCCATGTATTTTTTTCAAGTCACACAAATGCTATACACATACACTGTTCCTTAAAAACCAGTTAGGATTACAAATAAAAATAAATCCTCATTGACTATTACTATTCTGGTCACCTCTTTCCTGGAGACAGCCAGCATCAGGCAACCCAAATCTGGCATCAGAGTCTTTACATGCATCTTGCTAACAGCTGCATAGTGTTTTCCACACTATTAATGTATAAAAATGCAAAATATCAAACCAGTGGGTTTCAAGCCAAGTTCCACAGAGGCCCAGCTTACCATGAAAACATCTCAGGGATTACTGTGAACATACTAGTGGTCCTGGGCTCCACATATGATCTGAATCATCAGACTTCAACCTAAGGAGTTCCACTTTTATTTATGGATTAGTGCTCCACATAAAATTTCATTTTGTAAACAGTTTCCAATGTTAGAAATAAAGAGCCATTTTGCTGGGCTGAACTTGAGCACTGGGTGAACGGGTGATAGCTTTCAACCAACAGGAAGGAGAGAATGCTGAAGACCATCCCCAAAACAACAACAAAACGACAAAAACTGCCATTTATTGAGGACTTGGTGCGTCAGGTACTATACTATGTTTTCATGCATTATCTCTAATTTAATCTTCACATGAAACTCTAAGAGACTTGGAAAATTGAAAACAAATGGAATTACAGATCTGGTAAAAGAGCCAGAATCCAAACCCAAGCTGTTCAAGCCTAGACTTCAGCTCTTAACTGCTAACACAACTGTCTTCTCTTACAACCTGGCTCTACTACAACTAGTTAATCACTTTCATCCTTAGCTTCTCTATTAAATGAGAATAACAATACCCACCTCTTAAGGTGAAAGTGAAGTCGCTCAGTCATGTCCGACTCTTTGCTACCCCATGGAATGTAGCCCACCAGGCTCCTCCGTCCATGGGATTTTCCAGGCAAGAATACTGGAGTGGGCTGCCATTCCTTTCTCCAGGGGATCTTCCCAACCCAAGGATTGAACCCAGGTCTCTTAACATTGTAGGTAGATGCTTTACCATCTGAGCCACCAGAGAAGTCCCTCTCTTAAGTTGGTGAAGTATAAAGGGTACAGTCCAAAACATGGTGAATGGTTAGGTGCCATGAATATAATCATCTCTAACTCAAGTAACTGGGATGCAAGTGCCTAGAACCAACTGAAGTGTGCTTAATGGGAATGATCAGATCATCACTAAATTTAAAAAGGCTGAGGCTAAAAGTTGGAATACAAAATCTTTTTTCTTTAGAGGCCACAACAGAATCCTAAATCGAAAGTAGCAACTCTGTCATACTTTTTATTTCACCTCAGATAATCCATATAATGGTATTTATAAGGATTAAATAGATGAAAATTTTTGGAAAGATCAAAAACTCATTCTGAAATGTGAAAGCTTGTTTATATGTTTGGAAGGCACCTGCCCTCTGATTTAGTGTGGAGCATAAACATACTTACTACAAAAATTGGTAATGCCTGCCGTCCTGTATTCCTGGAGCCTTTTGATTTCCCTTCGGAGTTCAAATTCCACTGTTTATCCCCCCAAAAAAGACAGAGAAAAATCAGAAAAACAAAATCAACATCAATGAGCACTTTTACTGCTAAATATTTTCAGTAATTCTGCCTTCTATAAAAGACCAGGCAATTCCATTTGGGGAATCCTAATTGTTGCTATTATCTCATTAGAAATTTTACTTAAGAGCTGACAAAAATGTACTGCAGTGGTCTTTTGGCTTCTGTCTCCAGTTGCAGAAAGCAGCTGGAATTGTTTCTTAGAAAACTTCATAGTGACCTGGCTGAATTCATTTAGCTACAGTAGTAATGAATATAATTTCTTAAACCACCAAGTTTCCCTGCTCTATTTATTCCTTGTTAAAAGCTCTAGCCACAAAGCCAAATTTCGGTATGAAACCTGTCTCTGGTATTACATGACACAGACCTTTTTGCAAGGGAAGGACAAAATTCTGTGCTCAAGTTCCCGATGGTTTCTTTACAGCTTTTCTCTTACAGGGACAAAGAGCAGTGTGTTTTCCATAAACCAAGATTTCTGCCTCCTCTGAGCACACAGATCAGGTTGCATTGCTCAGATTATTATATGATGGAATGTTCAAATCTGGGTGCTTTGAAAAAGAGGATGAAGGAAGAACCTGGACAATCCATGGTGTGTAGTTCCCTGGAGTGACACATAAACCAGGGATGGTACAAACTGGGACAGGAAGTAAAGATCAGCCACCCAGGATAAATCACACAAAGAATGCCAACTAAAGAGGGTGTCTGTGAGGACAACCAAGCCGGTTCAGATAAATGCCTGCAATGTCATGCAAGAAATATCTGCACAAAGACAACAGGATACAAGCCTTCATGAAGTACCTTCCTGAACTAAATTTGGGAGTCAAAATCAAATACCTGAATCTCATGATGAAAGGCATAGACTCAGCCCCTCAGTCCAGACTGTTTTATAGTCCAGGCGTTACTGCCTTAACAACTTCAATTTTTTATAGTGAGAAATCAAATGGTAACTATGTAGATCTCTCTCAGAGAAGAAAGGCAGGAAAATAATGGAAGTGCTATATATTATTTCCATGAGTCAGCCAACTCTGTCCCCACCTAGAAACTAGTTTTAATACTAAAATAATTATGAACAAAATAATATGATTTGCTTCAAAATAATCCAGTTGAGGATGGGAAAGGAATGGGTGGTACAGATGACAACGGATCAGCCACTGGATGGGTAACTGCTAAAGCTGGGTGATGGATACACGTATATCACAGTATAATGAACTCCCATGTATTTGCAAACTCCCATATTAAAAATGGGGGGAAAAGCTACTAAACTACTGTTCATCTAAGGGGGGCGAGGCGGGGGGATGCCACTAGTATTTTTAAGCTTTCTTCTCCATTCCCGAAGTTTCAAATTTATCTTAGAGCAATAAAGGGGAGGAAATAATTTTTTTTTAATCCACTTATTTGTTTACAGAATTTCACATAAAGCACCATTATCATTCCTATTTATATAAACACATACACACACAGAGAAATATATAGTCAAGGTTAAAAAACCACCTACATGCATGGCTTTCAATGAACTTGTCATGCTCCACCGGCCCCACTATCCTTGCAAATCGCCTCATTGTTTCATAAAGATCTTGGACTTCCTTGGGATAGCGTCGTTCCATTACTACAAAGAAAGTAAAGAATATAAAGATTTCTAAGTTTTCTGTATTTTTTTTAACAAGTAGTAAAATGGAAGAATATTATTCCTAACCTCACATGATTAATTTACCCATAACAGGAAGCAAACCAGAAAGCTAGGGAATGCAGCACACTAATCATGATCTAACAGAACCAGAGGGACTATGTCTCAGGGTCGCTGTCAGGGCCAGAGAACACCTGCACTCTGGTGACCCCCACACCTCGCTGTCTCTCAATCTGCACAGGGGCAGGAAGTGCTGGCAGTAACAGGAAGGATGATTAAAGGCAGATCATGCATTCTTAGGAACAATGTAGGGCAGAATCTCCAGTACTGACTTCTGCAGAACAAGGGACACGCAGATACGCTAACTCATCTGGAAGAGGCAGGTCAGTCTGGCAAAGTGTGTGATCTCCCCCATGTCCCACTAAAAATCCTCTCTGTAACTCCATATCCTCAAACGAGGAGTTTACTTCTTCACTCTCTACATGGGTCATTTTGCTTTCTCTAAACTTAATTAAGTACCACAACTTAATATACTACGAATGAAGTTATATTTTAATAACTATCATGGAAGCAAATGGTCATATATGCCACCTGGGATACCCTTACAGGTAGCCAGAATCAGCACCTTTGAGGATCACTACTGACCAAATTTCTAATAAAAAGAGCTATCAGCAAAAAGAGGGGTAGGAAAACCCACCAACAATAATTGGTAGGTTGGAATGATCAGGAATTCTCAAATTGCTACTCAGTCATTTCAATAAGAGTAACTAGGCTAGCTCTGTCCACTCTCAGGCTAAAAATACAGGCTGTTACTTACGACAGTTACTTAAATTGTCATCTTTTCAGATGAATCTCTTCCTTAGCAGGAAAATTCTTGCCCACCAATTCTAGGGGCTGATTTGATGGGCAGCCACAAATTCATTTTATTCACCACCAAAAAACCCTACTTCTACAGGAATAATACAAAAATTTGGAGTAATTTAGTTTGATGAAAAAAGCTCCTATGCCTACGATAGTAAAGTCACACGTGCATTCAGTACAATGACAAGTGAAAACCTCTCAGACTACACTGCACATGCCATGTCTTTTTTGGAAGCAACAGAGCCTCCCCTCAGCTTTATCTGTAAAAAAACAGTTAAAGAATAAACAGGCTAAGCTGACCTCTGTCCACCAGCTGGGAACAGAATTTATGCAAGTCAAGGTCTACTACATACAGGTTAAAATCCAAAAGCCCAGCAATTTCAGACATAGGAACACACAACCAGAACATGACCAATTATTGTCGACAGAAAGGGCAAGGGAGAGTTGACCTGGAGTCCTTTTTGCAAACCCACAGCTCTCGATTAGGAGGAGGTTAAACAAGCAATAATGTATACTGGCAGAAGGAATATAAATTGATATAACTATCTTTCAGGAAACAATCTAGCAGCGTGTGTTAAGCATTTTTAATAATCATGTTCTTTGACCTAGTAATTCCACTTCTCAGAATCTATCTTAAAAAAATTCTAAAGGCAGACAAAGCTTTATTCACAAACAATTTTACCTTTGTGCTATTTGTAATGATTTTTAAAAAACTGAAAATAAGCTAAATATCCAGTAATAAAGACAGGTTAAGCACATCGTACATTATATGTAAAGTTATTGGTATAACATATTATGTAAGTATTAGAAGGGATATCATCAAAACACTACAATCGCTTTAAAAATGTGTAGTGGAAAATGAAAAACTAAAGGACATAAAATGTAACCTACTTATGATCATGACTCTGTTAAAAGATATTCAACCCAAGACTGACTGACCTGGACCTCCCAGTGGGATAGTGGCATAGTGTGTCAAACCCTGTAAGATTCTATCAACTAGCATATGAAGCACAACTCATTAGGTTACTTTTACAAAACAGAATCTTGTGGCATACACCTATTATAAACATATATAAATACTGCAATTATTATGATATGATTCTTATGTGCTGAAGAAACTCTACAGTATAAAAGAAAAAGTAGAGAAACTCTTTCTGCCCAGCCTAGATATCACCAATATTTAAGAGTAAGGTCAAAGTTAGCAATCACTCAAAAATCATTATAGGTTTCTTTTCATCATGTAATATTAATGTCGTTTGTTAGCGCCCCCACGATGCAAAATAAAGGTGTCACTTTCCGTTCATTCCTACCGTAAAAATATTTTCACAACCTGATGATTATAGTTATATTATGTTTAACATATAATTCTGAAACACAATCCTATCCAGTTTTGGAAAATGATCAATTAATATTCAGGTTTTAATTAATACACTAATTTAAAAAACATTTCTCATTCTAGTGTTACTGACTATATATTACTAGTTTGAAACTCTTAGTATACAAGAGAATTGCTTTGAAGACTTTTAAAAAATAGATGCTGGAGCTCTACCTCCAGAGATTCTGACTTAATTAGAGGTGACTGTTAGGCATCATAAATTTTTAAAGCTTCCTCAGTTCAGTTCAGTTACTCAGTCTTGTCTGACTCTTTGCCACCCCATGAATCACAGCACGCCAGGCCTCCCTGTCCATCACCAACTCCCAGAGTTCACCCAAACTCAAGTCCATTGAGTTGATGATGCCATCCAGCCATCTCATCCTCTGTCATCCCCTTTTCTTCCTGCCCCCAATCCCTCCCAGTATCAGAGTCTTTTCCAATGAGTCAACTCTTTGCATGAGGTGGCCAAAGTATTTCAAGCTTTAGTATCAGTCCTTCCAAAGAACACCCAGGACTGATCTCCTTTAGAATGGACTGGCTGGATCTCCTTGCAGTCCAAGGGACTCTCAAGAGTCTTCTCCAACACCACAGTTCAAAAGCATCAATTCTTTGGCGCTCAGCTTTCTTCACAGTCCCAACTCTCACATCCATACATGACTACTGGAAAAACCATAGCCTTGACTAGACGGACCTTAGTTGGCAAAGTAATGTCTCTGCTTTTAAATATGCTATCTAGGTTGGTCATAACTTTCCTTCCAAGGAGTAAGCGTCTTTTAATTTCATGGCTGCAGTCACCATCTGCAGTGATTTTGGAGCCCCAAAAAATAAAGTCTGACACTGTTTCCACTGTTTCCCCATCTATTCCCCATGAAGTGATGGGACCAGATGCTATGATATTAGTTTTCTGAATGTTGAGCTTTAAGCCAACTTTTTCACTCTCCTCTTTCACTTTCATCAAGAGGCTTTTCACTTTCTGCCATAAGGGTGGTATCATCTGCATATCTGAGGTTATTGATATTTCTCCCGGCAATCTTGATTTCAGCTTGTGCTTCTTCCAGTCCAGCGTTTCTCATGATGTACTCTGCACAGAAGTTAAATAAGCAGGGTGACAATACACAGCCTTGACATACTCCTTTTCCTATTTAGAACCAGTCTGTTGTTTCATGTCCAGTTCTAACTGTTGCTTCCTGACCTGCATATAGGTTTCTCAAGAGGCAGGTCAGGTGGTCTGGTAGTCCCATCTCTTGAAGAATTCTCCAGTTTATTGTGATCCACACAGTCAAAGGCTTTGGCATAATAAAGCAGATGTTTTTCTGGAACTCTCTTGCTTTTTCGATGATCCACTGGATGTTGGCCATTTGATCTCTGGTTCCTCTGCCTTTTCTAAGACTAGCTTGAACATCAGGAAGTTCATGGTTCATGTGTTGCTGAAGCCTGGCTTGGAGAATTTTGAGCATTACTTTACTAGTGTGTGAGATGAGTGCAATTGTGTGGTAGTTTGAGCATTCTTTGGTATTGCCTTTCTTTGGGATTGGAATGAAAACTGACCTTTTCCAGTCCTGTGGCCACTGCTGAGTTTTCCAAATTTGCTGGCATATTGAGTGCAGCACTTTCACAGCATCATCTTTCAGGATTTTGAAACAGCTCTACTGGAATTCCACCACCTCCAGTAGCTTTGTTCATAGTGATGTTTTCTAAGGCCCACTTGATTTCACATTCCAGGATGTCTGGGTCTAGGTGAGTGATCACACCATTGTGATTATCCTGGTCCTGAAGATCTTTTTTGTACAGTTCTGTGTATTCTTGCCACCTCTTCTTAATATCTTCTGCTTCTGTTAGGTCCACATCATTTCTGTCCTTTATCGAGCCCTAGTGATGCTAATATGCAACTTGGATTAAGAACTACTGCCAGGGGGGTGGGAGGGGGGTTCATGTTTGGGAACGCATGTACACCCGTGGTGGATTCATGTCAATGTATGGCAAAACCAATACAGAATTGTAAAGTAAAATAAAAAATAAATTAAAAAAAAAAAAAAAAAAGAACTACTGCCATAAATGATTTAAAACTATTCAATAATGATGGGAAAAATTTTAAATTAAAGAGAAATGCTGATACTTACATTGAAACTTCCTAAGATTGATTAATCCATGGTCTCTTATAATTCTAGAATGAAAAACATAATTATCTATGATAATTAATTTCACATTTAACGATGTCTTCCACAGGCAGCTTTAATTAGACACCATAAATACTACAAGGGGGAATATTGAGGTCCAGAGAAGCCACTTCCCTCAAAGTTCTGCAGCTCAGTGAGTCACTAGCACAATTTTAGGCTCTCAAGTATCATGTATTTTTCTTCCCCTTGGGTAATGAAGAATCTCAATAACTATTTGCTGGATGAATCAAGGAGCACCCACAAATATAACTTAGATGAAACAGAAGGGAATCTGTGTCCATGGCATAAAAATTATCTATTCAGCTTTAGGGAAATGATAAGTGAGAATAACCATTTAAGGGAAATCTGTTAACTAGAAGGGTGCCATGATCACACACTCAATGTTTACAACTGTACATTCACAGGATGCCTTGAAGCTATTTGAAATAAATCTTTTGCATGTTTAATGGAAGGGCATCATAAAACACAAGATCTAATAGAGATCAACAACTGAGTTCTACAATACTGTCTAGTTCTAACTGCATTAAGCAGAACAGAATTTAGGTAAACCATGCAGAGTTCCATGTCTGGAACCTTTGATTTCTATTGCCTAGCAATGAAGCTTCTCTCAAGAATAGCTGAATAATCTTCAGTGCTCACTGGAAGCTAACTCCAGATATGCAGAGAGTAAGTTTTACTTCAGATCATGTCTCGGTCTCTCCAGAGCGTCTCCTAAGTCCTATTTCTTTTTCTCATTGTGATGCCACCGTGTCTCTAGTTAGTAACATGCCTATGCATATATACACACACACCTGTGAGTGCCCTTCCCTGAACTATTAAAAGTCTCTGTAATCCAGCAGAGATCTGGGATCCATAATTTCTCAGTCTGAATGTATGGGTTTTGTTCTGTTGCAAAGAGAAGGAAAAATCAAGAGTGCCTAAAACTTGCTCATGATTCCTTTGAAATCCTTTTAGATAAGATTTCTCATAAAAACTCAGCAGTCAGAATGGAGCATTAGAAAAAGCATAACAACTTAATAATATCTTGAATTTTTCTTGTTGCTTTTTCCCTTAAAAGAACATACCCATATTATTCATTGGTCATAACATTAAGGAAGGGGTAAGGAAGGAGGAGGTAAAAAAAGCAAAAAAAAAAAAAAAAAAAGGAGAATATTAACTTTTAACAGATGGAAAAATTGAGAGTCAAGGAAGTTAAGGGTATTCCTCAGGGTCATAAGATAAGCCACAAGTGGAACTTGTTCTTATGGGCTATACGTGGTCAAAAATCCAAAGGCAAAAGAAGGCAGGATGGTTTCCCAGACTTACTTTTTTCGTCTTTGTCGCTCCTTTAACCTGGAATGATAGATATCCACTACAGCCATCTTCAAAGCTATAAACAAACAAACACTTACATATAAATATAGCCAAGGCAAGAAGAAACCTTTTGCCCAAGCTGTTCTAAACTTTTAACCTCGTATTGCTAACTACTCCACATTCACTGGTCTAAGGAATCTATCTCTTGGAAACAAAAAAATATCCTAGGATACTGAATTTCTCAATCAGTAAATTACAGTGAAATTCTTTTTCCTAAGTATATGTTTACAAAGGATTACCCTATGGATAACAAATTCTGCTTTCTTTTTTTTTTTTCAAATTCTGCTTTCTACTAAACATCTACTTTGACCATGCCTTGCTATGTATATTAAATTTCATATAACAGTTCAATAAGGAGTGTGAACTTTAGTAAAACATGGGCTAGAAACTACACATATCAGAGTTTCAGATTAGGAGAGAGAAATACTGAAATCTAACATACTGGGCTATAAGCAGATGCATTATAGCTGTATACAACTTCAGTCGCTGGGAAATGACCAGGAATACTTTATCCAGGCCATCCTCCCTTGAGTCTGAGATAAAAATAACAAATTCTAGCTGGATGATCTGAAGAGATAACTGAATGCAGTATTTTTTAAACTTCAGTTATTTTTTTAAAAAAGTATTAGGTATCAGATTTGTTGTCATTCGTTTCTAACAAGTTCAAAAACTTAAACAACGTTGCTTCATTTTTCCTCATCACAACCCACAAAGTAAAAATAATTCAATAATATCAGGTCCAAGATTTAAGGCAATGGATTTCAAACCTTTTTTCAGGTTGTAGAACTCTTTCTCTGTATGAACTCTTTCTTGATTTATACATGTTCCTTATAGAAGCAAAGGTATCACAGGATGCCCAGGCCCTGCCAGTGCTTCCTAATACACCTGCTATGGAAGGACAGGTCCTAGAACACTGCTGGGGGAGACAGGCTTCATATAAGTCTATGGTGGAAGTGGCAGGAGGAATGGGAAGGAGACGACCTGTTTTTGACATGCACTACGTGTACAAGAGATGGGAGACCGTCTGCCCGCAAGGTGCTGCTGAAGGGCTCTGACACGGATGGCTTCCGCTTCTTCACTAACTTCGAGAGTCGAAAGGGAAAAGAGCTGGTGAGGGTTCACGATAAATCCTTCCTGGGCCTGCAGGGTCCAGCCCTGGCTTCCTGGTTGCCTACTCATGCCACCCCTGCCCCCGTCCACTTGCCAGCCATGCTCAGGCACTGTCCTGACTAGAGGCCTTTGCACTTGCCTTCTCTCTGCCGTGAATGAGGGCAAGCTTTAAGCTCCCAGGTTAAAGCATCTGCCTGTAATGCAGGAGACCTGGGTTCAATCCCTGAGTCGGGAAGATCCCCTGGAGAAGGAAATGGCAACCCACTCCAGTGTTCTTGCCTGGAGAATCCCATGGATGAAGGAGCCTGGTGGGCTACAGTCCACAGGATCGTAAAGAGTCGGACATGACTGAGCGACTTCACATCACAACCAAATGCAAGTTTTAGCATGGACTCTACCTTCCTTCTTAAGAGAAAGAGAATTAGGAAGTCAACAGTTCAAGGCAGAAAGAGAAGCAAATACAACAAATAAGAAGCAAATAGGTAAAGAGCTAACATACACTGAGTATTTATCACGATCCAGGCTCTTTAGGTGCCTTATCTCATTTATCCACTGAATAACAAGATGAGTTCAGTAGGAAAGAAACTACCAGAAAATCCAGTGGGGAGGTTAGTGCTAATTTTGACAAAACAGTTCTGTAATTTTTCTAATATACTAACATATCATGTTGTTTCCTAAGATTTGTGTGGGAAAGAATTAAAACAGAGAAAAAAAACTGAAGAGACTATGTTACAAAAACCTCTATAAATAAATCCTGCTGATAAACAGTTCTGGTGCTTGATCAATTCAGTAGTGGAAGCTTGTACAACCAGCTCTGGAGAACAAAGGGGAGAAAGGGAACACAGAGCAACAAATGCGAGGAGAACTGGAATTCTCCCAGGGAAAAAATTTCACAGTTGAAGCTCTCTCTTGTCTTGATGAAGCACACTCAGATCGCAACAACTGATTATAAGGTCTTAACTGCATGAAAAACCCAGGGAGGACACAGCACAGCAGGCAGAACAGAAATGAGAAGGAGACACTGAATGAAGGACAATCACAGGTTCACACTCTTCTTAAAGTGACTGGAGAGTTGAGTAGAGCAGGCACACAAAGACCCAGAGCTCCGTAAAAACCAACCAACCCAAACCACCCATAACCTCTCCACTACTGTCAGGCCTCTGAAATCCCAGTCTGGGGGGATGACTAGTCTCCCTGTGATTACACTGGGGACTGATAACAAAGTCTCCAAATGGCTGCCTTAAAATATTGCAAGAAGTGGGCAGCAGTCAGAGGCAGCTCCTTCCCACTGCAGTGTATTTCTAACATTGTTCAAAATAGCTGGCAACATGTTTCTGTTTTCCTGACAGAAGGCACTTACTGCTTTCTTGGCAGGAAAAGCAACTCAGAGGCCTTAACTGTGTGGAAACCAATCAAAACCCCTACTGCAAGCACACGAGCACAAACCTGTGAATCAGGTATTCCCCAGAATGAAGCTTCTTAAAAGTCATTCCCCTGCCCCTGAAGCTTTTGGCCGAGATGGACACAATCAGGGCTATGAAAAAAGGATGACTATGTGACCTCACGGTCAAAGTCAGCAACCAGGAAGCCTTAGGCAAGTCGTTTCACTCCTTTGTACATTTCTCTGAAGGGAGAATGGGAAAATGACTATTTCCACTTCTCAGGAATGTGATTAAGTCATAGATTATAAAAAAACGTGAAATCTAAGAAGAAAAAAAAGGTTCAAGATGGTAGATACAATAAGTCTAGTAGTATTAAGAGCACAGATATATTAAGCACAGTAGTATTAAAAGCTTGAGATGGCACTGCCACTTGCAGGTTATAACTTGACCTTGATATTTCCACTCCTCAATTTCCCCATCTATAAAATGGGCGTAGTAACACCCAACTCAAAGAGTTTTGTGAGGATTGAGTTCACACGTATCAAAAACTTAAACGGTACCTGGCAAACAGAGAGTGCTGTATGTATTAATTATTATTATTTAGAGCCTTTAACAGTTAGAAAATCAAAAGTCCAGCCTGGTCACTGTGCCTACTCACCTACCTATTGGCAGTTTCTTTCCCTTGATGGTGATTTGGCTGCTATGTGCTTAGGACTATTTAGACATAAATACCATTAAGACTGAAAATTGCTGTTTAGTTGCTCTGTCGTGTCCAACTCTTGTGCGACCCCATGGACAGAGAGCCCACCAAGGATTTCCCAGGCAAGAATACTGGAGTAGGTTGCCATTTACTGCTCCAGGGGATCTTCCTGACCCAAGAACTGAACCCGCATCTCCTGCACTGGCAGGTGGATTCTTTCCCACTGAGCCACCTGGGAGGACCAAAGGCTGACAATATGGACCAAAGAAGGAAAATCGGGGGCATGAAGGGGAACATATCTATATCTGATCAAGAAAGTTGGCTGAAATTAGCTTTCCAAAAGCAAAGTAAATTTCTCTGGTGTGCAACCCTGAGAAGTGCTGAGAAAGGAGCTCATGACAACAACTGTTTGCCCGGGTTATTGGCTGGCAACGATTAGAAGATGCTGTGCTAAGGCTTACCGCCTGGAAAACTCTGAGAAAGACGAGTCCACAAATTTAGGAGAGATTTTCCCAATACAAGCAGATGGGGAGCAACATTCCCTGAGGAAAAGGGAAATGCACTGTATGTCAGCACTGACGTCTCACAACACACTACGACAGAGGGGGCACTGAGTTTTGGGTCTTCTGCATCTCCCTCTGCAGACCAACAATTTAAATAAAGTATAAAGAGGTTTCATTTAGCGATCCCAGAACTTCGTTATTGTCTTCCTCAGACATTACTTCACATGTAGTATCTTTTGGGGGCCCATTCTGAAACATGTTTGGTATGGCTGGAATGTAATCATCTATTCCTCCATTGTGTCCTAGGCCTCTATAATGGACCATTTAAACCTCCTTCATTAGACAAATTCCATGAATCATAGCAAAAGTCTTGGGAAAGAAAAAGACCTTGGTGGCATCACCCCATCTTCTAGATGCCTGGGAACAGGATACAAAACCCAGCCAAACAATTTACTTCCTTCTAGTAGTTGTGAGTGAGGAAACATAAAAGGAATGTTATAAATGCTCAGTAATAATAAGAGTGTAATAGTATAATGGAATGGTAATAACATCAATCTGAATTATGAACCCTCTTCCATTGAAGACATTCACCCTGACTAGTCAGTGTCATCCTTTGTTGGCCAGGGACACAGAGAAATTGCAAGCAGGATTCCAAGTGACTCAGAAGCAAGCCCGAGGTTGAATCACTGTCCTGATCTACAGAAAACAGGTGCCCCCTTCTCTGCTCTGAGTGTGCATAAAAAGCTCCTTCTCATTTCTCCCTACTCTCCTTAGGCTCCTAGTCCCCTTCACTTGAGTGTTCTGGGAGAAACTGCTCAGCTCAAGGACAATATGCCCCACTGGACAGTGGGGTCATGCTGCCAGAGGAGGAATATGAGAACTTAGAGCCATCGACAAAGCATCCCTTTGATCTCCAGTCCTGCCAACCCTCTCAATGATGTCATCACCTTTCAAAAAGCACCTATCTAAACATCTTATAGTTCACTACTAGACATGATGGGAAAGCGGAGGCAGAGATTATGAATTAGAATCAAGTAACTTAAAAGGTTGCAGAATCTGTAGAAAGAACACAAATAACTAAAGTATGCTATAGGTTTGAGATGCTAACTAAAATAAAACTTGCTAATCAATTGCTTCTTTTTGATTTTTTTTTCCTTTTGCCCCACTTAATTATAGGAAGGACCATAAATGTACCAGAAGAAACTACAAATCCTGCTTTCACAAAGAATGCAGAGTAAAATGAAATACCAACCATCACTATAGTTTTCTTAATGATGTTGAGGCTTAAGAATGAAGACCTTGGACTAAGGCCTAGACATGTGATTCAACAAGTCCTTTACATTGTTGAGACATTATTGACATTAGAAATTTTGACTTTCAGAAGTTCAGTACTTCTCAATAGCATCTAAAAAAATGATACTTATAAAACTGCTTTTTTGCATTCTGGGTAAGAATGATACAAGCCAGGAAATAATACCATTTTAATTAAAGCTGGCATGTATGAGGAGAAATACTGAATGGCAATCTGCACACTACCTTCAAGGGGACACCACCATTAGGTGAGAACAGACAATAACATGAGTTACCAGGGTTGAAAAGCAGAGATTGACATGGAAGACTGAACAAGTACAACGGCTCTAGTGAACACTAAAGTAGTTTGCCTTCAAGCTTTCCTCTTTTAGTTCAATCTGCGTCACTTTGACTTTTCCTTAAAGTTGTGTGGGAGAAAAGGAGAGAAATGAAATTTTACAAAGAAAACTGCTTAAGAAGTATGTAGAGAAAAAAATTCTAAAGGTAAAATTTTTATGAGGACTCTTTCTTGGTCCCAGATCTGGTGTAACAAATACCTAAACAGCTCTTCTATGAAGGGAAGAGTAAAATTTCCCCTTCAAGAGACAGAGGACCAGTTAATGCAACCTGAAAGGTCGATTTATAAATCAACAAGGAGTCTAACTTGCCCTTCCTACCTGGCATATACAGTTAAGAGAAATAACAAAGATGTTGTTTAGGAAATATAGAATCCAAGGGATTCACTTACTACATCTATCACTCTTAATTCTGGACTGAAATGAAACAGAAGATTTGGGATTATTTTAAATACATAGTTCATTGAAAATGGAAAGAAAAGGAAAAAAAGATATTCCAGTAAAAGTCTAACCATCCACTTTTAAGAGCCTTATTGACATTAACCATTTACTTATAACAAAAGACCAACAGCAGGCTAATCTTAAGAATTCAGAAGTACTAAAAATCCAACAGTTCTGAGAAAGAAGAAATTTTCAGTCTTGGTCTAAAAACTCTTGAACTTCCATTCTTTTCCCCTGCTATGGGAAATCTGGGGTAACAAATTACAACGAACATTTAGTATCAGTAGTTGCTGTTGAAGTCCCAGGTTTTCACCCTGATTCCTTTTCTTTTAAGGAGGCAGTGAGGACCATTTAACCAATTACCTCAGCATAGGCTTGTCTCAAAAGAAAGCTCACACAGTCCAAGGGATGGGATATTCCCACCTACCATTATATGATCAACATTCTCACCATCATCACAAATGATCTTCTCATTATGGTCAAATCCCGGCAACAGGATATGTTCAGCATCTTAACCACTATACTTTCAGTCCCATAAGGGGCAGGAGACTATCTTATTCATTCTTACATTCCTAGCAGCCAGCACAGTCTCATTACAGGTTGCAATCAATAGAAACACTTATTGAAATAAAATGTTACCGTGTAAAATGTCCGAGTCATCTTCGACAAAATCAATATCTCTCAAGTCCCACTCCGCATAATTGTCAAACTCCTGTTTGGGGAAAAAAATTCCCACCTCAGATCCATCAGCTCTGAGTAATGCCTTTGTAGGAGCCATGCTTTACAAGCAAACAGCAAATATACAAACACTTGTTAAAAAGTACTGAATGGGGCACAAGGCCAGGATAACTGCCATAAGTAATAAATCATGGGAAAAATCTGAGAGGCTTTCAGGCAATACTGACAGCAAAAAAATGAGAAAGCTATGAGTCCAGGAATAAATATTTGGTTCTAAAAGTAGTCTGTTCATAAAATGTAAATCAAGAAAATCTCACTCTGACTAGTCCTTCAAGCATTTAGGTAAGAAAATTGTGTGCATTAATTCATCTACCTTTCTACCACCTTCTGAGGGCTCTATTTATTCCAGAATATTGGTTATACAGCTCAGTGGGTAGATTTGTTCATATTCTGTTCAATGAGTACAATATGCAGGGGTAGTGTCTATGAGGGAGCTCTACAACAGCAGCTGCCAAGAACAAAATGCTGACCTGGGTGTGGCCAGCAAAATTGTTTATAGTTTGCTAAACTTTAATTACCTCCAGGAGTGCTATAATTGTGGATGAGGTGGTAAATCAAGAGACATGTGACTACATTCACATGGCTTTATGGCTGCAAGAACATGTAGCTTTTCCACACATTCATCATTCTTTATACACTTGTGAACATAATACAGAAGACAGCAAACTACAGCCTATAGACCAAATTTAGCCCACTGCCTATTTTTATAAATAAAGTTTTACTGGTGCACCAGCATGCTCCTTTGTTTACTATTATCTATGCTGCTTTCTGCACAATTATGGCAAAGTTTAGTTCCAACAGAGACTTTATGGTCTACAAAATCTAAAATATTTACTATCGGGACCTTAATAGAAAAAGTTTCCCAACCCCCTGACATAATACAACCTTGGAACCCTCTAGGTATGGAATGAGAATCAGACTATAGAAACCCTATACTTACTAAGGAAATGGGACTTAAGAAATAAGTTCTTAAGGGGCCTTCCCAGGTGGCACTAGTGGTAAAGAAATAAGTTCTTGGTCTGAAGAACTTCTACCCTTCCAAAGAAAAAGTTTACAAATGAGAAAAGGCACTCAGATGGAGAAAATGAGACTGCCTAAGGCCCTACAAATTACAGTGTTTTGAAAAGCTTTTTAGTGGTATGGAACCTATAGGTAAGAGACATGGCCTCATTCGAAACAAAAACAAGTTTCTCCTACCTCAATGAAATCTGCTCGAGCTGGCATGTATCCTGCCATGTCCCGAGAAAGCAAGGAGTCAAAGGTAGGTCGGGGAGGGTCATCTGCAGCTGAAAGAATTTCGAGTTTTTCTTAATACCTTAATAAAATATTGGCATAAAAAAAGTAACACAAAAAAAGTTCTCATTTAGATTCTGAAATATTTTTATTTGGAGGAAGATAGTGTCTGAGAGAATAAATAAAATTCAAAAGATTTTTATAAAGGAAAGTAAAAAAGTAAAGTATTACGGAAACAAACTGACTTCTTAAAAAAGAAATTAAGGGGACTTCCCTGGTGGTCTAGTGGTTAAGACTGCACTTCCACTGCAAGGGACATGGGTTCGATTCCTGGTTGGGGAACTAAGACCCCACATGCTACAAAGGGCAGGGAAAAGAAAAAAAAAAAAGAAACTAAGATTTAGGGAATCCTCTAAGTAAATACGGAAAATTCCCTCTGCTTTTTACTTCCCTAATATAAAAGAAAATCAAAGATCTTTTCTCTAGCATTACAGAACTTAAGTATTTACCCTGTCTGCTTCTGCTCCCTTCTCAGTTATCAATTTACAAATCCCATCCAACTGATAGGCAAAAACCCCACTGGATTTGGAGTGAGCTGGAATTGAGTCACTAGTCCTGTGATCTTGCACAAATTATTTGACCTTTCTGAATTTCAGGTTCCTTGCGCGCAAAACCAAAGCACTTGCTCTTTCTGTCTTACTGCATTGCCATGAGGAAGAAATGGTCTAAACCATTTGAGAACAAAGTGCTAACATCCGAAGGGCTATCCAAACAGGAGATAGCCCCAGGTTTTGAGTTAGTCAGCTATGAAACTGTCTCCAGAAAGTATGAGGAAAGAGGCAGGGGAAAGAAAAATAATCATATCTCATTATTTGTGCCCTGGGAGTCATTCAGAAAAGATGTCCATTTATAATTCATCATGGGTTTGGTTATGTTTTGTTATACCCATGAGTCCCTAAGTCACATGAGATTGGAAAAAAAAAAAAAAAGTTTGCTATAATTGCCACAAACAAGTGAACGAAAATAACAAATTGCTTCTTGGACTTAATACTGGGATGGTTAATTATAATGATTTCCATACTAGACTCTCTTACTGATACAGGGAGGTACTTACAGTGAAACGGAATGGCTGTATCAGCAGTTTTTGCCTCCTCCGCTTGCTTCAGGTTCAGCAGGGTAGATGCAAACAGGGGGTTATTGATGAAATGCTTCATATAGTGTTTCTCACACTCCTCCTTGGTCTTGGTGCACATCTGATTGGCTACATCCTGCCTAGAGTGTGGAAAGTGAGAAAAGGAAGCAGAGTTTTCATTATACATAATGGTCAAAATATGGTTTGTTTTTTCCATATTTTAAGTCCCACTGATACAATGTGTGGAATTTGATACCCCCAAACTGATATCATGCAGCTATTGGCAGAACAGTGATATAAACACAGCATTGGTATAATCTGATGTTTCAAATCCTGCTATTCCATGTAGAGGTGCCAATATCTAAAAAAGTCCTTTTCTTTTCAACAAAATAAGGAAGATTATTAGAAAATCTGTGAATTTCCCTGTGAGCTAGGCTCTATCAAAAGAATTGCTATAATTAATAATAAGCCAGAACATTTATATTTGCATATTTTATAGTTTACAAAACACTTCATGTGAACAAACATTTCTTTACTAGAGCTCTCATGACAGACCAAGCTCTAAGCTGGAAATATGTACAGTCAATCAATGCTAGTATTAACTGTGTAGTGTATTTACTATCTCAGTTTCACAGATGAAAAAAATGAGGCCCAAAGAGGTTAACAAACTTGCTTAAGAACACAAAACACGGAAGTGTCAAAGCCACTTAATTTGTACTTAAGAACCCTGACTCCTGGCCCAGATGATGCAGAGGTAGAGGTGAAATCTCTCAAAGTCCTCTCTCAACCTCTCTCTTCCACGACACTTCACTTGTATTGTGCCTCATAAGGCAAGTGCCTCCATTTCACTTGCCTCCTAAGGCATCACTATGCTCTGATTTATGTACTTCAACCAACTGTACATTTATGCTGATTCCCCTACTAGACTACAAGCTTCCTGGAGACAGGATACATGTCATAATTCTTGGCTCCAGCATCCTCACCACCAAGCTTAGTGCCTTACCCATAGCAGAGAGACCAACGATGGTCTTTGCTAAGGAAGAGGTACAAAGAGGAATAACCCCTTTTAGACAAAAAATGAAAAACTAGGCCAAAGAAGACTAGCAAGAAAATGATCACTTTTTTCTATATTCGGTATTCCTATAGTAAACAAAATTTTATGATGCTTGATAAATATAAGCAAAATATGAATAGAACTCAAATCTGTTTCTTCAAGGCCCTGGACATAAGGGAGGCAGCATAGTATATTTTATCAACATCTGATAGAGGATATACTCTAGGAAGTCAGGACAAGGAAGAGCTATTTAAGGGTCCTCTGGTAACATTAATAAACTATGTGGTCATAAGAAGTCGTTTTTTAACTTCCTAAGCTTCAGATTCTTCGTGAACAAAATATATTCAATAATGTCTCTGCTATCTAGTTCATAGAAAGAAACCATCAGTTGGAAAGTATTCCAAAAAGGTAAAAATGAAAGTAGCAGTATCATTATTAAGCAGTGTCACCTCATAAGGCAACTGAACGCTGTTCAATTCTGCCACGCTAGGACTAAGCAAGTATATACAAGCTAAAACCAAAAAACGTGAATAGGCAATCTATCAAATTTGAATCTCAGGCAAGCTATGGCCATTCATCTAAAGTCTGACTCACTTAAATGACAAGGCCATCTACAGCCAAGAAAAGTTTACAAAATCAGAAAGGAAGAATAACCAATAGTGCCTACGCTTCCCCACTATTCAGAGAGGAATAAACAACCTTCCGTGGTGTTGATATGTCCAAAGTGGTCTTTTAAAGCTGGTCAGTCACAGACCACTAAACATCCCGTAGCCCTGTGAGGTATTTCAGCTTTGGAAAAACACATGTAGACGGGAAAAGGACTTGTCTCTAAGTCATGGGTCAAGAGAAAAGCAACATACGGCCCCTAACTCCTTTTTCTGAGGTTCCTCCTCTTAATTCAACAGCACTGTCTTTTTGGAGACTGCTAGGGCAGGATAACCCCTCCTCCCAAGCTCTTACCAATTTCCAAAGCCACAGTCCATCACAGCTTCTAAAAGAGCCATTTCTTCTTGAGCAGTCCAGCTGGGATCAAGAACAGGAAAATCTGAGGTCTGAGGAAGAAAAAGTTCTGCCTAAGAACAGATAGAGAAATAGAACCCAGCAACCCCAAATGTAATCCTAATTAAGTCCAATGGCTATCATTCTCATGGTGTTGAGAGACACCTGAAGAACGTCCTCATTAGTTGTTCGCACTCCCCACCTCTAGTTCTACCATTACGATCTCCAATAAATATTATCAACCACAAATGCCATTTAGATCATGTAGAAATACGTTTCTTAAACTTAGCACAAAGGTAGAGGTAAGTATAATAGCGTGTTCCCACTTGGCTAAGAGAGCAATACAAATGTGTCTATTTCTATCTATTAAAATGCAAGATTAAATCATATATTAGGACCAAAGTTACCTATTGGGGAGGGAGGGAGAAGACAGGATGGAAAGGACAAGGATAAAAGCTGATCCTTCTGAATATTCCTTTTTTGTAGACCTGACTTTGAAAACATAAATACTGTACACTAAGTATTAAATTTTAAAATCACAAGAAGCAAAAGTAAAGTGCAGCAAATTAACCTATGGATTAATTTTAAGGCATAATCACACAGAAAGA
Source organism: Oryx dammah (assembly GCF_014754425.2). Taxonomy (NCBI): domain Eukaryota; kingdom Metazoa; phylum Chordata; class Mammalia; order Artiodactyla; family Bovidae; genus Oryx; species Oryx dammah. The sequence goes on from NW_024070192.1 coordinate 48,372,038, forward strand.
AGCAATCCCAGGTGACTTTAAAACAATTATTTGACTATATATTTATCGTAGACTATACTTTAAAAAGTAAAACGAACTGCCAAAAAAATCAAGTAGTGACTGACAACTATCGTTTTCAAATAGTGTTGGTGGAGTTATTCTGAGATTATCATATGTTGATGTAGTGTGGGATAAAGCTGTTAAGCAACTGTACTGGTGTCACTGGACAGTGGGATTTGGGGCTTGGGGGGAAAAAAAGATAGGCGATCTATGAGGTTATGTAAAACCATGTGGTCTTGTATTTGATTTAGTATGAACTCTGTATTTTGACTTAAAAGAAAAATTTCCAATACAGAGCACAAACTAGTGATTACCAGTATATATGTGGGGGGTAAAATATAGGAGTGAAGGAGTGGGAGGTACAAACTATTGGGTGTAAGATAGGCTACAAAGATGTACTGTACAACACAAGGAACATAGCCAATATTTTGTAATAACTGTAAATGAAGTGTAACCTTTAAAAACTGTATAAGAAATAATAATAAAAAAAAAAAAAACAAGAAAACTGTCCTAACACTGTTCAATGAAAAGATCTAGAAAAAATGAGTAATCCAACAACAATGAATACTTCTAGTGCCCTGTGTGTGGTCTCTAAGTACAATTTTCCACTAAAGGAACCAGGGCTCTTTCAAGAAAACACTCATTTTAGTTTTGGGGAGGAAACGTACAAGATGAGACTGGAACATTTTGTTATACTGTAAAGCAAAGAAACTCTCAAAGAATATAAGGGTTATGTCAAAAGGATTCAGAGGTCAACTTGTAGAGGTTCCCACTAACTAAAAATGAAACATTTTGAACATTAAAAAGAATAACAATTGCAAAGGTTTAAAACATGCCAAACATCCTCAATGTCTAGAGGATGCCAGAGAAGGAACTCATACATTCAAAACTGGTAAACAAAGGGAAATAATTTATCCTGCCTTTCTGTACAAACTTTACCTCAGTGGGATGTTTCTTTTTATAGAATTATTTTAACCCCTAAAAGAAGTGATAGAATTAAAAGAGAACTATGTATTTTGCAATCCTAGATGAACAAATCTAGACAATGATCGTGAATGAATCTGATATAGCCAATATATGTTACTACTAATTTGTAGGAAACACAGAACTCAGATGAACATGTTAATCAGCAAAATCTAGACTGTGCTAACATCTATAAGACAAACAATGCAGGTTTTTAAACAATCAAACTATATGAAACAAGAGAAATAGTGAGGGAGGGGTAGGAAGGAGAGGAAGAACCCATAGAATAAATATATGAGGTAACCAACCTAGAATAGTTAAAAAAAAAAAAAAAAAAGTCACACAAGAGCCTGGGCTTCCCTGGTGGCTCAGCAGGTAAAGAATCTGTCTACAATGCAGGAGACACACAGGAGACATGGGTTCAATCCCTGGGTGGGGAACACCCTCTGGAGAAGAAAATGGCAACCCACTCCAGTATTCTTGTCCGGGAGTCCCATGGACAGAGGAGCCTGGCAGGCTATAGTCCATGGGGTTGCAAAGAGTTGGACACTTCCTGAGCACTTCCTAGGACATACGCACGCACACACACACGAGATCTTTAGGAATTCTCCTAGTGGTCCAGTGGCTAGGACTCTGCTCTCAACACAGGGGGTGCAATTTCAAACTCTGGTCAAGGAGCTGGCATGCTGCAACTAAGAGTTCGCTTGCCACGACGACGAGAGAAGATCCCCACAACTAAGACCCGGCAGGGCCACATAAGTAAATAAATAGAAGAGCAATCCTTCAATCACACAGTTGTTTAGAAATTGTTCTATCTTCTGTTAATCACACACACACATAAGAAACCCTCTGTGGTCTGTCAAATTATATTACTAATAAGCAATACATTTTATCTGAGCACCTACTAGGAATATGCCTCACGTGAGGTACTATGAGATCCAAATGAGAAATTTCAGAGGCTGTATCTGTATTAAATTCAAAATAATCAATCTGGAAAGTACCATAAATACAGGCAAATACAACAACAACTCATAGTTGAAAAGCCTGTATTTCTGAAAGTGTATTTTCTAATATTAATTAGCCCTCACCAACTTTACTATAAGATAAACCAGAAAGCCTTTCTACACCAAAGCAAAATGGGCATATAAGGCAGTTTTTCTTAAAGTTGAATCAGTGTTTTTCAATTTCTGAACCCAATTTTGGACCTACTGAACAAGACTCTCTAGTAGCAAGGTCTAGGAATCTTTACTAGTAAGAAGCTCCCAGGTGACTCTTATGCATTAAAGTGTAAGGATCACTGGTATAAAGGGTGTGGCAAAAAGAGGTGCCTTGACTTGTTCAAGGTTCTAAGAATTATAAGACAAAAATAGGCAAAGAACTCAGAAATCTTGATTAATGCACCACCCACCACAGCATGAGTAACTTCCAAAAATACAGCACTGTGAGATGGCAAAAGTACTGAAAACCATTTAAAGTTTTCTGAGGCTTCATATGGAAAAAAAAAAAAAAAAAAAAATCAAGGTTTTAGTGGCTTCATGTACAGAAAACCAAAATTTGGTCATCATTCCTATGGAAGGAGATCCATCTTTTCCTTATCTGGGAGTAAAGACTAGAAGAATAAAAAAAAGAGCATTAGTAATCTCCAAAAATGCTATAAAATAGAGAACAGAATTCTGAAACGTGTTTGAATGGGTGTAGAATATATGAGAAAAGAATGATGTAATCTGAAGAGTTAGATGGACTTGGAGAGAAACTTCATGCCATCAGCATTAGGCAGAAGGCATGGGGCCCAGAATAGTTAAAACGAGTTCATGGTCAGTCTTCCTGCAGAGGATAATCTCAATCTACTTAAAGTACACTAAATCACAATTCAAATAAATAAATATGTATTCTGCTTCTTAGCATTCTTGTGTGAATCTGGGACGAATAAAGCTAACTTTTGAAGATGGGATAACCTTAGAGAAATGAACTCAGAGTCACAGCTACTCTGACCACACTCTTCCTCCAATCCTGCATTCATTTTGCAATTAACAAAAGGGAAACAAAAGGGAAAAAAAATTCATATTTCATATATTCCATATCATATGTTGTCAGAGAAATCCAAGTTAAAATGAGACGGCACCATATACCTATCAGAATGGCCAAAACCCAGAACACTGACAACACCAAATGCTGGCAAGGGTGTGGAGCAACAGGAACTCTCTTCCACTGCTGGTGGGAACACGAAACGGCACAGCCACTTTGGGCAGCTTGATGGTTTCTTACAAAACGAACCCTTACCATATGATCCAGCAACCATGTTTCTTGGTATTTACCCAAAGGAACTGAAAACTTAGGTCTGAAGAAAAACCTGTATGTGGATATCTATAGTTGCTTTATTCTTAATTGTCAAAACTTGGAAGCAACCAAGATATCCTGCAGTAGGTGGATGAATAAATAAACTGTGGTACATCTAGACAACAGACTATTATTCAGGGCTAAAAAAGAAACAAGCTATCAAGCCATGAAAAGACACGCAGGAAACGTACATACATTATATATATCTTAATGAAAGAAGCCGATCTGAAAAGGGTACACTCTATACGGTCCCAACTCTGACATTTTGGAAAAGGCAAAACCATGGAGGTCGTAAAAAGTTCCATGGTTGCCAGGAGTTAGGGGGAGGGGTGGATGAAGAGGCAGAACACAGAAGACTTTTAGGACCATGAAACTACTCTGTATGATACTATAATGGTAGATGCATGTCATTCCGTATTTCCACACATCTACACAATGTGTTAACACGCAGAGCGAACCGTAATATAAACTATGGACTTTGGGTGATAATGATGGACAATGAAGGTTCCTCAGGGATAATTTATGTGCAATTCTGCTGGGGATGCTGATAATAGGGGAGGCTATGCATTTGTAGGGGCAGAGGATACACGCGAAATTTCTGTACTTTGTACTCGATTTTGCTGTCAACTTATAACTGATCTAAAAATCAAAGCTTAATATTAAAAAATATATTCCACACCTTATAATTAGTAAAGAAAATACTTAGAAGACTGAAGGTGTTTAGAGAGGTAGGGGAAGGCCAGACAGTTGGCTGCCAAGAACTCTTACTAAGGAGCATTTCTTGGACTAATTCATTATGGACCATGACCTGATTCTTGGCATTACAGGCCCAGAAATTCACTCAAGGCTTCACAAATAAGACTTGGAGATGCTGAGTTACCCTTTTCAAACTTCTAAAAGACAGAAGTAGACATGCTACAGCACTATGGTAGACAGAATTCTAAAGATGCCCCCCACTCTCTTGTCCCCTGATTAGTCAAACACTAACTAAATATTCCTGTGAAGGGACTGTGCTGACCAGGTACTAATTAACTGACTGTAAAATAGGGGGATTATGCAGCTAAATCCACTGTAATTACACAGGCCTGAAGCGAGAGAGGAGTCAGAGAGATCCAGCACAGGAGTCATGAACCAGGAGAGGTCAGAGAGGCCAAGTATTTCATCAATAACCTTCAAGGCCTCCCTGCTGCTGGTGGCTTTGAATATGGACAAAGGGGGTCAGGAACCTCTAGAGGCTGAGAGCAAGTCCCGGCCAACAATCAAGAAGGAAACAGTATCATCACTCCTACAACCTCCAGGCAGTGAATTCTGTCACCAACTTGAATGAGAATGGGAAAGGAGTGAAAGTGGATTCTCCCCAAGGGTCTCCAGATAAAAATCCAGACAGACCAACACTTTCATTTCGGCCTTACGGAATCTGGAGCAAACCAATTAACATAATTGGTCTTCTGACCAACAGAACTGTGAGATGATAAATGCCTGCTGTCTTATGCTGCCTCATTTTTGATAAGTTATTATGGCAGCAAGAGAAAACTACACAAGTATCAATCGATTAATCCATGACGTGAAACTACTGTCAAGAAGATGCCCAACCAGCATTCCTTCCTTTAAGGAAAACCAACAAAGGAGGCCAAACGTAAGAAAACTACTTGGTGAACCAGGCGATAGGCTCTGATAACAGACAAAGGTACTGTATCCATGCCTGCCAAGCATACCAGATATTTACTTTGGCTTAGTAAAGTGCCCACTCCTCTGGCTAGATATTGGAATGCATGCTGTCACTTCAGTCGTGTCTGACTCTATGTGACCCTGCCAGCTGTCCATGGGATTCCCCAGGCAGGAATACTGGAATGGGTTCCCATTTCCTTCTCCAAAATGTTGGAAGGACACTACTAATAATATCCATCCGTCTCTCGGTGTCAAAAAAAATCAAATCAAATTATAGCCAAGTCTTATTCTGGACTATGAGTCAATCTATCTCTTCAAAGTGATTTTATATATTACTATATCATTCACCCTATATTCATCTTATAACTGAACTCTCCAAGGGTAACCAATTTCTCCAAGGCCAAGAAGATGGAGTGCCAGACATAAATCTCACCACTGCCCACATGAACCACATAAAAATACCATTAGCCAAACACAGCAACAATACATTTACTATGTTTATAAATGAACCTAGAAAGCAGCACACCTCTGATCCTTACATAGTAAATCTTAAAGAATACTTCCTTTAAATTCCTTCTGCTGCTGCTAAGTCACTTCAGTCATGTCTGACTCTGTGTGAACCCATAGACAGCAGCCCACCAGGCTCCCCCATCCCTGGCATTCTCCAGGCAAGAACACTGGAGTGGGTTGCCATTTCCTTCTCCAATGCATGAAAGTGAAAAGTGAAAGTGAAGTTGCTCAGTCGTGTCCAACTCTTAGCGACCCCATGGACTGCAGCCCACCAGGCTCCTCTGTCCATGGGATGTTCCAGGCAAGAGTGCTGGAGTGGGGTGCCATTGCCTTCTCTGTTAAATTCCTTCTGAATTAAACCAAAAATCTGAGTATATAAAATGATTTTCAGACTTGAATGCTTTAATAGATCCATAAAATCCTAAAAAGCTTATTGGGCAATGATTACCTAATTCAGAGGTGGGGGAAAGAAAAGAGAGATACTTGCAGATGAAGAAAGACTAATATCCAGTATAGAATCTGAAAATGAAGGGAAATTCCTACAACTTCATTACCATTATTTCGTAAGTATGATCACTTTGATGTTTCTTGTACTCAAATCCTCGTGTGAAACACTGAAAAAGAAAGGAAAATTAAGTTACCAAAAAGTTACATTTTGAAATGCTTTCTTAAAGGACAGAAGATGACTTGGGGGTATTTTACTCTTGAATGAGTTTTTAAGAATTCATTTACTCTTGTTTGCAGCCACAACTCAAAGGTTAGGTTCGTGACCACAGCTTTTCAATGGCCCTCATAGAGAAAAAACAACAAACTGGGAAAAGACTTACTCCTAGGACAACTCCTCCTTTTAGAAAAGCATAAGCCCAGGAAGCAGACTGTCTAAAATTGAATCCTTGCTCTTTAGTGTATTTGAGCAATTCTAAGATATATTTTGTCATATTTTACAACTCTGAAACATGGATTCATCTTATAATAAAAAGTATATTACAGCTTCCATCAGCCATCTTTACACTTTAACATCTCTGAAATTGGGATGTTTCTTTTAATTAATAGCATTTTGGATCTGATAAAATATGGTGTTTGCTGTGTGACCCTCAAGTAATTATTTAACCTCTCTTTGTCCAAGTTTCCTCTGTAAAATAGGAGTACTAATCATTACTTCCTAGGGCTGCAGTGATGATTTAAAAGTTAGTTCATGCAAAGTACTCAAAATAGAGCCTGGCAGAGAGTAAGCACTTATCAGTACTGTGACTACTATCATCATCAACAGAACACTTTTGTTCCTTTGTCACCTGCCCAAACATCACTCTTCAATAAGATTAAAAAAAGGAGTCACAGGGGGTATCAAAAGGAATAATCCTCCAATTCTATTTTCTGTAGTCCCAATACTTGAAATCTACTGGCAAAAACAGCATTAGGTTGATACAGGAGGAAGTGGAATATTCAACAGACTATCTCATCCATCTTGCTCTGTTCTCCAATTTTTCACTGGTAAAATGTGTAATTAAAGACTGACTAGAAAAAATAGATTTAACAAGGTACGGTCCTTCTGAGCAACTGACAATCATCACTGAATTTACTATGCCTATAAAACTAGGCAAAGTGAGTGAAAGTAAAGTCATGTCCAACTCTTTGCGACCCCGTAAACTGTAGCCCACCAGGCTCCTCCGTCCATGGGATTCTCCAGGCTAGAGTACTGGCCTCCCCTTAATGAGTTACCTGTAAGCAGAGGAAAAAAGGAGGTGGACCACATTCTGCACACTTGATATAAGGCTCCATGAGGTAGGAGGAGCAGCCTCGGCAAGGTGGTTTATCAGAGGGATCATCTAGAACATAAAGAAAAATTACTAGCTTTAAAACACCATATGACTATCTTCAGCACCAGAAGCTAGAAATCTGCAAATGATTATATCATTTTAGAAAAGTTCATAGAGATAAGATGAGCTCATTCCAAATAGGAAAACACAAAAATGATGTTCCTTTTTATTTCAGGGCGGCTTTGTTCCTTCCTACAGTACCTACTATTTCAAGCATTTAAGTAGATATGGCACCTGCAGGGAAACAAACACAGGTTTTAACTGGGAGTCTCATAATGCACACAATTTATTTTCCCATGGAAAAATAATGTCACATACCTACTTAACACATATACAGTTACAGATAAAGCCTGACAAAATGTTAATAACTGCTCTATCTGGGTAATGGGCTACAAGTAATCACTGTACTGTTGTTTCAAATTCTTTACAAGTTTGAAATTTTTCATAATAAAAAGTTGGGAGCAAAAACTCTTTAATTATATACCTTGGGATGTACTAACTTATACCCGAGTTGGGAGTTAAACCTAGGACAGCTCCCTTCCTTTCTCCCATAGTAAGCAGAGAACAGAGCAGACCTTCCTCCAGTTCCAATGACAGTACTGTCTCTGAAATACCAAGGCAAGGAGTACAACCCAAACTCTCTAAACTTATAAAAATGCATACATGTGTGTCCCTGGTTGCCCCAAACTGCCACTCTCAAGTCAGGGCAACATAGCAGAGTTGTTCTCTGTGGTCCACAGGAATCTAAGAACACAGGCTTTGAAGGTAGAGAAGGCATAATTGTTTAATCTGTTTGGCCTGGGGCAAACATTTCTCACATTCTGTAATAGAACGAAAATCCAAGAAACACTCTTCAAGGCTCCTTTAAGTGGTGATTATTATTCTTTTGTTTCTAAATGAAGACCTATAGAAAGGTGACAGGAAAGAAAGGTATTCTTTCTGGCCATAGCTTCAAAGTAAATATCTGGAGCAGAAACTACCCCATTTCTCCCATTTAAAACAAAAATAATTTTAATTTAATGTCAATTTTTATCAAATTACCTTCTCCCTCACATCCTTTTAATGATACGTTTTTCTTTCCTCAAACTTTATTCAACAATAACAAAAAAATTGACCAATGACTGACCTAAATAGTTTTTGAACTTTTGTGTCAATAAGTTAATTGTTTTACAAAAAATAATCCAACTTACAGTTTAAAAAATTTTAGACAATAAAAGAATGTCACCCTCTATTAACATTCTGATTTCCAGCCCTTCTTCCTTGTGTGTGTATATATTTAACAAAAGTGAGATACCACACATGATGTTTTATAGCCCATTTTTTTTCCACTTGACAATATATTCTCAACATCTATCATGACGGTACACACAGAGCTCCCTCATTCTTTTTAATGGATGAATAATATTCCAGTATATCAATTTCCTAACCTAGTGGTTTTCAACCGCCTCCTAGGAAAGCATTGTGTAAATCTGAGGAGATGCTTTCTTGCTGCCATAATGACTAGGGAGCACTACTGCACTTGGGACCAGGGATGCTAGACATCTTACGGCACTCAAGATACTACTGCACACCACAGAACTGGCCTGTCTACTGCACAACTTTCAAATGTCCCACCAGATGTTCAAGTAGGTGAAAACTTACTCACAGTTACATGACCTGAAACCTAATTACACATAAGACAAAATGTTTCTGCTAGTTCTAATATGTATTGAATTTTCCAGGAAGGCAGCTGCATTACTTCAAGAGGAGATTTTATCTTGTTTTGTTCAGAAGTTTACTAAGACTTAAGTTGTGGAATTTCTGAATCACCAATGCAACACGCATGAATCACTGTGCATTTGTAGTTGTAATATGCACAGTGATTCAACATATGAAGACAAGCATCTGACTACTAAGGCATTATGCTTTCTACTGTAATGACTAAACATATTGCTGCTGCTGCTGCTAAGTCACTTCAGTCGTGTCCGACTCCGTAAGATCCCATAGACGGCAGCCCGACACGCTTCCCCGTTCCTGGGATTTTCCAGGCAAGAACACTGGAGTGGGTTGCCATTTCCTTCTCCAATGCATGAAAGTGAAAAGTGAAAGTGAAGTCGCTCAGCCGTGTTCGACTCTAACGACCCCATGGACTGCAGCCCACCAGGCTCCTCCGTCCATGGTATTTTCCGGGCAAAAGTACTGGAGTGGGGTGCCACTGCCTTCTCTGTATTGAGATAGGTATTATTTTGTTATAAACTATATTGCTTTATTATATATTACTTCTTTTATTTATCCTTTACAGTACAGTTAGGGCATTATCTTTATTTCTTTGAAATCATGGGCATAGATGTTATCTATGCATTTCATTTCCAAATAGTACAAGAGGCTTTAAAAACATAAAAATCAAACATCGAGTCTCATAAGATTGAGACCCACTAGTCTAACCAGTTCCCTACTGCTGGGCATTTATGTTATTTCCAATTTTTCACTCTCATAAAAAATGCTGAAGTCAATGTTCCTGTACATTAGGTTGGTGCAAAAGTAGCTACAGTTTTGCACTATTGAACCCTGCCATTTGATATTGGAATAATTCTTAAATAAATGTGGTTATGTTATACAACATTTTAATGCACATTTCTTGCTTTATGTTTTTTTGCTAATGACTTAATACTTGCTATTTATTTTATATTTATTTTAGACTATAGAAATAATAGACAAAAAAGCAAATTCAAGTGATTTTTTTTATTCAAGTTCAAAATGGTTCATAAAGCAGCAGAGACAATGCACAACATCAACACATTTGGCCCAGGAACTGCTAAGGAACATACAGTGCAGTGGTGGTTCAAGAAGTTCTGCAAAGAAAACAAGAGGCTTGAAGATGAGGAGCACAGTGGCTGGCTATCGGAAGTCAACAGCCGATTGAGAGCCATCAGTGAAGTTGATCCTGACACCTATACAAGAAGTTGCTGAGGAACTCAACGTCGACCACTCTATGGTCGCTTGGCATTTGAAGCAAATTGGAAAGGTGAAAAAGCTTGAGAAGTATGTGCCTCATGAACTGACTGAAATAAAAAAAATCATCATTTTGAAGTGTCGTCTTATCTTATTCTACACAAAAACGAACCATTTCTTGATTAGACTATGACATGCAACAAAAAGTGGGTTGTATACAACAACCAGCAACAACCAGTTCAGTGGCTGGACCGAGAAGCAGCTCCAAAGCGCTTCCCAAAGCCAAACTCCCACCCAGAAAAGGCCGTGGTCACTGGTGGTCTGCTGCCAGTCTCATCTACCACAGCTTTCTGAATCTCAGCAAAACCACTACATCTGAGAATTACGCTCAGTTTACTGATGAAATGCACCAGAAACTAAAATGCCTGGTGTTGGTCAACAGAAAGGACCCAATTCTCCTTCATGACAATGTCTGACTGCACGTCACACAACCAAGGCCTCAACAGTTGTACGAATTGGGCTACAAGGTTTTGCCTCATCTGCCATATTCACCCGACCTCCTGCCAACTGACTACCATTTCTTCAAGAATCTTGACAACTTTTTGCAGGGAAAATGTTTTCATAACCAGCAGGAGACAGAAATGCTTTCCAAGAGTTTGCTGAATCCCGAAACATGGATTTTTACATTGTAAGAATAAATAAACTTATTTCTTGTTGGCAAAAATATGTTGATTGCAATGCTTCCTATTCTGATTAATAAAGATAACTTTGAGCCTAGCTATAAATGATTTAAAATTCACGGTCCAAAACTGCAATTATGTTTGCACCAACCTAATATATAACATTTCACATTTTGTTCCTCAGGATTTCTATTTCTTATATCTACAGCTGTTGAGTATGCAGAAGGTTTCTGATACATATAGCCAAACTATCCCTCACAAAGGATCTAGAACTTTTCTGTAACCTAGGAGGAGGGAAAGACGTTTTTTTAACAATCATTCAAAATCCAGAGGCAATAAAAGAGTAATAAATTTGACTACATAGACAAAATAAACAAAAATCTTTTTGGCAAAAAAAAATCATAATATAGAAACTATAAACATAATATAGAAATAAACATAATATAGAAACAATAAACTAGAAGAAAATATTTGTAAACATATCATAGACAAAGGGCTAACGTTCTTAACATAGAAAGAACCTTTAAAAACTGAGAGAAAGGAACTTCCCAGGTGGCACAGTTGGTAAGAATCTGCCTGCCAATGCAGAGGCCAAGGGTTCGATCCCTAGGCCAGGAAGATTCCATGTGCCACAACTACTGGGCCCACGTGCTGCAACTACTGGAAACCCATGTACTTCCAGAGCCTGTGCTCTTCAACAAAACCATGGCAATGAGAAGTCTGCACACCACAACAAAGAGTAGCCTCCACTTGCTGCAGATAGAGAAAGCCTAAGAAAAGCAACAAAGACCCAGCTCAGCCAAAATAATTAATTAAAAAAAAACTGAGAGGAAAAAAAAAAGAACCAAAAATCCTATTGTGAGTCATGAAGACATAATTAAGAAAAAGAAAGATGAATATGGACCTTAAACATGAAAAGACATTCAACTTCACTCATAAGAAGAGCAATCTACAGAAAGTTCTCACCCATCAGACTGGCAAAAATTCAAAAGCTTGATAATATAGTTTCTCAACAAGCTGTGGGGAAATAGGCATCTTCATGTATTGCTTATGGAAATGCAAAATGGCACAACTCCTATATAAGGGAATTTAGCAGTATCTAAATATCCATTTATTTTTGGACACAGGAATTCCACTTCTAAAAATTTACCTGAATATACACCTCTAATAATACAAGGTTATGCATTAGAATATTAACTGTAACTGCAAAAAAGTATATTGATGTCCAAGCACTGGACAGAAGTTGATCAAATTATGGTATATCCACATAATGGAGTAGAATGCAACTATTAAAAAAAAACAAAACTCCATAAAGTAATATAGTATTTCCAGGAGATATTATTAAATGGGGAAGAAAAAAAAAAGGTGCAAAGATACATAGTATGTTACCTTTTCAGTAAGAAATTAGGAAAAACAAAAATATATTCATTTCATGAACCTCAATGCTTACTGAAGCACTATTTACAACAGACAGGACATGGAAGCAACCCATATGTCCATGGACAGATGAATGGATAAAGAAGTTGTGGTACATATATATACAATGGAATATTACTCGGCCATAAAAAGGAACAAATTTGAGTCAGTTCTAGTGAGGCAGATGAAACTAAGAGCCTATTACAAACAGTGAAGTAAGTCAGAAATGGAAAAACAAATATTGTATATTAATGCATATACATGGAATCTAGAAAAATGGTACCGATGAACCTATTTGCAGGGCAAGAATAGAGACTCAGACATAGACAACAGACTTATGGATGCAGGAGAGGATGGGATGAATTGAGAATGTAGTACTGAAATATATACATTACCACATGTAAAACAGATAGCTAATGGGAGTTCCTATACAACACAGCAAGCTCAAACTGGTGCTCTGTGACAACCTAGAGGGGTGTGATGGGGTGGGAGGAAGGTTCAAGAGGGAGGGGACATATGTATACCTATGGCTAATTCATGCTGATGTATGGCAGAAACCAACACTACATTGTAAAGCAATTATCTTCCAATTAAAAATATATATATACATGCCTATAGTTGTCTTTGTGAAAAGAAATAAAGGACAGGTAAACTAGAAAACAGTGAAGCTGGAAACCTATGAAGGGCTGAATGAGGGAATGGAATGGAGTGGAAAAGACGTAAGGAGTAACAATTATATATAAAATCTCCATAGTTTTGACTTTTGGAAATATATTTACGTTCTACAAATTAAAAAATTAAATCAGTAAATATGGGAAGGAAAAACTGAAAGCAGAACGAACAGATAAACCCAAAAGTGTTTCAAAAGAATACTGTAACCACAATGAAAAGGGGAAAAAAAAGAACCAATCCAAGTAATTTATGAATATTTAACAACAGACCTTTAGTATTGGGTGATGCAGAGAACTGTAAACAAATCCTGAATTTGTTGAAGTAGCTCTGCTTTATGTAGTGGTACTCACAAAGCAATTCTGAAACAATTTTGGATGTATTAAAAGATTGAGCAAATGTGCTGATGTTTTGGGAGCCAGGGTTTTCACTGATGACAGGACACAAAATAAGGAAAAAACCTATAAAGATAAACTGGAAGTATCAATGTGAACTCATGATTTCTTAAGAAGTGTTATCTATAAGTATATACATGTATATGTGAATATATATATTGGCATATATGTTTATAGCATATACACACATATATTTCTGAGCTCTGTGGGCCAAAAAAGCCAAGATGCCAACACACTCTAGCAGCAATAAGCAATGACCAGATCTTGGTTTCTAATGTCATTTCTCTCTAAAAGGAGCAAGGACTCCTCAGAGAAGTGGTTAATTTCAGAGCTGGGTGATAGGAGGTAAGATACACCTGGAACGTGTAGCCATACCAAAAAGTAAGGAGATGCTCAACAAAGTGATGGAGGGTGGGGGAAAGTCACAAGGCTGCAAGAGACATCTTGAAGGGATTCTCAAAGCAGTCAAATTAGGACAATCTGAGAATCAAAATAACTAAGTATGATAATGAATTATAAATCATTGAAACAGCAATTCATGCATCCATACTTAAATAAATAAGTGAAACAACAAGTCTCTTGACTACAATAAAATGCTAACTAATAAATAGATAGTGCTGGAGTGCTGGGGTCTGGGGAAAAATCATTTTGTAAGCATCATAGTAAATGCAAAAATCATCAATGGATGCTAACTAGGGAGAAATTCTGGCGAGGAACAAAATATTTTATGGTCTGAGAAAGTGTCTCCTTACGAGTTGCTTATTATACATAAGAGAAAAAAATATTTTATGGTGAAGAACTTAAATGCACACCTTGACTGGGTTTTCAAAATTAATATCACTAATGAGGAACAGAGCAAGACCAGACAAACCCAAAATGAGACACCTCTATTTTTAAAAAGGGAGGAAAAGGCCTGATTCCCCAAAAGTGTCAGTCACTAAAGACAAAGGCTGTGAAAATGTTTCAGTTTAAAGGAGTTAAAACTTAACGCAAGACATGACCTCTGACTGTATCCTGTACGGGAAAGAAGGAAGAAAACACCAAAAAGGACATTACTGAGTCAGATGACAAAACTGGAATACAGATGGTGGGTTAGAGAAAAATATTTTATCAACATTATCTTACAAAAGTTGGTAACTCTACTGAGGTTAGAAAAGAATATCTCTAGTCTCAGGAAATAAACACTAAACTACTTGAGGGTAAAGGCCATGACGAATGTCCCTTAGCCTCAAATGATTCTGGGGAAAAAAATGGGAGTATGTCTACTTATATATACATACTTACGTAAGCAAATGTGTGTATTTATAGAGATAATATATGCAAATAAGGTAAAAGGTTTACACAAGGTGTATGGGGATTCTTTGTACTATCCTTCCAACTTTCTTATGAGTTTGAAATTATTTCCAAATGAGATTTTTAAAGTTTAGTTTATAAATTATTTTTAAATTTTAAAAATTATTTTTAAAAGGTAGACTGGTTTCAAGTTTACACTCCCAGCATGGGGATAATTCATTTAGGTTTTCTTTGTATATAAAATAAGATTTAAACTAGATGTGCTTGAAAACTCCATTCTGTCCTAAATTTATATAGGGAGTGTGATGAGTGAGCAAATTAGATTTCCCCTTAAGAAATCGCTGAACAGTCTACACTCCAAATGTGCCTTTCCAATTCGTCTCATTGGGACGCTACTAACATCTAACAGTGGATTTCTATTTCTGCCAAATATCTTATCTTCAGAATCAGAGAAAAAGTACTAATTTTTTCCTCCACAGTTATGGCTGCCTGAATTTATTTCACACATACTCCATACTTCTCTGCACTGTTATTACACTGTAGCTTACTCTGAGAATACAAATTCTGCTAAAAACAGAGGGCAGGAGCATTTCCTTTATTCCACCACTGACATTATTTCTTACCAAGGCACCTGAAATATGTTACTGATTCTAAAGCTAAATTCCAACTGCTTTTTTCAGCTGAACTATGGGTTAATCATACTATGCATCATCCATTTGAGCTTAGTTTTCTTATAAGACCTAGGGTGATACGTTTGTGTCAAGTGTTCAGTGGGCAATCAGTAGTTGATTGATTTTATTTTGATTTGATATTCTTATTCTTTTAGGATCAGATTCACATGGTTTTAACTTCAAAGTACTTATTTTTCTTCTTTGATCAACTTCCACTTTAGTTTACTATGAATATTAACCTGGGACTTGTTCCCACAGTACTTACTGCTAAAGGAACCTAATCGGTCCATTCCCCAGTTGGCAAAGACTCTGTTGCTTTGATCTTCTTTAATCTGAGTTGCTTCAAGGAGATTTCAGAACCTGCCAACAGATAACACACCAAAGCTGATGACTGCTCCCTGTGAACAAACAGAAGTGGCACCTGGATAAGGAAATAATTCAAAGGGACAAGATAAAGAGAAAATAATGTAATGTACTCAATGTACCACATCCTAGTTTTGTTAAGGCTAAGCAAATTATTTTATCTCTATAAGCTCGTTTCCTCCTCTGTAAAATGGATATGCTACAATCATACCTACTTCCTAGAGCTGTTAAGGGTTAAACATCAAAAGCCACATAAATAATATACCATAGTGCCTGGCCCATACTAAGTCCTCTATAAAAGCTACTGCTGCTGCTAAGTCGCTTCAGTCGGGTCCGACTCTGTGTGACCCCATAGATGGCAGCCTACCAGGCTCCCCCATCCCTGGGATTCTCCAGGCAAGAACACTGGAGTGGGTTGCCATTTCCTTCTTCAATGCATGAAAGTGAAAAGTGAAAGTGAAGCCACTCAGTTGCCCGACTCTTAGCGACCCCATGGACTGCAGCCTACCAGGCTCCTCCGTCCATGGGATTTTCCAGGCAAGAGTACTGGAGTGGGTTGCCATTGCCTTCTCTGCTATAAAGGCTACACAGTTCTAATAAACAACTGATTTTCTCTGCCTGGCATCACTTCTCTCCTTAGCCTTCCATCCTTTGGAAAACTAACTCTCCCACATCTCCTAATGCTTTGGTGGGATTGTGAATCACAATACTCTATCTTCCACCTCTACAGCAGCTAAAGCAATCCAATCTGGTCTTACAGAAACCTGAATATTGAGTAAGATACACAAGGACAGAGGGTAGTTGGAGCTCAGTCATTCACTAGCCAAAGAATCTGGTCCATGAGATCTGGCCCTTCGAAGTTCCCATCCCCAAGGGTGGCCCAACTGTTTAAGCTTTTTTTTCCTCCTCATTTCTCTATCTTTCCAATAATACTTTAATCTGAATGAACTTCTATTACTAGAAAACTTAGGAATCCTATCACAACATACATTTTGTTCACTAATTTATTATTTGAACGAATTTTTTTTTCCTGTATTTATTTATTTGATTGTGTTAGGTCTTAGTTGAGGCCTGCAGGATCTAGGTCCCTGACTAGGGATCAAACCTGGGCTCCCTGTATTGGGAGTGCAGAGTCTTAGCCATTGGACCCCTAGGGAAGTAGGTATGTACAATATACCAAGTCATCTTTTTGAAGACATAAATGAACTCCTATTTCACACTAGGCAAAAAAAAAAAAAATCCCCCCTTTCTAATCTCCCATAGCCTTTTCTCTCTCTGTCTTTTCTTCGGCATTGTTTACATTCTCCTTCGTGAGAATTACTTCTGAATGCGTATTTTTCCCACTTCTAAACTAAAGAAAGCAGGGACCACATCAAATACAAATTTGTATGTCTTAAAGTACTTGGTACATAGTGCCAAGCAGAAAGAATTCAATAAACACAAATGTAATGGACAAATGAGGGCTTCCCAGGTGGCTCAATGGTTAAGAATCTGCCTCCTAATGACAGAGATATAGGTTCAAGTCTGCCAATGACTTAGTAACTAAACAAGAACAATAGACAAATAAATATTAGTTCTACAAAAAGGTTACCTTTAGTTCTCTGACAGTGACTTTTTTCACCTGACAGTTTTAGCTTGGAATAAGTCATCAGGTGTTGGCACCCCACTCCAGTACTCTTGCCTGGAGGATCCCATGGATGGAGGAGCCTGGAGGGCTGCAGTCCATGGGGTCGCTGAGGGTCGGACACAGCTGAGCGACTTCACTTTCACTTTCATGCATTGTAGAAGGAAATGGCAACCCACTCCAGTGTTCTCACCTGGAGAATCCTAGGGACGGGGGAGCCTGGTGGGCTGCCGTCTATGGGGTCGCACAGAGTCGAACACGACTGAAGTGACTTAGCAGTAGCAGCAAGTGTATACAACGCTCAGATAACACTGTCAATGAACTTGTCTTTTTCAGGATGAGTCGGAGTGGTTCTCCCTCTGCTCTAGACCCGAAAAATGAGTTTGAAGAAACACGAGTTCAGTAAGAGGGATTATGCACTCAGTAACAAAATATTGTGTTAGTTGCTCAGTCATGTCCGACTCTGCGACCCCATGGCCTATAACCTACTGGGTTCCTCTGTCCATAGGATTTTCCAGGCAGGAATACTGGAGTGGGTCGCCATTCCCTTCTCCACGGGACCTTCCCCACCCAGGGACTGAACTCAGGTCTCCTGCATTGCAGGTAGATTCTTTACCATCTGGGCCACAAATAGCGAACATTTATTGAAGTTTTCTCATAAGCTAGACACTGTGGCACCACTGTATGCGGATTATCTGTGAATCCTTACAATCTTCTGAGGCATGGAGCTTTTTCAAGGAGGGAAAGAAGCCCTGAAAGATTATTTGCACAATGTTTTACAGTTAGTGAACAGCAGCGTCCCTTCAGCAGAGATTAATAGTCAACTAAACGATGTACGTAGCCTCATAAATGCTCCATGTTCTAAGCACAACTTCTTTCTCCACTCCGTTCTTCTCACTGGAGACATTTCTGACGCTAACATTCACGAAAGGGTGGCTGCTACCTCCAAGTTAACATTTGCCAAAGTCCAAGAAGTTACTGGGAGGAGGAGAAAAGGGGCGTGAAGAGCCTTTCCTCTTCGGTGTGGTGCACAGGACAGGGGCAGGCTTGGAAGAGATTCGCAGACAAGATTCGAGGCCTCGCTTGGTCCCTCATTAATTATGTGATCTTGGGCGTCATTTTACTGGAGACTCAGACAACCTCAGCTCTATAGATACGAAATATCTACTTGGAAGGCCTATCTGAAAACAAGGGGTCGCGTCAGCCCTTTGTTAACGACGGGATTTCGCGCTCCACCACGGCAGCGACAGGAAGGCCGAGGCGGGGACCCAGCGGGCCGTTCAGGGGGCGAGGCGCGGGCCCAGGGCTCAGTCCCCGCCCGCCTCGCCCTCCCCCACCGTGCGGCGAGGCCCGCGCCTCACGCCCGCCCGCCTGCCCCTCTCGCCCCTGACGCCGCCGGGGCCCGCAGCCCGCCCGCAACCTGGCCGCCCCTCGCGGTCCCCCGCCTCCCACCTCGTCCCGCGAGTGGGGCTCACGGCCCGCAGACAACCGGCCCGCCGACAACCGGCCCGCCGCGCCTCGTGCCTCACCTCAGCGAGCTCCCCCTCCTCCGCGCCGGGGAAACGCCAGCCGCGCGCGCGCGCGCCCGAGCTTGCGTGCGCGCTCCCTGCGGGCGGCGCAGGCGCGAGCGGGCCGCGCGCGCGCCTCCTCCGCCCAGTCCCCGCCCCGGCCGTCGAAGCCCCGTCGCGGGTGGCGCGCCTGCCGCCGCCCCTGGCTCGGCCCCCGTCCGGGGTTCTCGCCGCGCGGCCGCCGCCCGCCTCTTGCAGAGAGGCCTGAGAGGCTGGGACTCTGAGCCGCCTGCCCGAGTTTTGAGTGGGACCAGCAATTACGTTTTTCCTGAGGGCGTGTTGCTGGTCGCCGTAGGCTGGCTGGTGCCTGGTGCCGCCGTTTTATCCGCTCCAGAGTGCGCTGAGCCGGAGCGGGCCAGTACTGCCCCGCTTTTGTGTTTTCTGACATTCCCACTCCCACCCTTGTTACCGCCTCGAAGGAGATCGAGGCTAAGCGCCTGGGCCCAAGGACGGCGAGCGGGAGTGGCCTCTCGAAGCCGGGTCTTGCAGTGCCGCTCGTGGATTAATCAGACTGCCTGAATGGTTTAAGGGGGGGGTACGTTTGATTCAGATGCTCCTGGAACGTCGAAACTATCATCTTTGGAAAGAACCATCCCCTCTTTGGGCTTCAGGGGCCCAGATTGAGGCGCAATGATGAGAGGATGTGGTGGTCCACTCTGATGTCAATCTTGAGGGCTAGGTATGTCCCGACATCTCTTGTTACTACTACTAATTATTGTAATAGCTGCCATTTGTTGGGTATTTACTGCATGCCAGGTATTGTACAAAGGAGGCTGCAAACATGGTCTCATTTAATATTCAGAAACAACCTTGTGGGGTAGACACTCATTGTTACCATCCCCATTTTCCAGGTGAAAACCTTTAGACGCTGCCTTGTGAATAATTTGGGATTACATGCTAGATTACGTATGAAAGGGGGTTCACACAGTTGCTGAACTTAACCATTATGCTACTACATCTGTTTAAGTCTTTCATTCATAAATTTACCCAACCTCTTATAGAATTCATTTACACTTTTCTGCCAGCGTGGCCTCTTTATTCTTTTTTTTTTAGTATCTGAGTCATACAAGTTCGTTCTAAAAAAAAAAAGAATATTTGCATGAGCAAAAATAATGTGAAAACCAGCTCCCCCCATGTAATTTAACATTTTGCTATACACTCTTTTAGATATTTTTTATGCTTCATGTCAATAAATATAGAATAGTTTTATATGTTGTATCCTGAAAATCTGTTTATTCATTCATTAATCAAATATTTAATGAGAAGACACTGTTGTACATGCTGGGAATTCAGCAGTGAATAAAAGTTTCTGCCTCATATAATAATGGGGGAGATTGACAATAAGCAATACATAAACTATATTACTATGTAATAGCTAATGCCCGAAAATGTGGCAGGTTTTTTAAAAAATCAAGACAAAGGGATAAGAGTGATGGGGTGAGGCTATATTAGATGAGGCAGACAAGGAAGGCCTCTACATCATAAGCTGAAATCTAATCATTAATGAGGGAGGTAGCTGTGTGGATTTCTAGAGAGAAACTGTTCTAGGAGAAAAGAAATGGCAATTAAAATAGCCCTGATGGCTTGGCACCTTGGAGAAGAAACTAGAAATTAGAGAAAGAAGTTGGGAAATAGGCAGAAGCCAGATCATGTATCTGGTAAGCCACATTGGACTTTGGATTTTATTAGAATGTGACAGAATATCACCGAAGTGTTGAGAACAAAGGAATCATCAGATTTGTTTTAACTGGAGCCTTGAATTAGTGAAAGTGAAAGTTGCTCAGTCCTGTCTGACTCTTTGCAACCCCATGGACTGTGCAGTCCACGGGATTCTCTAGGCCAAGAATACTGCAGTGGGTAGCCTTTCCCTTCTCCAGGGGGTCTTCCCAACCATGGGATTGAATCCAGGTCTCCTGCATTGCAGGCGGATTGTTTATCAGATTTGTTTTAAAAAGAATCACTGGCAGTTGTGTGGAGAATAGATAATAGAAGCATTAAAATTGCCCTTTCAATCATCCATTTTTAACAGTGTACTGGTGTTTCACCTACACCTTTACAACCGCTCTCACCTCCACAAACGGAAACTGGCGTCAAACCTTTAGGACTTATCTTCATGTTTTTTTCTCCTAAACTGAAAGTTTTTGATACTGGCTAGGGCGTACATCCAGATCTGGACGTCATCAATGTCAACAAACTAATATGACTCATCAGTGTTGTACTGTTGAAAAACAGTCCTACATGATGCAGGGATCTATTCATTAGCAACATAGCATTCAAGCACCTGGAAATTACCCTTCCTCTTCAATTGATGTTAGGCCTTCATTAGAATTCTAAGCCCCACTTTAGTCATTGTGCTTAAGAAAGATGTGGAGAAATTAAAAATGCATAGTGAGGGGAAGGATAACAGTGATGAAAGCAGTGTTTTTCTCAGTTTCTGCCTTCAGCATTGCAGTGGTATAAGTTATAACATGAGGAACACAAATTTGGAGGAGAAATGAAAGATTCTGTTTCAGATCTGCTTTGCAGCCTGCATATGGAAATGACATAAAAGTTTGAAGCTAAGAGGAGAGACCAGGGCTAAAACGGTTTTAACTGTATTAGAACTGTTTCTTTGGATGTAGGTTTTCTTTGTAACCTCAGTACCCAGAAGAACCTCCTGGACAAATATTTGCAAAATGAGCGGGTAAAAGCAAAGGCATGCATGAAGTCCTCAGGTAAAAGAAAGATTGTGTAAGGTAAAAAGAGGTGATGTCCAGTTTATGCTTTCACCAGAGGGCCACATACCTGAACATGACTTCTGAGTAGGGTGATAAGTCCCAATTTGCTCAGAACAGTCCTGGTTTATACCTATTATCCCCATATAATTAGTGAGGTTGCATTTCACTCTTAGAAGTGTCTGTACACTCTTAGAAGTGTACAGTAAATTATATGGTCACTCTTTGAAGAAGGCCCTTCAGGGTCCAATGTCTTTCTCTTTCTTTGTCATTATTGCCCCCATCTTACTCTTCATTCTCCCACCAGGTAGAAGTACCTCCTTTTGCCCCTAGGCACTACTTCCAAGTTTCCTTTGCTAAGGTACCTTCACTTCAACTTAGACTTCATTTCGTCAGGTACATCTCTTCTGATCTCCCCAAGTCTGGATCTAGTACCCCTCTTACATGCTTCCAGTGCACCCTGTGTTTAACCTGTGCTAGGACCTTGCTGCTCCCTCACTAAGCGTTGTCTGTCAAGGAACCTGAAAAAAACAACTCTTGTCCTCTTGAAGACAGAAAGTTACATTAATAATATTAACACCTGTCCCTGTTGAACTAATATTTTTAAAGAGTGACCTTCAGGACAGACTAATAGCACCTTCTCCAAGCCCTTCCATTCTTGACTAACTGAGGAGGTTGACTTTTGAACTCAAATCCCAACAAGGAAAATTCTTTCCTCCCATCAGGCTCTGTAATGTGGCTACCATCGATTGAGTCCAAAATCTGCCCAAAACTCCTCTCCCACTGCTTAATCGCAGTGGTTAGAATCCGAAGTGCAGTTTCTGAGCCTTCCTCCCTATGAAAATGATAGTCATTTCTAGTTACTATGTCCTGAGCACTGAAAGACTAGAAACTTGATCCCCTCTTTTATTTATTTTTCCTGTATCTAAGGTGGCTGTTTGTAGTGTGGTATACAAACAGATAAAAACAGAACATCTAAAAATCTAGCCATGCTTTCCCCATTTCAACTTTCTTCCCTTTAAACTCAGATAATGCCAGTCAATGTGAATTAGCCAGAGATTTAGTTCCGGGAACAGAGCTCTGTGCCAAATACAAGGTCTCTTAAAGGCAAGGGGTTTCCTGTGATGCAGTCAGTAGACAGGGCTCCACTCCACCAAAGGCCTGAGCCCAGGGATTGCAGCTCCTTAGGGCTCAGCTCTTGAGTTCACACACTAGGAGCCTAGAGTGCTGCAGTCCATGGGGTCACAAAGAGTTGGACACGACTTAACAACTGAACAACAACAACAAAAAACTGACTCCACCACGGCCCAGCTCAGGGCTGGTCCAGCTTCTTCGGCCTCTGTTGCTGCCTCTTCCATTCAGGAGCGTTTCGATCCTCTTGTTTTCATTTGCTCCATCCCTCCATATCTTTCTCCTTTTGTGGCCACCCTAGTCAAAGGAGTTAGGGAATAAGAGTATTCCTTCTAGGAGGTTCCTAGATTGCTTTTTCTTTTTTAAAATTAATTAGTTTTTAAATTATTTATTTATTTTTGGCCACGCTGGGTCTTGGTTACTTTGGGTGGATTTTCTGTAGTTGCCTCGAGAAGAAGGCTTCCCACCTCTGTGGTTGCCGAGCACACGCTCTAGGGCTCAAGGGCGTCAATAGTTGCGGCACACGGGCTCAGTTGTTTCGTGGCATGTGGGATCTTGCAGGACCAGGGATTGAACCTGTGTCCCTTGCCTTGACAGGCAGATTCTTAACCATTGGACCACCGGGAAGTCCCTTATTTTAAAAAATTTTACTTTTATTGAAGTATGGTTGAATTACAGTGTTGTGTTAATTACTGCTGTACAGCAAGGTGACTCCGTTACACATATATATACATACATACATTCTTTTTCATATTCTTTTCTATTACATTTTATCAGAGTATTGAATATAGTTCTCTCTGCTATACAGAAGGACCTTGTTAATTTATCCATCCTATATATACTAATTTGCATCTGCTAATCCCAAACTCCCACTCTTATTCTTTTCCTCCCTACCCCCACTTCACCACCGCCAGTGTATTCCTTGTGTCCCTGATTTAGATTCATTTGCTAGACTGCTCTTCTTACTTGATCACCCTCAACCATGACCATTCTGCCAAGGAAGGATTGAAGTACTTTTGCTAATCTACTTAAAGAAATGTAAGGTCTGCATACAGTTGTTTCTCTACACAGCGGTGTATCTGGGGTGCTTCTGCATAAGTAAGGACACCCTAAAGTTTCCAGGCGGTGCTAGTGGTAAAGAACCCACCTCCCAATGCAGGAGACATAAGAGACATTGTTTTGATCCCTGGGTTGAGAAGATCCCCTGGAGAAGAATGTGGCAAACCCACTCCAGTATTCTTGCCTGGAGAATCCCATGGACAGAGGAGCCTGGTGGGCTACAGTCCATAGGGTCACACAGAGTCGGACACAACTGAAGTGGCTTAGCACTCATGCAGAGATCTCAAAGGTGAAGAAGAAGCGGACAAGTTCTGCTAAAGGACCCCACTACAACCTATTCTTCAGATAAGGATAAATGAGGCACAGAGAGGTGAAACCTCTTACCCTAAGTCCTTCAGTTCCTAGGTAGTACAGCCAGAATTAAAATCAGATCTGTCCAAATGTAACTAATAAACTCCCTCTGGCTATTCAAGCTAAAAAGTTGGCAAGTTTTAGGATTTTCATAATCCCAGGGCCATTAAGCCTGATTTTCATGAATCTAGCTCTTTGCTACCCATCTCTTCTGCCTCTTCCTCACCTCACTGACATTTTAGTTTTTGGCCTCACTGTGTAGCTTGTGGGATCTTAGTTCTCCTGTCAGGGATGGAACCCGGGCCCTGGCAGTGAGAGCGCCGAGTCCTAACCATTGGACTGGCAGGCAGTTCCCTCCCTGTCTTCTTTTTGATCTCTGCAACGCATAGGATGTCTGTCTCTTGGAACAGCAGGTCTGGGGTAGGATCTAAAAAGCTAGGTGAACCAGAAATGTCTTATTGCTGAATGACTCCTGTTTACCTGGAAAATTTTAAAGGCCTACTAGGCAGCCTAGCTGCATGCCTTTCAGCCTGATGGACAAGGCCTCCACCTTTTGGCTTTCCAGACTCCTAAAGTGTTCTGTGTAATTTGATGACAGGCAACCAACTCTTGCAACCAACAAGTAAATGTTTGAAACATGAATTGTTAGAAACCAATTAATATAATTGAAAAGGTATGAAAAAAAAAAAAAAGAAAAGGTATGTAGTTTGAAAGAAGGCTTCAGGAAAGAAGCCTTTCCGGAATTTGAATCCTGTTCCACCCTTGACAACCTTCAAGCATTTAGGCAAATTATTACCTTTTTGTGCATCTTTTCTCCTCATACATAAAATGAAAATAATACCTAATTTATAAGACTCTTATGAGGATATGATGGTGTATGTATAGTACCTAGTTCATGGTGGGGGTCAAATAAATTATAATTGTGGTTTTAATTTTAATTCCAAAAGTGCTCCATAGTATGACCTTGGGACTTGCTTAGAAGTTATTTTAGGCTATGTTGGCTAGTCGTCAGCTTTAGAATATTTTTGTTATTTGAATCAAGAACTATCTTCTGGAAACCTGTGGGTTTCTTAAACACTGAGCAGTTAAACAGAATTTTCTTTTGCTGCATGCTTCTTTTTCTTAAAAAAAAAATTTGGTAATGAGTTTGACTGGAGTGGGTAGCCTTTCCTTTCTCCAGGGGATCTTCCCAACCTAGGGATCGAACCCAGGTCTCCCACATTGCGGGCAGAGTCTTTACCAGCTGAGCCACAAGGGAAGCCCAAGAATACTAGAGTGCGTAGCCTATCCTTTCTTCAGCAGATCTTCCCAACCCAGGAATCAAACCAGGGTCTCCTGCATTACAGACAGATTCTTTACCAATTGAGCTATCAGGGGAGCCCTGTTTTTAAGTTATTATTCATTTATTTTGGCTGCATTGAGTCTTCGTTGTTGAATAGGCTTTCTCTAGTTGTGGAGAGCAGGGCTTCTCTCTAGTTGCAGTGTGCGGTCTTCTCATTGTGGTGGCTTCTCTGGTTGCAAAGCATGGGCTTTAGAGCTCGCGGGCTTCAGTGGTTGTGTGGCCTAGGCTGAGTAGCTGTGGCTCTCAGGCTCTAGAGTGAAGGCTCCGTAGTCGCTGTGCATGGGCTCAGTTGCCCCGAGGCATGTGGAACCTTCCTGGACCAAGGATCGAACCCATGTCCCCTGCGTTGGCAGGTGGATTCTTAACCACTGGACCACCAAGGAAGTCTCGCTGCCTTCTTCTTTAGCATCTTCCTCACTATACAAAACTAAAGAAGGTATACGTTATCTTGTAGGTCATAGGGCAAATGTATAGTTGCAATCAAGGATAGATAATCAGGCTTACCTCAAATGCAGGACACACTCATGAGCTCTGTCTCATTTAATTGATGTAAATAGTGTATAGACTCATGCATTACAAGCAATTAACTATAAAAATGTTCTATAGAGTACTACTGTAATCGAATAAAACTCACAAGGTTAATCTGATGCATATTTAATGATATATATAATTGTTATTGTGCTGCATGATAATTAAACCTTAAATGTTAAGCTTTTACATAAATGGTCTAACCGGTTGTTTTTATGCAGCCAAACACGTTTTTTAGTGTTTGCTCACTTTATTAATTTTGTGGAATCTATAATCATGCCAAGGACAGCAGTTTTCCCTGAAGCACTTTACTATTAAGTCATGCACTCAAACACACACAAACATACTCTTCAAAATGACACAGCAGTATTGTCTCCTGACCTAACACTAAAAATAGCTACTTTGCAAGGTTCTTCGTGGCCTTCTCAGGTGGCACTAGTGGTAAAGAACCCGCCTGCCAAGGCAGGAGACCCAAGAGATGCGAGTTCAATCTCGGGATCAGGAAGATCCCCTGGAGTAGGAAACAGGATTCTTGCCTGGAAAATTCCATGAACAGAGGAGCCTGATGGGCTACAGTCTATGGGGTCATGAAGAGTCAGACACGACTTAGCACATGCACAGTGCAAGGCTCTTTGTATATACTTTCTCATTTCAGTCCTTAAAAATCTCTTAAGGGAGGTGTTGTTACTCCCATTTTTACTGGTGCCAAAATTGATGCTCAGAGAATGGAAGCAGGCAGCGTAGTAGAGGTTCAGACTTCTGTTACCAGCCTCTAGACTTTATACAACCTGAGAAGGTAATGCATCCCAGCAGAGATATGTCAAGTTTTTTTTTTTTTCAATTTAGGAAATAGAATGGCTCTTTAGAAATATGGAATATGTACACACATCCAAAGGGAGAAGAAGTCAGTCTTCAAGAGGGAGGGATTAGTTAGTAATGGAAGAACTGGAACCTGTTGAAGCTGATTTTCTTCTGCCCATTTAAGGAAGAGAGTCTTAGCCAACAAATTTTAAGCATTATATATATATATATATATATATATATATATACATATGCATATACGGGCCTCCCAGGTGGCGCTAGTGGTAAAGAACCCACCTGCCAATGCACGAGACTTAAGAGATGCAGGTTCGATCCCTGGGTGGGAAAGATCTCCTGGAGGAGGGCATGGCAACCCACTCCAGTATTCTTGCCTGGAGAATCCCATGAACAGAAGAGCCTGGTAGACTACAGTCCTTGGAGTTGCAGAAGAGTGACTGAGTGACTAAGGACACGCACACACACACACACACACAATAAAACAAGGCTCTGCCCTCGAAAAGAAGCTCAGTGTCCAGTGGAGAGATGGGCAGCAGATAGTTACAATACAAGGTAATATGTGCTGTAACAGTGATGTGCTAACACTGAGGGTTCCGAGAAGAGATCGGCCAATTCTAGGGAGAATTAAGGGGTAGGTCTCTGGGAAGTGATGAGTTAAGTCTTAGAGAAGAATGGGAAGGAAATTCCAAACCGATCAAATTATCCAAAGAAGCATGAGATAGCACAATCAGTTTGGTCTGTGTGACTGGAGTACAGAGAGCAAGAAAGGAGAGCCATTGACCATGAAACCGCAAGGTACTCAGGGGTCAGACCAGAGCAGGCTTCGGATGTTACTCCAGAGGCTGTGGCGAGCCAGTAGGGTATTTTGAGTTGGGGAGTGGTAATAACTAATCTGGTTTTAGATCTACCTCTCTGGCAGTGATGTGGACTAAAAGGTGGCAAAAGGAAAGACCAGGAATTTCAGAAGTCCAAGTAAGAGATGATGAGGGCTTGAACTAACATGGTTGGAATGGGGATGAGGAAAAGTAAATGGATTTAAGGTGTTTAAGAAGTAATTGACAATGTATGGCAAAACCAATACAGAATTGTAAAGTAAAATAAAAAATAAAAATTAAAAAAAAAGAAAAATAAATAAATAAAAGAAGTAATTGAGGGGAATTCCATGGTGCTTTTGTGGCTAGGTCTTTGTGCTCTCAGCTACCATGGGCCCAAGTTTGATTCCTGGTTGGGAAACTAAAATCCTACAGGTCGAGTGTTGTGTCTAAAATAGTAATAGTTAATAACAATAGTGTGGGGTGGGGAGGAGTAAGTTGGTAGGATTAAAGATGATTCTCAAATGTATAACTCGGGTAACTGGGTGGATAGGCACTGCTCACCAAGAGAGGGACCACGGGGCAAACAGACACAAAGAGGGAAAGGGCAGGTTTGTTCTGTAAACTTTGAGTTTGAGGTGTTTGCAGGCTGTACAGGTGATGTTCAGTAGGCAGATTCAAAAGCTAAAAGAGAGGACTTCCCTGGTGGTCCAGAGGTTAAGTATCCTCCCAGTACAGGGAACATGGGTTCAATCCCTGGTCCGGAAAGAACCCTCAAGCCTCAGAGCAACTATGCCTTTGTGCCACAACTACTGTGCCAGTGCTCCAGATTCCACAGGCTGCAACTACCGAAGGCCTTGTGCCTAGAGCCGGTGCTTCGCAACGGGAGAAGCCACTGCAATGAGAAGTCTGAGACTGCCGCTAACAAGCAGTCCCTGCTCTCTGCAGCTTGAGAAAACCCACGCCCAGGAACGAAGACCCAGTGCAACTGAAAATAAAAAATAAAAAGCTAAAGGAGAGATCTGGGTCAGAGACACAGATTAGGAAATCAGCACAAATCTGGGAATTTTGAAGTCATGGGAGAGGATGAGATTGTCTGAGCTCATTGAGTAGAAAAAGAAAAGAAAGGCAAAGAGTAGCAACTTGAAAGACAACGACAGGAAAGGCACAGAGGAAGAGCCCTTAGTCTAGAAAAGGAGAAGTAAATTGAAGAGAGAGAAGTGATAGTAAAGATGAGGAGTGGGAGGCAGTCAGCAGAGCATTAAGACCCTCTAGGCTCTAGGGGCTTCCCTGGTGGTCCAGTGTTTAAGAATCCATCTTGCAATGAAGGGGACATGGATTTGATCCCTGGTCAGGGAACTTAGACCCCACATGCCTCAGGGCATCTAAGCCCAAGCCACAACTATAGACTCCATGCCCTGCAATGAAATATCCCCCGTGACACAACTAAGACCCAATCTAGTCAAATTAATTAGTTAATAATTTTAAAAAGACCATTTAGGCTCTAAATAACTGAAAATATAGTGCTTCCCATGTAATTTAAAATAAAAATATCGAGAGTTCCCTGGTGGCCCAGTGGTTAGGATGCAGTGCTTTCACTGCCATGAACCAGAGTTCAATCCCTGGTCAGGAAACAGATCCTGCAAGCCACGTGACATGGCCTAAATAAATAAATCTGTAAAAAATAGATTTATAAGCTTTAGGGACTTCCCTGGTGGTCCAGTGGCTAAGACTCCATGCTCCCAATGCAGGGGCCCACGTTTGATCCCTGATCAGGGAACTAGATCCCACGGGACACAGATAAAAATCCCGAATGCCACAACTAAGACCAGCCACAGCTAATAAGTAAATAAAAAAATATTTAAAATATTATAAGCTATAAAAGAGATGTAAGAGAAGTCCAGCAAAGTTCTGATTTTTCTATGGTGACCTCTTTGATTGTATCCTCACTGTCTTTATTTCAGTGCCCTTGATCTGCTAGTGCCCTAAGTACATGCTTATACACCTACTCAGTAATCTAACAGTATAGCACTGAGAATACATCAAAGTGGATTAGTCAATGATGCCAAGTACCACAGAGAAGTCAAAGATAAATGTTAAAATGTGCCCACTGGAACAAAAAGAAACAGTACCAATTATTCCAGCATATGAATAGACTCCCATACTAGTAGAAGAGTAAAGTCCAGAAGTAAACCAAAATACATACAGAAATTAGTATATGCTAAAGATGGACTACTCAATAAATGGCATAGACAATTGGACAACCATTTGGGGTAAAAATAAATGTAGGTTTATCTCACAACAGGGTAAACTCCAAATGGATTAAATATTGAAATAAAAATTAAAAACTCTAAAAGAAAATATGAGAAAATTCCTTTGTAACCTTACTGTAGGGAAGGGAAATCTTTCTAACTATGACCCAGAATGTAGAAGGCATAAAAGGAGAGGTTAATAATTTAACCACACAACACTCAAAATTTCTGCAGAGTGACATAACACTTTAAAGCAATGTCAAAACATATATAGAAGATGGAAAAGAATGTTTGCAACTCATAAAGAATAGTCCCCCTAATATAAGGAAATAGATAAGAGATCAGCCACCCAAGACAAATGTCAATGAAGATATAAATCGAAAGGGCTTATGTGTTGTGATTAAGAGCATAGAGATTAAGGTCAATGAGTTATATTGGAATCACAGCTGTCTCCACTTACACGCTCTGTGACCTTGGGCAAGTCTCAGATCATCAGTTTTCTATAAAATGCAAGTAATAATTGTAGCTACTTCAGAGGTTTAAGTGAGATTAAGGCCAGGCTAGTGACTCACGGTGATAGAAGAAAGGACACAGGGGAGATCTGGGTTCTAAATTTCTAGTATCTGGGATCCTTGAAATAAAGAGATTCAGGGAAGAGAAACTATTCAATTTCCATATGTCTCTTCTTCCATTAAGGGCAGTTATTAATATTTACTAAGCCCCTCTAAGTGTTAAACACAGCTGTAGGCCTAAGGATAGAAGGTAAACACAAGCAAAACAGACCTGGCCGTGGTCCTCAGTATAGCTTGCTTCTGTGAGAGAGGTGTCAATCAAATGCCACAGAAATACATCATTACAAACAGATGCATACCATGAAGGAAATGGGGAACTTCCCTGGTGATTCAGTGGCTAAGACTGTGCTCCCAGGGCAGGGGGCACGTTCAGTCCCAGGTCAGGAAGCTAGATCCCACACGCTGCAATGAAAAGATCCTGCATGCCACAGCTATGGCCCGCACAGCCCCCCAAAAAGCAGGAGAGGGGGCAGATAGTAGGAGAACCGGGTGGAGTTTGGGAGATCAAGGAGGGCTCTATTTTTTTTTTATGACTGCATTGCAAAATTTGTGAATCCCCCTAATATAAGGAAATAGATAAGAGGTCACCCACCCAAGAGAAATATCAGTGAAGATATAAATTGACAGGGCTCTGTCAAGTAGTACCCCGACCTGAGCCACTGCAGTGAAAACGTCGAGTCCTAACCACTGGACCACTAGGGAAGTCCCAAGGGGGGCTCTATTAAGGAGATTCTATCAATCCATGAAATTAAAAGATGCTTGCTCCTTGGCAGAAAAGCTATGACAAACCCAGACAGCGTATTAAAAAGCAGAGACATCACCTTGCCGACAAAGGTCCATCTAGTCAAAGCTATGGTTTTCCAGTGGACATGTATGGATGTGAGAGTTGGACCATAAAGAAGGCTGAGCACCGAAGAACTGATGCTTTTGAACTGCAGTGTTGAAGAAGACTCTTGAGAGTCCCTTGGACTGCAAGGAGATCCAACCAGTCAATCCTGAAGGAAATCAACCCTGAATATTCATTGGAAGGACTGATGCTGAAGCTGAAGATCCAGTACTTTGGCCACCTGATGGGAAGAGCCAACTCATTGGAAAGATTGAGGGCAGAAGGAGAAGTGGGCAACAGAGGATGAGATGGTTGGATGGCATCACCAACTCAATGGACATGAGTTTGAGCAAACTCCAGGAGACAATGGAGGACAGGGAAGCCTGGCATGCTGCAGTCCATGGAGTCGCAGAGTCAGACACGAGTTAGCAGCTGAGCAATCAAACCAATATCTGAAATTTGAGTAGGTGTTGAATAGGCAAATAGTAAAGAAGGGGAAGGGGAGGTGAATGAGTGAAAACAGTGTTCCAGGCAGAGGGGACAGTGGGGACCCCAAGGGAAAGAAGAGGGCAGCGAGTCTACTGTGGCTGTAGCTGGAGTAAAGGAATGAGTGAGGAGAGATGAGACTGGACAAGGGGGCAGATTGGACAATGGACGGCCTTGACAGTCTTAAAATGTAATCTTTCTTATTGTGGCCTAGTTGATTAACATCGGCAGTCAACAGTATTAAGGATTTGGAGTTTCATCCTGAGAGCAGTGGCAAGTCCCTGGATGTTTTTTGGCCAAAGAGCAACAAGATCTAATTTGCACTGTGGATGGCTTACTCTGGCTGCAGGGTGGAGACCTGTGTTAGAGTTGAAGAGACACATGGGAGCAGCCTTGGGAAGGCTGTGGTCGTTCAGACCCTTGAGATGCTCCCTAGCCTACCTGTTCCCTAGTGTTACTTTAGCAGAAGACAAGCTTTAATTCTTACATAGTAAATCTGCATTGTATGTTACCTATTATTATTATCTTCAGTGAGAGATGTGCTCAGTCAGTCAGTCATACCTGACTCTTTGAGGCCCCATGGACTGTAGCCTGCCTGCCTCCTCTGCCCATGGAATTTTCCAGGGAAGAGTACTGGAGTGGGGTGCTATTTTCTACTCCAAGGAATCTTCTCAACCCAGGGATAGAACCTGCGTCTCTTGGGTCTCCTGCATCATCAGGCGGATTCTTTACCTCCAGAACCACCTGGGAAGCTCTCATGTTAGAGGTAAAAGGCTTAAAATTAATCCACTAGGAAGAACAAGCACGTTGGAGTCATTTCATAGGAAGTGTAGCCGTGAGAAACAGGTGGTTTTCTTTTAGATCGGAAGAAGAGAGCTAAAAGTGTAAACAGTGGTGATTTCACAACAGAGAGAAGACCAGAGAGAATTCTCTAATGTAATGTTGCTTTGGCACATAGGCTGTCTGTTCTGTCAAAGTTCACCTTCTCCATGCTTAGGCAAATAAAAACGTTAGGCAAAGGCACTTTATGGCTCACTCGGGAGCTCAGTGCTTTTTAGTGTGAAATAGGCCCAGGAGTTTAGATATTGCTACGGGTTGCATTTCTTTTCAATACCATGGAGTCGTTATAAATGCCTAGGAAAGCAATATCTGAATAAATCACTCTGGAATTGAACCTGTGTATTACTTAGCTGGTTTAATTTCAGAATAAGACAATGGCAGATACGAGTAGTTTTTTGAGAGCTGCTTTTTTCTCTGCCTGCTGTAAAGAACTGAATAGAGTTGAGGCAGGCTGACGACCCAGCTGTCTTATTTTGTCACGGATGTGCTGGCAAAGCAGAGTCCTTCAAGGTGGGAATTCTTGAAGTCCTTCCAAGGAATATGTTCAGTTTTGTGGGACTTCAAAACATAAGCATCAATAGCTTTTTAAACATTGTTTTAATTTAAAAAATTTATTTTATATTGGAGTATAGCTGGTTAACACTGTTGTGATGGTTTCAGGTGGACAGCAAAGGGACTCAGCCATACGTATACATATATCCATCTCTCCCAAACTCTCCTGCCATCCAGGCTGCCGCATAACACTGAGCATAGTTCCATGTGCTATACACGAGGTTCTTGTTGGTTATCCATTTTAAGTAAAGCAATGTGTACACTTCCATCCCAAACTTCCTAACTATCCCTTCCTCCTGTCCTTTCCCCTGGTAACTGTAAGTCTGTTCTCTAAGTCTGTGAGCCTGTTTCTGGTTTGTAAATAAGTTCATTTGTTTCATTTCTTTTTAGATTCTACATATAAGGGATGTCATGTGACATGATATTTCCCTTTCTCTGTCTGACTTAATTCACGCAGGATGACAATCTCTAGGTCCATCCACGTTGCTGCAAACCAGTAGCTTTTTAAATGCAGAAGTAAAAATGAAAACAGAATCTTGGAGCCAGTGGGACTCCCAGAGCTCCAGAGCCTGACAGGTGTTTGTTTATTAATATGTGTAACTCTGCATGGAGGATTGTTTTATATTAGAAATATACTTTGATTATACCATGTTTCACAGACAGAGGATTAGTATCCCGAAATACAGCCAGAAATACAGGACTTCTATGACTCAATTAAAAAAGCATCAGCACAACAGAAGAAAAAGGAGAGGCTATAAGCAAGCAAGAGAAAACCTGAGGGCAAGTAAATGTATAGAAAGATGCTCAACCTCACCGTTAAGCAGACAAATGCACATAGGAGCAATAATAAGAGACTACAGTCATCCATTGACAAAAATTTTTAAGTCTGAGATTTCCAAATTAGGGAGGAGGTGGAACTAACTCTCACATCCATACATGACTACTAGAAAAATCATAGCTTTGACTATATGGTTCTTTGTCAGCAAAGTGATGTCTCTGCTTTTTAACATGCTAAGTTTGTCATAGCTTTTCTTCCAAGAAGCAAGCGACTTTTAAGATTTCATGGCTGGAGTCACCCACCGCAGTGATTTTGGAGCCCAGGAAAATAAAATCTGTCACGGTTTCTGCTTTTTCCCCTCTGTTTGCATTGAAGTGATGGGACTGGATGCTATGATCTTAGTTTTTTGAATGTTCAGTTTTAAGCCAGATTTTTCACTCCCCTCTTTCACCCTCATCAAGAGGCTCTTTAGGTCTTCTTCACTTTCTGCCGTGAGAGTGGTATCATTTGCATATCTGAGGCTGTATAATCATTTATACACACTGCTTTTTTCAGAGGATGACATTAGCAACTTTAACCACTGGATGGCGTGAATTCATAAGAGTCTGGTGAAAGTGTGTGTGTGTTGTGTTAGTCGCTCAGTCATCTCGAACTCTGTGACCCCATGGACTGAAGCTCACCATAGAATTCTCCAGGCAAGAATACCAGCGTGGGTAGTACAGACCAAGGTACAGCAGGTAAAAGAGGGTCAGCCTGTGTAAAGTCTTCTGGAGACTGAAACTCATGTACTATAGACATGAAATCAAATTCCCTAGCGGTGCAGATTAAGAGACATTTTTAATATTGGATGACACAGAAAAAGGGAAAGGAAAAAGAAAAGTGTTGGAAGAAGGAGCAGGGAAAGAAAGATAAAGAGACAAAGGAGCATTGAGATAAAAGACTGTGAGTCTAGGAACTTTCCTGGTATTCTGGTGACTAAGACTCCATGCTCCCAGTACAGGGGACCCAGCTTCAATCCCTGGTCAGGGAATTAGATCCCACATGCTGAAACTAAGAGTTCACATGCCACAACTAAAAGATCCTGTGTGCTGTAACTAAGACCCAGCACAGCCAGATAAATGAGTGAAAATAAATATTTCTCAGAATATATATATATATTTTTTAAAAAGATTGTAAGTCTAGAGAGATGGATTCAAGTGTTGAACCAACAATTGCAGGTTGGGCCCTCATTGGTTTGCATCCACCTGGTGACCAATAGCAACTTTGATGTAAAAGTAAAGGTTACCTCGTTTTCTTCTATTAATAAAAAGTCAGTTATGCTACCCTCAGCTACCCATTTAGTGGTGTGGCATTGTCAACAATTTCTTTGAATGTGTACTGTGATCATGGTGCTTTGTTAATAGGCACCAGGTAATACAGAGACATACAAGTTAACACGAGGTTTCCCAGGTGGCTCAGTGGTAAAGAATCCTCCTGGCAATGCAGGACATGTGGGTTCAATCCCTGGGTTGAGAAGATTCCCCTGGAGAAGGAAATGGCTACCCACTCCAGTATTCTTTCCTGGGAAATCCCATGGGCAGAGAAGCCTGGCAGGATACAGTGCTTAGGGTTGCAGAAGAGTCAGACACGACTTAGTGACTAACAGCAACAAGTTAATACAAACACAACAGGCTTCAAACAGAAGAACTGGGAAGTATGTATCAAAGGGTAAAGAGCAGCCCAGCAGCATGATGGCTGGTGTGAACTTGGAAAGGAATCCTCTCTGAGAATGCAGGGGAAGGGCGGAGGTGGGAGAGGGGAGGAAGGGGAGGAGGAACCATAAAACCATCAGCCTGAACAGGTCAAAACGAAGAAGGGTTTCTGGCTTTGGCGGTTCAGTGGTTAACACTCAGTGCTTCCCCTGCCGTGGGCATGGTTCCATACCTGGTTGGGGACCCATCCACGTGGTATGGCCAAGAAAAAAGCAATATGTATTAATTGCAACTCTTCCTTAGAAAATGGCTAGTTTTGTAGAATTTTTTTTTTAAAGCAGATTATTTTGGGGCACCACGCTGTGCAGCATGTGGGATCTTAGTTCCCCAGCCAGGGGTTGAGCCCATGCCCCTTACAGTGGCATCTCAGAGTCTTAACCACCGAACCACCAGGGAAGTCCTGGAAAATAGCTAGTTTGGGACATGATGTAAGAAAAGTGCTTTAGATCAGAATCTACTGGACTGTGCTTAAGAAGTTTCCAAAATAAGAGGAAGGACTTGGGATGGGGGGGAAGTGTACAGGGCTAGAACCCCTCTGTGTCCCTCTCTGATTAGTAACCCCTTGGACTAGCCTAGGGGTGCAGAGAAGGAGGGGTGCTAGTGGCCTGCTCAGGCCTGTCAGAGGCCCAAAGATTCCTAGGTCACTGATTTTTGTAATCACAGGTATATCTTTATAAATGAAAAAATGGGAAAACCAAGGTATACAATTGTATATTTTAAGTGCTTATTTGAATAAAGTCATGCACACGTGCAGAAATACAGCTATTTACTTAACGTCCTTTAGCAGTGGCAGCAAAAGTTAAATTGGAGATGTCTGTGAATGTGTTTTCTCTACCCGAAGCAACTGCCATCATTAGGCCTATCAAAAAGTACGGAGGGATTTCCCAGGTGGTCGGTCTAGTGGCTGACTCTGCATTTCCAATGCAAGGGGCCCAGGTTTCATCCCCAGTCAGAGAACTAGACCCCACATGCCACAGCTAAAGAGGCCACATGCCTCAACTAAGACCCAGCATAGCCAAAAAGTAAAAACAAAAAAAAATTGGGATGACTCAGATTCTTAAAAAAGGTAGAATGACTTTAAGTCCTGTCTAGCTTATGACTTGAGAAAAACACAACTTAATACTTGTGCTAACTGAAAATATGGTAGTAATAGTCACTTCCAGAGGAGTAATTGGCTCCCCATAGAAATGGCATTTTATCAAGTTGAGTTTATAGCTAAGCCTGTCGTGGTGACAGGAGGAATTGTGCCCCACTGTGAAGCGATCTGCAGAATACAGGTCACATCCCAAGGTCCACCTGGGCATTCTCCCTTCCCTTCCTCTCTCTCCCCTATCTTTTGGTTTTCAAAGATTCCCAGTGGTTGGTAACTGATTAGGCAGTCAGAAAATCCTCAGAGGGACCTTTCTTTGTCTGGGGAAACAAGTCCCCAGAGCAGTGTAAACAATTTTTATTCCATCGGTGAATCTCTATAAAGAAAAATCACTCTACATGTTGCCTACATTATATTCTGGCAGAAGAGCTAATGAGTATAGACTTTGCTGCAAGTTTTATTGCCTGTTTCTGGATGAAAGCACTTTCTCTGGTGGATAAGCCTGGGAAGGTAGAGATGACTGTAGGCATCAGTCCTCAACTAAAAGCATGAAGTATGGAAAGCTTTTGATCATCCTTCCCAGTGGTCTTGGGAAGGAGCAGGCTTCTTCTCCCCCGCCGCACCCCTGCCACTATTTCCTCGTTAGACTGAGCCACAGATGGCAGGATAAACTGGAGGTGATGTTATGCACCAGTGGAGGGCAATGCTCCTCTATTCCAGGGCCAGCCCCTGTGCCCTATCCTCTCTGCCCAGCGTATTTTCAGAGAATGCTCTATGGAACTTTAGGGCACTCGCAGGATCTCTGGGCTTCCCCAGATGGCTCAGTGGTAAATAATCTGCCTGCAGTGCTGGAGACCCAGGGGAGTGCAGGTTCAACCCTGGGTCGGGAAGATCCCCTGGAGGAGAAAATATATTTCTTGCAGTATTCTTTTTTTATTTTTCACTCCAGAATTCGTGCCTGGAGAATCCCCATGGACAGAGGAGCCTGGCGGGCTACAATCCAAAGGGTCACAAAGAATCAGACATGACTGAACACACAAGCACACGATCTCTAGGGCTTCCTTGAAAACTGGTGTCTTCCATGCTTGGTTCCATCTCTTCAAGGCTCAGCTTGAGTATCAGATTGAGAGAGTCATTTCCTAGGCACGTTGATAAGTCTAGGGGTCCCCAAGGAGAGAGGGGTCTGGAATTCTCAAGGAGGAAGAAAGGACAAACTTTTTTTTTTCCCCTCTACATTTCTTAGGATTATATAACAATAATGTATCCTGCCTGCGGACAGCCTCTGGATTAAACCTTCTGGCTAATTCTGTTATCTTAAAATGTAAATTATGGGAGTGAAAGTGAAGTCGCTCAGACTCTTTGTGACCCCATGGACTGTAGACTATCAGGCTCCTCTGTCCATGGGATTTTCCAGGCAAGAGTGCTGGAGTGGGTTGCCATTTCCTCCTCAGGGATTGAACCCAGGTCTCCTGCATTGCAGGCAGACGCTTTACCATCTGAGCCACCAGGGATTTACAACTTCCAGACATTCTTTGGATTCTTTGGAGAGTATATAACTCCATTGCTAACCCTAGCAAGCATCTTTCTACCCGCTTCTGATGTCTATGTCAGAAGCTTTCTCTATCTCCTTTATACTTTAATAAAACTTTATCACACAATTTACTTAGGTGCAGGTACATTTCACCAAAATGAAATGGAATGGTTTCAGATTCTTGAAAGAAGCAGGACAAAAAAATAAATAGTAGGGGACTTCCCTGGTGGTGGGTTCAATCTCTGGTTGGGGAACTAAGATCCCACACACTGCACAGTGCAGCCAAAAAATAAAACTCAAAAAATCATTTAAAAAATAGTAAAATAAAAGGAAAAGAAGCAGGACAACACCCTTCTTATCCCTTCTGCCAGTCCTCTTTTCACCTAAACTCTGTTTTAAGGTTAGCTGTCTCGTACCATCATAAAAAAAGCATTTCCCAAAATGCGGTTTTTAGAGCATGAATTTGAGTTTTGTAATTTTGAATTTGTAAGATTAGTCGTTGCAAAAATTCTTTGTTAGGTAATACATAGGTATCTTAGCATTGAAAGTATCGGTATGTTAAGTGACAGTTTTTTAGAAAAATCTCTCTCTCTTTTTTTTTTTTTTTTAGAAAAATCTCTTGAATAAAACAATTTTTAATGGTAAAGTAAATAAATTCTTTGCCATACAAAATAGATTGTTTATGTTGCGTTTTCATTGTCAAAACTCATATGCACTGTAACCCACAGTTGTGAGTTTCATGAATAATTAAATTATAATGTATACGTGAAAATCTAATTTCATAATACATTCTGTACACTGAGCCTTTTTATTTTGGCTACATTGAGGCACACATGCTCTTTGGCATGGCACACAGCTTGTCTCAAGTTGTGGCTCGTGGGCTCCAGAGCTCAGGCTCAGTAGTTGCGGTATAGCGGGCTCTCTGGTTTTGGGACTCAGGCTTAGTTGCCCCGAGGCACATGGAATCTTAATGCCTCAACCAAGAATCGAACCAGCATCCCCTGCATTGGAAGGTGGATTCCTAACCACTGGACCGCCAGGGAAGTTCCATATAAACTGAGTCTTTCTTGGACTATCTCTTAGCTGAAGTAAGGGAAGGAAAGATACAACAGGTAAGAAATACAATAAATGTTGCATTAAGTTTTTCTCTTTTTTTTTAAATCAGCCTTTTCACTTTCTCACTAAACTCTGAGTGAGGTCAGGCTTGACTCTGAGCCATGCCTCTGTGAGAAAGAACATCATAACTGCGTTGCTCTGGATTGCTTGTGAATGTCTGCAGCTCACTGTGATGGTAGCGTATAATTCCACATCAGGAATTCTGCATTATCAAGAGATATTGTCTGGGTCCTTTGTATGCCCTTGGGGATGAGTCACAAGGAGGCCCTTTGGAATGCTCAGGGTCATGTTCCCCTCCCCAGTGTGTGGAGAGCTGGGGCAGAGGTTTAAAGCCCTGTGAATGCCAGCGGGAAAACAGGAGCCCCACCCTCAGCTGGCTGAGAGCCAGTGCAAGAAGTCAGCTGAGAGTCAGTGTGCCACACTGAGGGCTGCTTTGCTCAGTTCCTCGGAGACTGTGTTTAAACCTTTTGTCAAAGAGAGTGATGTGTCCATTCATATAGCGCTTAGAGGGAAGACCTTTGTTTTCATTTGATGAGATGAAAAAAATATCCATTTTTCGTTTGAGTTCCAAGTGAATTTCAAAGGCTTGTGGCTGAGTCAGTAGCAAAGACATTAGAGTAACTCTGACTGTAAGTCCAGGCTTTCTCCTCACTGACCTGGCATTACTGTCTGATCGTAATGTTCCTGCTGAAGATACGAGGGTAAAATTGGCAAGAATCTGCCCATATTGACTAATAGTAAGGAGAAGACAGTGTGCTATCCTTCTTCCAATGTGTGAGGCAGAGCAGAACTTTTCAGAAGTATGTCTGGTGGACCACGGTGATCTCTACAGCTTTCTTGGGACTTGATGAATTGGGAGCATCTTGTCCAACCTGTGGATTGAAGGCAAATATGAAAAATAAAGGACACAAATAGGTATTTCTTTATGGACCAATAAAGAGATGGCTCAGTACAGAACCCCATAAAATTCCAAGGACACATCATTTTGCCTCTTTATTCCCCATTAATCTTAAGAAAAATTATTGTGCTTACACTGAGAAAGTATCAGCAAGGTGCACTTATGGATGAGAAGCTAGTTTGTTGGAACGTATAACCTCCTAGCAAACAGCCCAGCCACCCTTTGCTTGACCTATTTGCCTTGAGTGGAAAGGGCCCTGGATGTGCAGCTATTTTGAATCCCAGATGCACAGGAATTCTACTTCATTCCTGGCATCCAGCCCGAACAATCTCACTGTGTTTGAGAAGGGGCAGAGACCTGAGTCGAAATGACTAAACCACCGCTACAAAGATCTGGGGCAATGTAGACCCAGATATTTATTTTTTCATAATTAAAACTATTTATTTTTATTATTTAATTTTGTTTTAAAATTTATTTTCGGCCGCACTGGGTCTTCATTGCTGTGCATGGACTTTTCCTAGCTGCAGTGCACAGGCTTCTCTTGTTGTGGAGCACGGGCCCTAGAGCACAGACTCAGTAGCTGTGCACAGGTTTAGTTGCCCCGTGGCAAGTGGAAATTTCCTGGACCAAGGATTGAACCCGTGCCCCTGCACTGGCAGGTGGATTCTTTACCACTAGATCACCAGGGAAGTCCATGGACCAAACATTTTTTACTAATCCCATTACAGTCTCATTATACCCGATCTATTCCCCATCTGATTTTGTATGTATTTTCTAAATTCTTAACTGTTGTAGAACATAGACTATAAACCTCTTGAACAGAGGGAACTTGGCACATAGAAGCTTTTTAGTAAAACTTTGTGGAAGAGGTGAATAAGCTAATAAATTAAGTACGGGAATTAATTTTAGTTCTGAATTTAGTTCTGTTTCTCCCAGCTGTGTGACCATGGGAAAGTCACATAACTTCTCTGAGCATTAGTGTAAGTATCAATAAGATGTAGATACCCATCCTAGCTACCTCTCAGGATTTTTATGAGGTTCAAATGAGGCAGTGTGTAAAAAATTGCTTTTTTAAAATTAATTCATTCATCATTTAATAAGTTTATTTTGTTCATCGAGGAAATTCAATCCGAGTTGCTGTTACATGGTTACTTTTAACTCTGGACTAGACTTTTTAGTCCTCTTCAGGCCTGTTTCTTTCAATGTTCAGTAGAAATAATAATGTAGATGGGATTATAGAACTAAAAATACACCAAACTATGGAATTATACTAATTCCAAGGGCACATCATCTAATCTTAGCAGAAACAGGATTATAGAAAATGGTAAAAATGACAAATGTGTCATCACTCGTTACCTAAAGTACTGTGAAATAAAGATTCTGATGCCATGCCTGGGTGGAAAGAGTGCCACGCTTGACTTTTTAAAATTGAGATATAATTTTCATGTAACGTTGTGTACATTTAAGGTGTGCAACGTTTTGATTTGATGCATTTATAAATTGCAGCGTGATTACCACAGTAGCTTTAGCTCACACTCCATTACATCATATAATTATCATTTGTTTTTTGTGATGGGAATGCATAAGGTCCAGTTTGTTAGCAGTTTTAAAGTATGTAATACAGTATTGGGACTGGAATCACAGTGCTGTGCATTAGACTTCTGGAACATATCCTCTTCTAATTGTACTCTGGTAGGTTATGATTTTTTAAGTATTTCTTTTAAAATTATTTTATTATTGTTATTGTTATTTTATTTATTTTTTGGCTGTGCTGCGTGGCATGTTGGGTCTTAGTTCCTTGACCAGGAATCGAACTCATGCCCCTCCCCGAATTGGAAGCTCGGAATCCCAACCAATGGGCCACCAGGGAGGTCCCTTGATTATTGATATTTTCAATTAACATGGAATTAAAAGAGTGGTAGCATGTGTCTCATCCTGGACTAGATAATCTTTGAGACTCATTCTCAGTGCTATAATTCTACAAAAACAGCCACCTTATTTAATATAAAAAATATTGGAGACCTCATCTCTTTGCTTCAGTGTGTTTTTGTAGATGTAGAGAGGGCACCCATCAATTTCTTATATTCAGAAGCTGCATCCAGCCTTTAGAGACATAAATTGTGAGCTCTGTAGCTCTTAAAATGTCAGGAACCATTTTTTTTTTAATAAAAAGTGCAAATATACAAAGTACAAAATTGGATACAAGGCCTGTGTGCAGGTCCTATGGATCCTGAATTTAAGCGTCATTAATTTCACAGTAAATCTGCCTCTACTAAAAAGTCTATCATAAGATTCCTGGTCCCATTCTAGCCACTCTGATTCATTATATCTGATCCCCAGAAGTAGGTATTTTCAATAAGTACTCTATTGCATTATAGCAATATTGTACCTGCCCATTTCCTGACACATAAAGAATTACCCACATTTGCTTCACAACTAAAGCAGCTCCCTATCTCCTAGAATTTATACATGAACCCCATTTTCTCCAGGCAAATGACAGTAGCCATACAGAAAACACTTTCCTTTTTGGGCTGAGTGTCAGGCTGGGATTCAGCTGTCCCAGGGTGCTGGTCTTCCTTCCTTGGCCTTTTCCACAACCGCTGGCACTGGTATAGCTCTCTGACTCGTTGACATCGACTCTGAAGGGGGAAAATGACTGGTATTAACTTTAGGTGGCTGCTATGCATCTGATTATCTTCCAAACCTCACATCAGACGATTTAAAGAAAATTGTCTCTCTCTTTCGACCAAGGATCAAATCCAGCCCCTGGTAGTGAAAGTGCAGAGTCCTAACCATTAGACCACCAGAGAATTACCAAAAATCACTCCTTCTAAAGAAAAGCAAATATTCATTCCTATTGGCTGTATCCTCCCTAGAGAATGTCCAAGTACCACAGAGGAAAGGAACTTGCATTTAGTAAGCACCTCCTATATGCCAGGGGGCTTCCCAGGTAGCTCAGGTAAAGAATCTGCCTGCCAAGTAGGAGACTCAGGTTCAGTCCCTGGGTAGGGAAGATCCCCTGGAGAAGGACAAGACAAGCCACTCCAGTATTCTTGCCTGGAAAATTCCATGGACAGAGGAGCCTGGTGGGCTACAGTCCATAGGGTCGCAAAAGAGTCAGACAAGTTAGCAGCTAAACAGCACCCTATATGCCAGAAACCTTTCTCCCAGAATCTCACTGAAACTTCTTAACCACCATAAGAGGCAAATATCGTTAGTCCCATTTTAAAGATGAGGCAACTGAGGTTGGAGAAGGCAAACAGCTTTCTCCAAGCCACTCAGCTGGTGAGTATTGAGTGGCAGCTATGTCCACACTCCAGAGTCTGTGCTTTTCTCATTATGCCCGCCTGCCTCCGGGACAGAAGGAGGTCTGTATAGATCAAGTCCAAGGATCCAGTACATCAGCAAACTCACAGGGCACGGGACTTCAAAAATGATGAACACGGTAATGGCGATTCCACTGCCAAACAAGGTGACTGCAATCAGAACCTTGACCACGATGCTCCATTTCTTCCTCTTCTCTAGGTTCTCATCTGTGTCTAAAAGGACAGAGAGGAGTGGACAGGGAGAAGTGAGAACTGAAGAGAGGGAAGACATTGACCCTTTGACTTGCAGGACTCCTGGTTCACGAGACCAAGAGGGGCCCCGCCTGATTCAGAGGCAGAAACTGAATTTCCAGTTCAGACTCAGAGTCAGGAGTGGGGTAGGCATCATGGCCTCTGCCCTCACCTCCTTTGCAGTGTGTTCCCAGAGTCACCTTTACTAGGATTTGGAATTTTTCCATGATCAAGTAGGACTGATTCTTTTTAAAATTTTTCAATTGGAAGATAATTGCTTTACAAATGTTGTGTTGGGTTCTGCTGTGCAACAACATGAATCAGCTATACACACACACACACACACACACATCTCCACCCTCTTCTACCTCCCTCCCACCCCCGTCACCCCACCTCTCTAGGTCGTCACAGAGCACCAGGCTGAGCTCACTGTGTTATACGGCAGCTTCCCACTAGGAGTCAGTTTTATAGATGGAAATGTATATATGTCAAT
Source organism: Oryx dammah (assembly GCF_014754425.2). Lineage (NCBI taxonomy): Eukaryota > Metazoa > Chordata > Mammalia > Artiodactyla > Bovidae > Oryx > Oryx dammah. Next base: position 48,416,480 of record NW_024070192.1, read on the forward strand.
GCTACGCCCCCATTTCATCCCCCATCTCCTTCCTCTGCTGTGTCCACAAGTCCATTCTCTGTGTCTCTATTCCTGCCCTGCAAACAGGTTCATCAGTACCATTTTTCTAGATTCCATAATATTTGCATTAATATACATTCGTTTTTCTCTTTCTGACTTGCTTCACTCTGTGTAACAGGTCTAGGTTCATCCGCCTCACTACAACTGACTCTAATTCCTTCCTTTTTATGGCTGAGTAATATTCCATTGTGTATATATACAACTTCTTTATTTCCATTCATCCGTTGATGGACATCTAGGTTGCTTTCCATGCCCTAGCTATTGTAAATAGTGCTGCTATGAACACTGAGGTACATGTGTCTTTTTGAATTGTGGTTTATCACGGTATGTGCCCAGTAGTGAGCTTGCTGGGAGGATTGATTCTTGCACTGCTTTCATGGGAAGCAAATCTACACAAGGGAGTCTGTCTCTAGCAGCCCTCTCAGGATCTCTGCCCTTGTACCCTAACACACATGCCACATGGGATTAGCAAATCAACTTTTCTATGTTCCTTTCAATTTAGTGGGGCATAGTAGGAATAGGGGGCTTCCCTGATAGCTCAGTTGGTAAAGAGACCCAAGTTGCAATGCCGGAGACCCCAGTTCTATTCCTTGGTTGGGAAGATCCCCTGGAGAAGGGATAGGCTACCTACTCCAGTATTCTGGCTTAGAGAATTCCATGGACTGTATAGTCCATGGGGTCACAAAGATTGGGACGCGACTGAGTGACTTTCAGTAAATTGCCATCGTTTTGGGGTCATAAGCCAAATTTGGGGCCAAATGGCTCATAAGCATCTTGTTATTCTTAATCTCATATTTACATTTTTCCTGTTGGAACTGGGAAGTAACCCAGCTGGAATCCTACAGAATTTGAGTCCTGGCCAATTTAGGGAGGGCTATTGGTTAAAACAATGCAGATAAAAACATGCTTCTTAGTTGCTGTCATCACTGTAATGATTGATTAGAGTTTAAACATTGTCTCTTTGTTCACACATTGGATCTTACCCACCACACCAAAACCCTGTATGTTGTCACCAAATCTGGCAACAAGGTGAGCTCACTTGTGTGGAGGTGAAGGATTATTAAAAGTATCAAACTACAGACATTTCTGGGACCTTCTTTACAGAGAAGCTGATTTTTTTTTTAATAAGAAATGGAGTGATGTTCTCATGCATACTGTATGTAGCTTCTCTACTTCCAGGAAAATTCTAGGAGACCCAGGCTAGTGCTGGGGCTGAGAATTTTTCTGTCTGTTCTTGTCTCACCTCTACACATTCTGTACCTTGATTCAGAGGACTAGAAAAACCATCAATCTTTGTAGTTTTCTCTCCTTTTTTCCCAGGAGTTATGGAGGTAGTAGTGGAGGGATAAGTCTCTGATGAAGCCCCCATCACTGGATAGACCTTACATTGAGAGAACCCTGGTAAAAAAGCTGTAAAACAAGAAAGAAACAATGAGGGGACAACTGAGAAAACTTTATCCTGCCTTTGGTTTTGCCTGAGTTTACCCAGCTGATATAAAACTTCTAACTTTGCCTCTGTTGATCCATCCATAGGTTTAAGGCATGGGCCTTGATAACATGAAAGAATAAGTGAGGATATAGTAATAAGAGATATGGATTAAGTCCCCTGATGCTTTTATCCTACTAACGTAGGATCAGAATGAAGGAGTGGACCATGTTTTCTTGGCTTATCACTCATACAGCCATAATAATAATAAGGATGGGAAGGTATAGCACTGTTGAAAGTCCCTTCTTTAAAAAAGATGGCTTCAAAGTCCAAGGAAGAACTGAAGTAATATAGTTTGTGGCAGGTCTGTCTAGTGAGTGAAGTCTAAGTCAATGACTTTGAGAGAGAATTGGAGAAAGAGGAGGAACTGGAAGAAGGGGAGACCACTCAGCTTCACGCACCCCTCAATTTCATTCTTTTAGCATATATTTAAAAATGAAGATCTAGGGACTTCCCTGGTGGTCCAGTGGTTCAGAACCCATCTTGCAATACAGGGGGATGTGGGTTTGATCTCTGGTTGGGAAACTAAGATCCCACATGCTGCACAGCCACTAAGCCCATTCGGGTGCGACGAGAGTCCAGGCGCCATGATGTGATGAAGATCTTGAGTGCTGCAACTAAGACCTGGTACAGCCAAATCAATAACCATTAAACAAATGAAGATCTAGCTGTGCCAGGGTCTGCTTCCATACTGTGGACATAGCAGCTGAACACACTCCAGCATGGGAGCTAGCAAAGGGGAAGGAGTACATGGAGAAGCAGAGGACAGTAAGTATAGCGAGTTCTATGTTGTTGGTTAGAAGAGGATGCATGCTCTGGAAAGAAACAAAGTAGAGCGCAGCATGGGGGGGGTGTGCAGGTGGGCAGTGGTTGGGCAACCTACAGGAGTTTCATTGAGAAGATGAGGACTGAACAAAGATGTGAAGGAGGTGAGAGGACTAGCCACACAGATGCCAGGGGACTTAGGCAGAGGCCAGAGTGTGTCCTGTTTTAGAGGAAGAGCACGTAAGCCTGTGAGACTGGAGTGGAGTGAGCACGGTGACAGTCGTAGGGGATGAAGGAGTTTCTGAAGCAAATGGATTCCCGTCACTGGGCTTTGCAGGCCAGTTTGAGGACTTCAGTTTTCGTTCTGCTTGGAATGGTGATCCATTGCAAGTCTTTTTGCAGAGAAGTGACCGGATGGATGGCTTTGTTTTTAAAGAATCAATGGGCTGCTGAGTTGGAAATGGACAGTAGAGGGGCGCCTGATAGAAGCAGAGCAACCTGCTGAGGGGCTCTTGCAGAATCCAAGTGAGAGATGGTAGTGACTCAGACAGCCGTGGCAAAGACGGAATGCGGATGGGTGCTGGCTGTGGGCTGGAGCCACCTTCACATGCCTCCAGAATTGATCTAACCCAATCCGGACAGTGGTTCCTGTTCTATTTTTAATGGTCTCCTGTCATTGCCTACTAAATTAAGGTCTGTACGTCCTAGTTGACTTTTCTGAACTACTCTCCCAGGTCTTGAGTCGATGTGAAAATGACAGTTCTTTACTTCAGAGACCAGTGGGTACAGTACCAGGTACTGTACATGAATTGCAGGGGAATTAGTCCCATTATTATTTAATCAGGAAGACTGTTGGCAAAGATAAGCAGAGACAAAGAGCCAACAGGCTCAAAAGGCAAAACAAGAGAATTGCATAGAATTTTTTTCCATCATAGTGCCAGTCAGTTCTGTGAAGTGATAACTGATGTGTTTCCGGGTCAAATGAGATGAAGGTAAATAAATCTCACTTTGGACAAGTAACAGAAGTTCTCTGAGTTTTCGTTTCCTTATCTGCAGGATGGTTATAGCAAAAATAATTCTTGGTCTATGTCACAGGAGTGATGTGAAGATAGGTAACAAAAACGAGAAAGCAGGTGTGAAAAATACCTTTCAAACTGAGTGATGTTATGATTAAAAGAGGAGGAAAGGGGAATTCCCTGGCTGTCCAGTGATTAGGGTTGTGCGCTTTCACTGTTGAGGGCCCAGGGTTTGATCCCAGGTCAGGGAACTACAATCCCACAAGCAGTGTAGTGTGGCCAAAACATAAATAAATAAATAACCAACATTTAAAAACAGAGAGAGGAGGCAAAACCTAGAGATCCTCTCTCGGCATAGAAGAACTGTGCCCACTAGCCACAGGGATCATGGCATTTCAGTGTGGCTTTTCTTCTACCTCCCGGGAGACACTGTTTCAAAACGTACTTAATCGGCTTCATCGGTCAGTGTATTTCCAGTTCTTCCCAGCTTGTGAATTAATGTCCAGGACTTCCCTATCCCTAGCGGCCCAGTGGTTAAGAATCCACCTTCCAACGAAGGGGACAAGGATTCAGTCCTTGGTCCGGGAAGATTCCACAGGCCGCGGGGTGTAACTAACCCCTTGCACCGCAACTACTGAGCCTGCACTCTAGAACCTGTGCCGCAACAGAGGAAGGTGCTGTAATGAGAAGCCCGCTCACAGCAGCTGGAGAGCAGCCCCCGCTCACTGCAACTAGAGAAAGACGGCGAGCAGCAACAAAACCCCAGCGCAGCCAAAAATAAACAAACAAATAGAGTGCTAAGTTAATGTCATCCCTGTTGGCATCTCCTCTCTTTTAGGCCTCCTCTGCTAGGTAACTGGGTATTAAGGTGGAGCATGTTTGTAAACACAAAACACTCCATTCCCAGTGCTGATGGAATCGCAACATTAGCTTTTCTTTGGTCAAGGATATTTGAGCAAGAATTCCCTCACTTCTAAAGAAGCTCTATAAAAATCCAAATTGATGAAATGGATAACTTAGGAGATGATGCTTTCTTTTATTACAAAATAATTTGTTTTAAATAGGAAGCATTAGATACATTATATTTAAATGGAAATCTTAGAGATTATTCTGCAATAATATTAACAGCTTGAAAAGGCTATTTAAGAGGACTTGCTTCTTGCTGTGGGACTTACATACCTAGAAATTAGACCATCTAGTCAAATCTCTCATTTGTAGCTATGGAAACTGAACATTGGAGAAATTAAGTAATTTGTCAAAGGTGATAATATCAGAATAAACACTTGTTTGATGTCAGTTCTCTTGTATCCCACAGTGTTACATGGGGTGAACAGACGGCAGGAATAATCAAATGCCAAAGAGCTTAATCCATGCCCTAAAATTACATTTAAAAGATTTACATAGATTTGCCTAAAGAAGAGGCTAATCCATGTCCTTGAGGCTTTAGCTCCACTTAAGGGGCTTCTCTGGTGGCTCAGATGGTAAAGAATCCGCAACGAAGGAGACCCAGGTTCAGTCCCTGGGTTGGGAAGATCCCTTGGAGAAGAAAATGGCAACCCAGTCCAACGTTCTTGCCTGGAGAATTCCATGGACAGAGGAACCTGGCAGCTATAGCCCATGGGTCACAAAGAGTCAGACACAACTGAGTGACTAACACTTTGACTTTCAAGCTCCACCTGCCTCCAAGGATGTCAATTAAAAGTGAGTGCCTACCTCCATCTCAACTTCCAATCTCACCTTTGCCTGTCACAAAGAATCCAGCCTGAACCTTGGATGCGGGGGTTAGGTGACAGCTTGGGGGGGCCGTGCTGTTTCTGCAGGGAACAGTCATGACTCTCAGGTTCTTCAGAATGTGCTTGACCTTTTGCCTTTTTTCTGAATGTACAAGGTTAACTTTCACTTTGCTCCCAGAACCAAGACACTGCAAGGTAGCCACAGTCTGGTTTTGAATGAACATGGGCCTTTTGGCTTCTGCCTGAGCTTCTGAAAAGAGAAAAACGAGAGAGGAAAATGAAGCCAGTTCTTAATCTGGATGGTGCCCCACCAGCCCACTTCCATTCACGGCCCACTGCTGTACTTTCTCCTCTTTTTCCATCAGGTCTTCCTCAGCATGTGTCTACGGTACTGAATATATAAGCCTTGCCTTTCCCCGTTCCCACCACGGGTCCCCTGAAGACAGTGGTGACTGTAGTCAGTGCAGAGAGATGCTCCTAAGTTGTTTTCTCTAACACAGAGGGGCCTGAGATCTGCTTCCTCTTTCTTCATCCCATCTCTTTGATTTATATTGCTATGCCTTAGTTCGTAAGAGTTTGTCTTTTTAAACAGCAGCTGATTATTTATTTATGTGGCGAAGCACATGCGAGCTTAGTTCCCCAACCAGAGATTGAACCCACGCCCCCTGCATTCGAAACACAGAGTCTTAACCGCTGGACCACCAGGGAAGTCTCCATAACAGTTAATTTAAAAATGGGTTTTCAGGGACCTCCCCGATGGTTCAGTGGTCAGGACTCCACACTTTCACTACAGGGGCGCAGTTTCTATCCCTGGTCGGGGAACTGACATCCCTGCACGCAGTGTGGCCAGAAAAGAAAAAAAAAAGTTTTCCAGAAAGCCTCTCGGGGATTGATAGCTTTAGAATAGAATGTTTGAGAGCTGGGCTCAGAATGGGGGAGACAAGCATCTTTTGAAGGTAAAAAAAGGTCCTGGAGTGGCAAAGTGATTCTTCAGGAAGGGCCCATTGCCTACCTCGAATTAGTTCAGCTCTGATGCTTCTCACATCCTTTGGGAAGAGATCAGGCAGTGGTTCCACTTGGCAGCTGCTATCCCTAAATTCTGGGGGAGGGGAAAAAAAGGTAAGGTTTGACTGGGTCCTTTCTGTTTGGAATTCTGGGCACTGGAGAGGGAGATAAAAAGAGAATGCAGTTTCTTCTCATAAAACTTGGGGAGATCAGACATTTCCCCAAAAGAACTTCAAGATTTTTTTTTTTGCTGCACCTTGCAGCATGCAGGTTCCCCAACCAAATTGTGTCCCCCTGCATTTAAAGTTCAGAGTCTTAACCTCTCGACCACCAGGGAATTCCCAGAACTTTAAGATTTATGCAAGTGGGAGGTAGTGAAGTATAAATAGAACTGAATACCAGTTTATTATCCTTGGGGGGAAAAAAAGATGAGTTAACTAAGTTAATGAAAAGATGAACCAACCCATTCCTTCAAACACTGCTTATTATCACTTCCCCTTCCGGTCCCATCTACCTTCTTGTATTACAACCTTCGAAAGTTCATTTATTAAGTGTAACTTTGGACAAGGTATCTATCTCTCTAGCTTCCCATAGAACCATAGGTCACAGTTATGCTTTTTGGCACATAAATCACAGGGTTCTTCATTTGTTAAATTTGTTGCTGCTGCACCTCATGCTGTTTGGCCTTAGCTCTGATGAGCTAATTTTAGAGATGAACCATTTAGGACACTTTGAAAAATCATATTTTAAATAAACAGTTATCAAAGAGCAGTTGCTGCTGCTGCTGTTTAGTTGCTTCAGTCATGTCCGGGTCTTTGCAACCCCGTGAACTATATAGCCCTCCAGGCTTCTCTCTTCATGGGATTTCCCAGGCAAGAATACTGGAGTGGGTTGGCATTTCTTTCTCCAGGGGATCTCCCTGACCCAGGGATCGAACCTGAGTCTTCTGCTTTTGCAGGCAGATTATTAATAATCTGAGCCACCAGGGAAGCCCATGAAAGCAGTAAGTGGTACCATTCTACCCTCACATTACCTTTTCTCTCAGCTTTTCCCACCCAAGAGCATCCCCATCTATTAGGACATAATGCTTTAGAAAAGGAAGACATCTGGACATCCCTGGTGGTCCAGTGGATAAGAATCCACCTGCCAAAGCAGGGGACACAGGTTGATCCCTGATCCAGGAAGATTGCACACACCGAGCGCGAACTAAGCCCCACAACTACTGAGCCCACACTCTTGAGCCCGTGAGCCACGACTCCTGACTCGTGTGCTGCAACTGCTGAAGGCCACGTGCGCTAGAGCCCGTGCTCGGCAACAAGGAAAGCCACGGCAATGAGAAGCCTGTGCCACCGCAACCAGAGAAAACCCACGCACAGCAATGAAGACCCAGTGCAGCCAACACATAAATAAATAATTTTAAAAAGGAAGACATCTTATGAAGGGTAATGAATTCGGGAGTCTTAGTGAAACTGTGACAACACCTTCCAGCAAAGAAAGCTCTCAGTGAAAGGAATTTTAACATTAGTTACATGAACAAAGCAGAAGAATGCATCACATTCTCTGAAGACTTCCTCCCATGAAACAGACAGCTGTCTTTCTGAGTTGAATATGTTTTACTTAGAGGCTATCTGGGGGTGACTGGAAAGCCTCATGTGCTGAGTATTGCCTGTATCTTTATCTGACAGAGTAGACCCCCAAACACTTTCTAGGACTCTCTTAGGATTTCTCAGGACAGTCGGCTAGAAGAGTACTTACCTTTCTTGGTAGCATCATAGGATGTAATGATTAGGCTGAAAACCAAGATGGTATCCATGTTAGCTTGAGCACATTCTCCTTGTAGAGACTGTATGTGGCTGGTCTGACACCACCACACACAGCCTTGTCTCTAAATGCTTTCACTGCCCTAGAACTAAGTTTGACCCTGGGCGAGTCTGGTTCCACCCTAATTGATCTGCCACATTTTCTCAGGACCCAGGAATAGAGTTTATTGGAGAGAGGACCAAGCTTGCTTGTTAATGATTGATTCAGAATATCTTCACCTGACTTCACTGCTGGTGGGGACATAAGGAACTGTAATTAACTAGAGGTTTCCCCTGGAGAAAGGGCATAAACAGGGCATAAACAGAGGTGATATGCTTGACACGATATGCTTAACAAATACTTGCAGGGAGACACGTAGACATTCGCATGCATGCTCACTGACACGGGCATGTAGATTTACACACCAACATAAAGAGGTGCCGAGATTTCTATTAAGGTAAATTATTTCTAGAGTAGCGCAGACAACTAGGACTGATCCAGTGAGTTACACTGAAGGGGGCACTGCACTGGAAATCAACAGAAGTGGGTTCCAGGTGAGCCCCTGCAGTTAAATGTATCAACATGAGAAAGTTGCTTGACTTCTCTGAATTACAGTTTTCTCCTCTGTGAATGGAGCATTCCAACCCAGTCATCTCTAGAATTCATTCACTGTTATACACATAAACTTACCTGAGCACAGATGTACCTGTCTAGCTGTGTACATTTTCACACTTCTGAAAAGTGAAGTGAGGGAATTCCCTGGTGGTCCAGTGGTTAAGAATCTGCCTTGCAATGCAGGGGACATGGGTTCGATCCCTGGTGGGGGAACTCAGATCCCACATGCGATGGGGCAGCTAAGCCTGTACACCTCAACTAGAGAGAAGCCTGTGCACCCCAAGGCAGAACCCATGTGCCACAGCGAAAAGATCCCATGTGGCGCAACCAAGACCCAGTGCAGCCAGAAACAAACAAGTAAATATTTACCAAATAAAAAAGTGAAGTGACTGTAGGTGGACCATATTCATATGACTGTTGGGATGAAAAGTTGTGAGGAAGAGCTAACTGCACTAGAAGAGTGATACTGTGTGCAGTTTGTAGGTTTTTCAAAAATTGTCTTTTTTAATAAAGCGTACATATCTTGTGTAGGGAGCGTCCCTGGTGGCTCAGATGGTAAAGAATCTGCCTGCAATGTAGGAGAGCCAGGTTCAATCCCTCGGTTGGGAAGATCCCCTGGAGAAGGGAATGAGAACCCACTCCATTTTTCTTGCCTGGAGAATTCTGTGGACAGAGGAGCCTGGCAGGCTACAGTCCATGGGGTTGCCAAGAGTCAGACACGGCAGCTACTATCACTTTCAACAGCACAACAGTCCATCTCGTGTAATACTTTATAGACCTTGTGGCAACATAGCTAGGGGGATCATAAAGCAGAAATGAAGATCTACTCAGACCCTCTGCCTGAGTCCAGAGGCTCTGCAGTTGCTCTACCCACTGTGAGTGCACTTACTCCATTGCAACCAACATACATTTGACTGTGCCTAAGTGGGTTCTAGAGGCTGATGCTCTGGGGATATAAAGGGAGCTTGATTCAAGGGACTTTCCTTAAGGGAGTTCATAAGATCTGAGTCAAATCATAATTTAAGTACTGTTCTGTTTCCTGACATGTAAATTCAAGTTGAAGTCTGGCTAAATGGAGCATGAAGGAAAATCTTGGTGCGAAAACAGAAAGGAGAGAGGTGTCCCTGAAAGACATGTTTCCTGAAATGTGGAAGAAGGGGAAGAAGCGCTGAGCGTGCAGCTGCAGTGCCTTTCAGTTCATTCCTTCATGCCACACGTTTTTATTATGCGCCTATTGTGTGCCAGACACCTTTCCCGCAGTGAGCCAGCCAAATCTGCATTCATGTGAAACGATGAGAAGCAGACGATAAACAGTTGGAAATAAAATAGTGTGTGCGTGCTTGGGTGCTCATTCCTGTCCGACTCTTTGCAACCCCATGGGTCCTCTGTCCATGGGGGGCTCTTTGCGTCCCCATACCAGGCTCCTCTGCCCATGGGTTTATCCAGGCAAGAATCCTGGAGTGGGTTGCCGTTTCCTACTACACGGGATCTTCCCAACCAAGGGATCAAACCTGCATCTCCTGCACCGCCTGCATTGCTGGTGGATTCTTTACTACTGAGCCATCTGGGAGGCCCCTCAATAGGGTAGGGGGCTAATAATAAGTAATACACAAATAAATATACAAGATAATTAAAGATTGTGATAATCATCATGAAGCAACAGGGTGGCGAGGTGAAGGAGAACTGACTGAGGCCTCTTTATTATTATTACTATTTTAAGTTACTTTTTAAAAAGTAAGTTAATTTTATTTATTTATTTTTGGCTGCGCTGGATCTCTGTTGCCGTGCTTTCTCCAGCTGTGGCGAGTGGGGGGCAGCTCTTGGTCGCGGCGCATGAGCTTCTCATTGCAGCGGCTTCTCTTGTTTCGGAGCACGGACTCTGGAGCGTGTGGGCTCAGTAGCTGTGGCGCCTGGGTTTAGTTGCTCCGTGACTGGTGTAATCTTCCTGGACCAGGAATCACACCTGTGTCCCCTGCACTGGCAGGCAGATTCTTTACCACGGGACCACCAGGGAAGTTATTGTTCTTATTCTTATTAGGCTGTGTTGCACGACTTGCAGGGTCGTAGTTCCCCACCAAGGGACTGAACCTGGGCCCTCGGTAGTGAAACTTCAGACTGAACCCTGGACCACCAGGGAGTTCTCAGAAGCCACTTTAAGTAGGGGAGTCAGAGAAGACTTCTCTGAGGAAGGTGGCATCTGAGCTAAGGAAACCAGGAGAATGGATGTCCTAGAAGCCAAGAAAGGCGGGTATTTCAAGGAAGGAATTGTGAACTGGTCAAACACTGAGCAGAGTGTATAAGGAGGATAGAAGTTCACTGGATTTAACAATTTTCTAACAGTGGTTCTAGCAGAGTTGGTGGAAGTAGGCGGGGGTTAAGAGTGAATTGGAGGTGAAGAAGCGTAGGTCACCTTTGAAAGACATCGGCCTATGGAAGGGCACGAAGTGAAGCAAGCCAAGTGGAGGGAACCTCAGCACCTCAGATCTTCAATGGTCCAGAGCAGCATCGTCTCAGTTGCCAGATTCTCCTGGCAGGGCAGGTGGGTGGAGAGTAAAGGGGCTCCGTTGCCTTTCCTAGGTTTCATGGTTTTTTGCTTACTAGTTCATTAATATGATTGCGTGGTTCTCTGCTCCCTTCTTGTATCAGACAATTTTCCCTACTGTCTGTCTCTCTGAAGTTTTCTGTCCATTAGTATCTGGGTAGCCTGTTTCATTGCTGCCACCTTGGAGCAGGTTTAGGAAAGGCTGTGAGATCTATTCTCATTCTCTGTCACAAGGTGGCAGAAGAGCTCACTCTTTGCAAAAACAAAGCTTGTGCTAGGAGATCACCAACGCAATGGACACGAATTTGAGCAAACTCCGGGAGGCTGGGGAGGGCAGAGGAACCTGGAGTGCTGCAGTCCACGAGGTCGCAAAGAGTCGGACGTGACTCATCAACTGAACAACAAGCTGGGACAAAGAGAAGAAGAGTTTTCTTTTCTTTGTTTGGCCATGCTGCGAAGCAAGTGGGACCTTAGTTCCCCAACCAGGGCCTGCACCCGTGCCCCCTACAGTGGAGGCAAGGAGGCCTACAGGGAACTCCCCCTACAGTGGAGGTGAGGAGCCCTAACCACTGGACCAGGGAACTCCCCAGTAGAGTTTTCTTTCATTGACTCTCAGACCCTTCCCAGAAGTCAACCGGCAGGTTGGAGGTACAGAGAAGCCCGAGAGCTTCATTAATGAGTCAGAATATCCAGTAGTGGAAAAATAGACCCAGAACTGTTTCTATACTACTAGATTTTTTTTCCCTTCTACGCAACATTTTGAGTGGTTTTCTAAATGTTTGCAGTATCTATAGAGGGGGAGCGATCTCTCTCCTGATCTCATTTCCCCACCACAAAACTTCCAAGTTTAGGAGGAAAACAGGTTGTAAGATAGTGAGGTTCATGGAGTGTGAAGATGAGAGATGTGACTGTGAAGACAGTAGGAAACTAGAGCTGATGGGGTGAGTCTGGATGGGTCTCTGGAGCATTTGACCAGAAGACAGGAGGACACCTAGGTTCCGGATTAGGCTCTGTAATCGACTGGGTCACTTTGAGTAAGACACTTACCTTTTCTGACTTCTGTTTCAGTTTCTTGAATGAGATGGTTGGACAAGATGTTTTCAAAGGGCTGTTCCTTCTTGAAAATGATCTCAGTGCTACATTTTGCTACTCTGTCTTTTAAGGGTGTGTATTTTTTATTTGTTTGGGTTTATGTTTAATTCTTTTATTGTGGAATATAGCATGCCTATAGAAGAGTATATAAAACATAAGTATATTTTAAAACGTATTTATTATTTATTTATTTGAATAATAGGTCTTATTTGCTGCTCTTGGGGTCTTCAGTTGTGGAATGTGGGATCTAGTTCCCTGACCAGGGACTGAACCCGGGACCCCTGCATTGGGCATGCAGAATCTTAGCCACTGGACTACCAGAGAAATCCCAACACAAGCATATTTTTAGTAATAATAATATGAACGTATGTAGCCATCGTCCAGAGTAAGAAATTGAACATTGCCTGTAGCTTCCCTGGTGGCTCAGACAGTAAAGAATCTGCCTGCAATGCAGGAGACCTGGGTTCATTCCCTGGGTTGGGAAGATCCCCTGGAGAAGAGAATGGCAACACACTCCAATTTCTTGCCTGGAGAATTCTGTGGACAGAGGAGCCTGGCAGATTACAGCGCACGGGGTTGCAAAAGAGTCGGACAAGACTGAGTGACTTTCACTTTCACAGTAGCTGAGAAGCTCTTCATATGTCTATCCCTCTGGTCACACTCCTTTCCCTTCTTCCAGTCATTAGTTTCCCAGACTGTTTTTTTAAAATAGTGAACTATCTATATATGTATCACTAAAATTACTTTTTAGTGCTCTTGTACTTTTTACCTGCTTTTGTACTTATATACTTTTTACCTGCTGTTGTACTTATGTAAATGGATAGATCACACTCTATGTAACTTAAAGTAAACTTTTTATTACATATAACACAAAGTGGATCCACTTCTCTTTGTATTGTCTCCCAGTCACTACCCACCATCAGGAGTTACCATGATTCAGATTTTTACCATCACAAATGAATTTTGCCTATTTTTGAAGAAACACACTCTTTTGTGTCTGGCTTTTTTTTTTGCTCAGTATTATGTGTGTGAAGTTCTTCCATATTATTTCTTGTAGCAGTAGTTTGTTCATTCTCATTGCTTTATAATATTTTACTGTATGAAGGTATCATACTTTATTTTAAAATTTTTTATTGGAGTATATAGTTGCTTTGCAATGTTGTATTAGTTTCTGCTGTGCAGCAAACTGAATCAGCCACATGTATACACATATCCCCTCTTCTTTGGATTGCACAATAGCTTATGTATCCATTCTACTGCTGAGAGACGTTGGGTTGTTACCAGTTTGGCACCAGAAGAGAAAATGTTCCTGGGACACATTTGAAAGTTTCTCCAGAGTATAAATCTATAACTGGAAGCTGGGTTATAGCACATGCAGGATATGGTCAACTTCACTAACTAATGCCAAACTGTTTTCTAAGAGGTTGTCCCCATTTACACTCCCATTGACAGTATATGGAAGTTCCTTTTGCTACAGGGGCCAAATTGCCTTTTTAGTGTGGTGCAGCCACGGGGCTGAGCAGGGCCTGGCGAACGCTCACATTGCCAGCCTTTCAGTTCATTCTCAGAAGCTCAGGCCAGAGCCCCTCTCCTGTTTACTTGCTCCCTCCAAGTATGGGTAAAAGGTTCAGATGTAAGCCCAGATCTCTGATCACATGCTCCGTTCCTCTGGGAATATTGGCCCTGGGCTGGGGTTGGGTAGTGAACTTAATACCATAATCATTCCTGAATCCAATCGAGCATCCACAGGATATTTTGTTCTTGTACTGAACATTAGTGGGACGTGGAGAGGGGAATGGAGAGAAAGGGAGAAGTAATAGTTTTAGCTTGCCTCGAAGTTTTGTGTTAGAAACTTTACATTTTGGCTATAACGTTTAATCCAAAACTCAACCTTACAAGGTAGGTGTTCTATCTCAGTTTTATAGACAAGGAAACTGAGGCCCAGAAAGGGGGTCATTTGCTCTAGGTCACAGAGCTAATTAAGTGATGGAGTCAGGATGTAAAGCCTGGTTTACCTGATTAAAGAGCTCAGCTCTTTACAGTGCAGAACACAGGGAAGGCAGCGTCCCTCCTCCTCTGTTGGCTAAGATCACCAATACTAAGAACTAGTACTTCTCAGGACTGCTTGCCTATATTCATCCCCAGAACTATACTAGTCAATCGATATGGCCATCTCATTCATTGATTTAAATTACATTTTATTTTCACTCATTTTTGCTTTCCACTTCTTTCTTTTCATTTTCGTTAGGAAATTTGGACACATCAGTGAAGCAGGTCCACTGATAAACAAGACTTGTGGGGATTGCTTTCTACCTGCTGGTCTAGTATGTTAACTAGAGGTGAGATTTAAAAACACAGGGACACTGAAATCTATTCCAAGTTATAAGAGAGGGAAACTTTAAGACTGAAGGGATGGGACTTCCCTAGTGACTCAGTGGTAAAGAATCCACCTGCCAATGCAGGAGACGTGGGTTTGATTCCTGGTTGGGGAGGATCCCACATGTGGCAGAGCAACTAGCCCATATGCCTCAACTACTGAAGCCCGAATGCCTCAGAGCCCATGCTCCTCAACAAGAGAAGCCAGAGCAACAGGAAGATCGCACACCACAGCTAGAGAAAAGCAACGAAGACCCAGCACATCCAAACATAAAATAAATAAAAATTTAAAAATTATTTTAAAGACTGGGGATGAAGAATGAAAGGAAGTTGAGTGATGGTTCAGTTTTCCTTGAAAGTAAAGGCTCTTCAAAAATTATTAGTGTTGTGTTTTATTATTTATTGTGTTTCATACATAATAGTAGGGGCTTCCCAGGTGGTGCTAGCAGTTAAAAACCCGCACACCAATGCAGGAGACCTAAGAGATGCAGGTTCAATCCCTGGGTCAGAAGATCCCTTGGAGGAGGAAATGGCAACCCTCTCCAATATTCTTGCCTGGAGAATCCCATGGACAGAGGAGCCTGGCAGGTTAAAGTCCATGGGGACACACAGAATTGGACATGACTGAGGCGACTTAGTAAACTAATGCTCAAAGTTCTCCAAGCCAGGCTTCAGCAATGCATGAACCGTGAACTTCCAGATGTTCAAGCTGGTTTTAGAAAACGGAGAGGAACCAGAGATCAAATTGCCAATATCCACTGGATCATGGAAAAAGCAATAGAGTTCCAGAAAAACATCTATTTCTGCTTTATTGACTATGCCAAAGCCTTTGACTGTGTGGATCACAATAAACTGTGGAGAATTCTTCAAGAGATGGGAATACCAGACCACCTGACCTGCCTCTTGAGAAACCTATATACAGGTCAGGAAGCAACAGCTAGAACTGGACATGGAACAACAGACTGGTTCCAAATAGGAAAAGGAGTACGTCAAGGCTGTATATTGTCACCCTGCTTGTTTAACTTATATGCAGAGTACATCATGAGAAACGCTGGGCTGGAAGAAGCCCAAGCTGGAATCAAGATTGCTGGGAGAAATATCAATAACCTCAGATATGCAGATGACACCACCCTTATGGCAGAAAGTGAAGAGGAACTAAAAAGCCTCTTGATGAAAGTAAAAGAGGAGAGTGAAAATGTTGGCTTAAAGCTCAACATTCAGAAAACGAAGATCACGGCATCTGGTCCCATCACTTCATGGGAAATAGATGGGGAAACAGTGGAAACAGTGTCAAACTTTATTTTTGGGGGCTCCAAAATCACTGCAGATGGTGACTGCAGCCATGAAATTAAAAGACGCTTACTCCTTGGAAGGAAAGTTATGACCAACCTAGATAGCATATTGAAAAGCAGAGATATCACTTTGCCAACAAAGGTCCGTCTAGTCAAGGCTATGGTTTTTCCACTGGTCATGTATAGATGTGAGAGTTGGACTGTGAAGAAAGCTGAGCGCCGAAGAATTGATGCTTTTGAACTGTGGTGTTGGAGAAGACTCTTGAGAGTCCCTTGGACTGCAAGGAGATCCAACCAGTCCATCCTAAAGGAGACCAGTCCTGCGTGTTCATTGGAAGGACTGATGCTGAGGGTGAAACTCTAATACTTTGGCCACCTCATGCAAAGAGTTGACTCATTGGAAAAGACTCTGATGCTGGGAGGGATTGGGGGCAGGAGGAGAAGGGGACGACAGAGGATGAGATGGCTGGATGGCATCACCGACTCGATGCACATGAGTTTGGGTGAACTCCGGGAGTTGGTGATGGACAGGGAGGCCTGGCGTGCTGTGATTCATGGGGTCGCAAAGAGTCGGACACGACTGAGTGACTGAACTGAACTGAACTGAGGCAACTTAGTATGCACGCATATATAATAGTAGTGGTGGGAAGTGAGAGTATTTATTTGGGATAGACAGGTGAGGTCTAAACATGTAGCAGGAGAAAGCTAAGTCAGACTCAAGAGAGATGGAGATGCTGGAGAAGCTGAAGAGACAGTAGGCAGGAACAGGGAGTAAGCTCTCTGGGAATGCTCTCCTGGGGTTGCAGGAGAGTGAGGTTGGAGATGAGAAGATCTACAGCTGATCACTGTGAAATGTGAGAATCCCAAGAACAGGCAACAGGTAAACAGGTTAGCCTCCCTGCCTTCAGATAAAGGCCCACTTAAAATTTCTCTAGGTATTTAGTAATGAAGTGTATAGGACTTAGAAAGGGCTTAAAAAAAATGATACTGGGGACTTCTCTGGTGGTCCAGTGGTTCAGAATCTGCCTTCCAATGCAGGCGACACAGGTTTGAATGATTCCTGGTCAGGAAACTAGGATTCCACATGCTCCGGGGCTACTAAGCCCTTGTGCCACAACTAGAGAAAGCCCATGCACTGCAAGGAAGACCCAGCAGAGCCAAGAGAAAAGATACTGGAGGTGTCATGCAAGAGGCAGCCAAGTTTTGGTGACTGCCAATTATAGATAGGACAGCTAGGCCTTGGCAGTGTCTGCGATTGGATAATAAGGAGGGAGGAGAAGCTGAAATGCCTTGTGAAAACTCAAGTGTCCATGTGAAAACATCATGCAGAGCCTCTGACGAACGCTGTCTTTCTCGTTGTGTAATCTTGCCTTTCATCATCAGGACCAGACTTATAAAGTGGCCTTCCTGCAGACAGTTTCTGACCTTTTGGTGTGAAGTTCCCTCAGGCTCTTAACCCTGGACAAACCTGCACGGCTGAGCAGAGTCGAAGTACACAATGTTCTGATCAAGTCTTCTTGTCTTCTTTTTTCTCTTATCTCATGACTAGAGCCTCCGTTCTGGTCAAGGCAGTGACTTTCTTGAAGTCTGTCCATCTGTGAAGTATCCTTCTGGAGGTTTTTGCCTCCCAGACGCGACCTGAAGACGGACAAGCAGACGTTGGAAGCAGAGAGGTCTCTGAGGTACAGAGCCAGCCTTTATTTTCAGTCAGTGAAGCCCATACGAATATCTCTACTTAGCTATTGAGGGCAGTACCAAAGTGTAAGAAGTGCTCTCTGCTTTTAAGACAATTAAAATTCAGCTGGAGAGCTGAAACCAACATACCCACAAAAAATTTTTAGCCCAGTAAATGCTGAACCATGTGGTGGTGACCAGATTGCTAGTAGAATTCAAAGGAAGGATAATCAGTAGGAGCTGGAGAAATAAAAGAGATCTTCTTTGAGAAAATGGGACTCCCACAGACTATAGAAAAATTCAGAAAATTAGGAAAGAGGCAGGACAAGTTTGCCAGTATAAGCAAAAGTAAAGATAAGCACGGCAAGAGCTGGAAGCCAGATTAGTGTAAGTGTTCTGTACTGGGGGCCAGTGGGAAATAACATCGTATTATATCCCCTGTATTGTGCTGTTGTTTAGTTGCTAAGTCGTGTCTGACTCTTATGCGACGCCATGGACTGCATGCAGGCTTGCCAGTCTCCTCTGTCCATGGGATTTCCCAGGCAAGAATACTGTCCTAAAGGTCTATCGCTGACTCTGCCATTTAAGGAATTTGGAACCGTGGCCAGACAGCCACCAGGAGAGGGTGCTCTTTGAGGGTCTATTTACTTTAAAAAAAATAATAAATATTTTCTATTTATTTATTTTTATTTTTGGCTGTGCTGGGTCTTGGTTGCTGCTCGTGGGCTTTCTCTAGTTGCAGTGAGTGGGGAGCTACTCCTTGTTGCCGTGCATGGGCTTCTCATTGCGGTGGGGCTTGTGGGCTCAGTAGTTGTGGTGCATGGGTTTAGTTGCTCTGCAGCACGTGGGATCTTCCCGGACCAAGGACTGAAGCTGCATCCCCTGCATTGGCGGGCAGATTCTTAACCGATGGACCACCAGGGAAGTCCTATGGGTCCATTTCTTATTCAGGCACATTCTTTCCTACCTTGGTTCAACTTTGGCCTGACCTGCCAGACTTTTCTGTCTAGTTTGTGCAGGTGTAGGACATGTTGTTCTTCATTGGAGACACTGACAGCAAAGAGGGAAAAATAATGATAAATCCTAAACTATTGTTCTTTAACTCCAGGGTGAATAATTACTGCTTAAAAAAAGAGTCTGAAGTGGGGCTGGTAATCCGTATTTTTAACAAGCACCGACTGACTTTCTTTCAGGTGGTCAGTGGAACATATTTTGAGAAACACTACTACAAACTGAAGTTGACAATGAAGTGCCAAAATGCCGTGGACAGTCACACATACTGCTTATGTATTTCTGGACTTAGTTTTGAGAATTTATCCTCCTTTATGTACAGCTCTTTTAAAACTTACATGATTATCAATTAAAGAGCAAGATCTAGACACTCTGTTTTGGTGTTTAGTTTTGTCTTCCCAACTAGATTGGGATATCTTAAAAATAGCTATGCCCTCAGGCTTTTCTTATTTGCCCCAGAATAGGGTGACAGACCATCTTTAGGGTTGGAATGCTCAGGGGAAAATCCCTGATACCTTAGTCTAACCTTCTTTTTAAAAACCTGGAAGCCATTTGGTATTTGGAAACTTGTATTAGTTTTTTTAGGGCTGCCATGGTAGAATATCACAGACTGAGTGACTTAAACGATAGAAGTTTATTTCTTCACAGTTCTAGAGGCTATAAGTCTAAGATTAAAATGTCAGCAGAGTTGGTTTCTTCTTAGGCTTCTTTCTTTGGCTCGTAGTTGACCATCTTCTCCAGCAAAACAGCCACATCTGGTAAAGGCTTCATCAATTGTGATTCACAGATGGTCTTCCCTCATTGTGTGTCTGTGTCCTAATCTCTTCCTATAAGGCCCCCAGTCATTTGGAATTAGGGCCCACCTAATGACTTCAGTTTCCTCTTTAAAGAGCCAATCTCCAACTAATAGTCTGAGGTGCTTGAGGGTTGAGACTTTGACATATAAATTTAGATCACAGTTCAGTCTGTTACAGCCATTATGGCACCTAGAAATGTGCCATTTTCTCCCTTCTCTCACACCTGTTAGTCTTGTAGAGTAAGCTCTCCACCCTCTAACTCTTCTCCACCACTTCTTACAGACATAAGCTTGTGTGGCAAGTACCCATGGAACAGCGCTAAAGAGCCTATAGTGGAGATGGGCAGGTTGTGGCATGCATCAAACTAAACACCACTTCGGAGTTGAAATCCAGGTGAACTGTCTTAAAGACACAGCTCTCTGCCCACTCTTGGTCCAACTGTCACTTGATGATGATAATTAGATTACTATATCTCATGTAAATAGTCTTGGTGTATCTTAACTCATCCTTCATTTTCTTTCATGGTAGTTCATTCATTAGGTCTCTCCTTGGCTAGTACTTTATAGAGCTCAGTTAATTCAAATGTTCAATGAGGTCAAAAGCAAGACATGTAAGGGCTTGCTGAAGGTTCACATAAGGACAGTTTCTGAGCACGACCCCCTGGTTCTGCAGTATTCCTAAGGCTGATAAACAGCAACATCACTAAGAAAGAAATCTATTATAAGTAGTAGGAACTAGGAAAAGTAGATGAAAAATAAGACAAATAACCTCAAGATTTTTAGTTCTTTGTAAAGTCGCTTCCTTCATGGCAGCTTCATAGGGAAGAGATAAAGTTTCCTCTTTCCATGCTTTTTTTTTTTTCAGTCAATCAGGTCAAACATCTTGTTAAACAGTGAGGCCTTGCTCAGTTATCTTTATATTCTGACTCTCCTCTCTTTGTTCAACTGACAGGTGCATCTAATGACAGTTATTGTGAAACTTGGGTGACTGCTCTATATAAAGTTCACATTTTCCTTCTGAATGTGTTTCCAGTCTCTATTCTATTCAAGTAGGTTGGTACTCTTGGAGAAGTCACCACCTAAAGGTATGATGAGGGCTTCTAGAATACTCTTCCCTGTTGACCAACCTTCCTATCTTCCTGCTTCGGCTTCCTTCCAAGAACTTCTGACCTCAGTTTGTGTATTTCTATCCTGTTCACTCTTTGCTCCCTGGCTCAGGACTTCTTCCCATCAAACTGTCATCCTCTGTACCACTTAGCACAAGTTTGTTAGAAGTTCAGAAAAGTACCCTGGGCAGGATTGGAAAGAGTTAAACTCACTCTTCTGAAGTGCAATTTTCTCTAATTTTCCTTCTCTCCTGCTCTATAGTTTTATTATATGTTTGTATTCTTTCCAGTTACTATTAATTTTCAACACAGAATCACCATGAATGTCTTGCTGTAAAATAACGGGCAAAACTAGAGAAATCGGCTGCCTTCTTCTCAAAGACCTGGTGTAACCACCGTGGAGATGGGGAGGCGCGCTCCTTTCCAAGAAGCCGGGAGTTGGGTGCCGTCCAGGCTCGGGGCAGGCGCAGGAGCCTGTCCTTTGGCACTCTGCCCTTCTTACTGAGCTTCCTTCATCGAGGCTTCCCCTCAAGTGCTTCAGGATTCAGCACCTCAGCCTCCTTTGGGGTGGGCCACCCAGCGAGGCCGGTTGTCTCAGAACAGGGCTTGGTTTGCCAGCACGGAACTTGGAAACCAGCCTGTGTGATCCTGGGCACTTCATGAATGCGATACCCTCCGCGTCGGGGCCCGGGGATTGAACAGGGTAAGGTCCTCACGCGGCCTGCGCACCGCCCGCCTCGCTCAGCCCTGCTCGATCCAGCGCTCCCTTCCCGCGCCCCGAGCCGGATAGCCCCTCGCGCCATTCCCCATTCCCCGCTTCGCCGGGAGGGGGAGCCGGCCGGGCCGCCGGCTTGGCACCGCCCCCGGAGAAAGGGCCGGCGGCCACCCGGGACCCGCCCGCCCTCTAGCCGCTGGGCCCCGAATGGCAGAGCGGTGCTCGGACCATCCGTATCGCCTCACGTCGCCCCGCCCCGCGCCGTCCTCCCATTGGCTGTCGCCGGGCCCTCGGGGCCCGCGCCTCTCTGCGTGGCCAGCCAGACCGCGCCGCCGTGGGGAGCGGGGTCGGAGGTGAACGGCCTCAAGTAACCCCGGACGTAGTCACCTCATGGGGCTCGCCGGCTGAGGTGGGAGCGGAGGCGGGGCGGGGCGGGGCCGGAGTCCTGAAGCCCCGCCCCTCCCCGTGTGCCGGGCCGGCCTGGCGCTGCGCGCCTGTCAGCCATCGCCGGAGCTACCGGCGTCTCCTCTCGCCCAGCGCCGCCTCCACGCAGGGGTCCGGGACCGCCGGACCGCGGGACGCTGCCGCCGCCGCCTTGAGGTGAGGAGGGGAGGGCCGCTCCGCAGCCTGCGATTCGGGACCGGGAGAGGCCGGGGCCCGGGGAGGGGCGGCGGCTGCAAAGGGCCGCCTCCCGTCTTCCGTCGCACGCGGCCCGGGCTCCATCCCGCCCGGACCCGGTGCTTGGCAGCCCGGCTCTCCCCGCAGTTCTTCTGGGGCTTCTTGTTTCCCTCTGGGGGAGACGTGGAGGCACCTGGGCGGGGGGGGGGTCTCCAGGCGTCGAAGCTCAGACCCCGGAACTGGGAGGCGTACAGCCCAGGGCCTCTAGAAAGGGGCTGGTGTGTCTGCCTGGAGCGAGTCCCTCCGTCCTCCCGCGCTAGCCCCGGCGTGGTCTGATCCCTTCCAGACCCCAGTCTCCAGTGCGACCCTGCGCTGCGGAGAGGAAGGAGATCCACGTGGGAGGGGGTTGTTGAGAGCTGAGTCCAGTTGCCCCGAAAGTCTGCTTCTCTCTTGCAGAGAGAGAGAGAGAGGTTGTGGGGTGCAGAGACCCCGGGCTGCTTTCTGCTTTCCCTGTCTTTGTATCGTGGTGGGAGCCAGGGGCCGAGCGAGGTGTCCCTTGCCAGTTTCTGCCCCCAGAGTTTTATTAAGTATTTTCTCTAAGGGACATAGTAAAAGGTACATGCCTGCTCTTACTCTCTCCCTCACGTTTATGGTACTGTTCACGGGAAGCTGTCGGAGGTAGGACGTCGCCAGGTGGTGTGAGGCTAATGAATTTCAGAGGAAAACGTGCCGGAAGATCCTGCCTGGATCAGACCCAGCCGTATTTCTGGAATTGGACGCGGGAAAGTTGACGCTGGTGGACACTAGGAATCAGCTCTAAATACTAGGGACTCCAAGTAGGCTTTGTGGGTTTTACAGAAGCAAGTAAGAATAAGCCAACAACTGTACAGGTTTCGGAAATACTTTAATTTCAGGTGTTTTTGTTTTGGGGTTTAAGACTGAAATCTCTAAATTTCTGATTCCGTTTCTCCTTAAGCAGTGTTTCAGTAATTGCCCAGTGTGCGGAATAAACCTGATAACGTGGTCATCAGTCTCAGAAGTTGGTCCTCCTCGACTCCTTCTTTTCTTTCGTTTTTTTACCCCCTTGTCCACAGTGCAGATTGAGAAGCATGGTTACTTTGGTTTCATGGTTTCTTCTTCTTGGGAGGGCACGGATAGGAATTCTCTTCTTGGTGGAGTTGTCTTACATGTCTGTGAGGAGAAGGCTTTCCATGTGCCTATTTATTTGATAGGCAATTTTGCCTGGGAAATCCCATGGACAGAGGTGCCTAGCCGGCTACAATCCATGGGGCCACAAAGAGTCAGAGCCACTTAGCCACTAAACCGTTAAGAAAAGCACTGTGGTTTAATAGGGGAGGACAGCAGCTTGCAGTGTCCAGAGAGATGCCCGCTTGCTGCAAAGTAGCAACTTACTTCTCTTGCCTCAGTTTCCTCATTTTTAATAACAGGAGGAACTGTTGTGAATTTCAGGATAATTAGCAAACATTGTAAAATGACATAAGAAAGATGTCAAAGTATTAGTTTATGAAGTCACCTGAGTTTATTTGTGTGGCACAAGTTTTGTTTGGAATTAACCAATGCAGAGCAGAAATACATCTCCCTTAAGATGTCATGGTTTTTAAAGTGGGAGGAAACGTTGAGAAATAGTGACATTTGGTTTAGTTACCTTAATAGTTCAGAAGACGAGATTCAGTCAATGAACTAGTATTATGAAAGCCAGCCTTAGAACTCTCATCCCATCCTTGCCTTTTCAAAGTGCCATGGACACATTCAGGTGTAGATCACTATGTAACATTTGATTTCCTTTTCAGTCAATGACTAGGAAGTTTTTTGTCTGTCACATAGACTGGCTAACAGGTCTGGGGCTAGTGATTTTCCTGTCTTAAAAAAAATTTCTTTTTTTGGATAGCTAATATCCTAAAAGTATTGGTTGAAGAAAGAAGTAAGTTAAAATAAAAATGATTGGAATAACATGTTGGAATTTAATATTTTTAATTGGAGGAGTCTTTTTACAATCCAGAAAAAGATTTTTATATCATTATCTAAAATTGTTCTTAAAGATTAATAATAATAGCAGATATGCACCAAGTGTCTTTCCAAGCCCTTTAAACAGTAAGGTTATGAAGAGGTAAATGAACACCGAAGACCCATTGGCCAAAAAAAATTTCTTTTAACTATTGAGGCAAGTAACATTTTTAAAGGAAATTTTTATTGATCTTCCACTGTAACAGATTGTTGCTTATCTAGTTTTTTGTTTCACTAATTTTTAAAGTTCAGTGAGTATCCACTACTTGGCTCTAATGGGTTATGTGAGATGATATTTACATAGAGGAAACTATGACAAATAAATAGTGGTTAGAGGTCATTTCACTTATACAAAGAATAAATCTCATTAATAGGGCATAGGTTTTTATGAGTTCAAAAGTCAAGCTTACTATGTATGCTCTCATGATACACAGTTCTCTTACCAATTTGTTATTTATTCAAGCCATCATAAAGCCATTTAGTCTCTAGTCTCAGGATATTGAAGGAAGCAAGTGAAAAGAAACAGCAGCCGCAAGGGATGTTAGCACCTTACCGAAAGGTTGGTGGTCCCAGTTGGTTTGGCTTTTGATGGATGTTACTTAGGACTTTAGGTTTATTCCATCCTTTCAGGTTGCTGCACTCGCCTTCCTTCATATAAGGAACCACAGGAGTGTTTACCATTACATGGCATCAGAAACTGAAGTTGCGTGGCAGTAGTAGTTACAAAGTAGTCATCCCAGAAAGAGTACGTTTGAATAATGATTTCTGTTTTTGGAAATGATAATGTGAAGTTTGAAAATTCTGAATGAATTCGTGGAGTTAAGTTTGAAAAGCAGACTCAGTTTTGGACAAATTTTTTCAGGAAGTGTAAGGTTTTGTTTATGAATATTTGACTATCTCCTGTGATAGAATGGGCCTCGCATGTGGTGCTAGTGGTAAAGAACCCACCTGCCAATGCAGAAGACATAAGAGACTTGCGTTGGATCCCTGGGTCAGGAAGATCCCCTGGAGGAGGGCATGCCAACCCATTCCAGTATTTATGCCTGGAGAATCCCATGGACAGAAGAGCCTGGTAGGCTACAGTCCATAGGGTCACCAAGAGTCTGGCACGACTGTAGCGACTTAGCACACACATATGATAGAAACAAGAGAGTACTCTAATGGGGTTCCTTAAAATCATCCTTTGTTTTTGAAGACCACTCAAACCTGTTCTTAAGTCATAAGTTGGCACATGTATACGTGTATGTATTTACACACATGCCAAGTTGGGGGGATAGTAGGTTGATAGGAGCTTGATTAGTTTTTAAGTTTACTAGAAGTGATATCCGCAAATTGGCACCAAGAGGATAGATAGCTGGGCTGTTTGTGTTTTGTGCTTCGGCATTTAGTGGAATTCCTGAGCCTGGCAAGGCAAACTGTTGAATTTCCCTTTGATTCCATCTTATAAAAATCTGAGAACTGAATGGAACTTTTAGTATTAGAATATACCTTAGGAATTTTCTAGTTCAACTTTATAGTTAATATGAAAATATCCAGTACTCCTGTTGGAAACTTCCAGCTCTAGGCAGTTCATCGGCTGACTGGTGCATCATCAGGCAACTAATTTTTGAGAGCTGTTCATTATTTTCAACCTAAAACTGTCTCCCTAAAACCTATAAAATGTTGTATCTCCAAGAGGATTAGGACTTTTGGCTTTAACGTGTAAATTTCACCAGCTCCACATTTCTGCCAGATAATGTAAAATACAATGCCTAACACATCCAGAACACTTGCGAGCAGGCAAAAAAAAAAAAAAAAAATCAAACAACAGTTCTTCAGGGAAGAAATTGTCCTTATCCTTGAATCCTGGGTGCTCTCTGGAAGGTAGCTGACACCTGAATCATGGTTTCAGTTCAGTTCAGTCGCTCAATCGTGTCTGACTCTTTGCGACCCCATGGACTGCAGCATGACAGGCCTCCCTGTCCATCACCAACTC